>NW_027397167.1:0-204430 GCF_003265705.2 Callorhinus ursinus
TTTTTTTTTTTTTTTTGTCCTGAAAGCCTTTTATCTCTCCTATTTTCAATGACAGCCTAGCTGGATAGAGTATTCTTGCTGCATAGTTTTCTCATTAGGGCTCTGAATATATCATGCCAGTCCTTCCTGCCATGCCAGGTCTCTGGATAGGTCTGTTTCCAGTCTATTGTTTCTACCCTTGTTGATTACTGACAAGTCAGTTTTACTTTTTCTTTGAACACTGTTTTACTTTTTAAATATTACTTTGGCTATTTTTTCAGCAAATATTTATTAAGCATGTAAAAGAAACTGGGGATGCATGTTGGTTTTCACTTTATCAATTCCATAACAAATCCTGTTGAGCATCATTTCAACATTGTATTTATGTATTTATTTAGACCATGAAGGTGTCTCACAGAATACAATTCAAGAAGCACAAAGTGTATACCATAAAGACTCTTTCTACTCTAGATGTTTTCAATCTGATTTTTGATTCTTTCCACTGAGGCTAATAATGTTACTATTTTTTTGTTTCATTCCAGAGATTTTATCTATAGATATAAATTTACACACACATTTCTTTTTTACACACACAAATATAAAATTTAGTATTAAGTAATATTACATAACATACTTTTTCTTTTTGTAAAAAATTATTTTCAGTTTGCCAACATATAGTACACCATTAGTTTTTGATGTAGTATTCAAAAATTCATTAGTTGTGTATAACATCCAATATTCATCACATGTGCCCTCCTTGATACCCATCAACCAGCTACCTCATCCTCCGACTTCCCTCCCTTCTGAAACCCTCAGTTTGTTCCCCAGAGTCCATAGTCTCTCATGGTTTTTCTCCCTCTCTGATTTTTCCCCCTTTGGATTTCCCTCCCTTCCCTTATGTACTTTCATGCTTTTCCTTATGTTCCACATATGAATGAAACTACATGATAACTGTTTTTCTCTGCTTGACTTATTTCAGTTAGCATAATCTCCTCCAGTTCCATCCATGTCAATGGAAATGGTGGGTATTCATCCTTTCTGATGGCTGAGTAATAGTCCATTGTATATATGGACCACATCTTTATCCTTTCATCTTTTGAAGGACATCTCGGTTCCTTCCATAGTTTGACTATTGTGGACATTGTTGCTATGAACATTGGGGTGCATGTGCCCCTTCTGATCATTACCTTTGTATCTTTGGGGTAAATACCTAGTAGTGCAAAGGCTGGGTCCTAGGGTAGCTATTTTTTTAACTTTTGGAGGAACCTCCATACTGTTTTCCAAAGTAGCTATTCCAGCTTACATTCTCATCAATAGTGGAATAGGGTTCCCCTTTCTCCACAACCTTTCCAACATTTGCTTTTTCTTGCCTTGTCAATTTTTGCCATTCTAACTGGTGTGAGATGGTATCTCAATGTGGTTTTGATTCGAATTTCCCTGATGGCTAATGATTTGAACATTTTTTCATGTATCTGTTAGCTATTTTTCTGTCTTCTTTGGAGAAGTGTCTCTTCATATCTTCTGCCCATTTCTTCATTTGATTATTTGTATTTTCAGTGTTGAGTTTGAGAAGCTCTTTATAGATCTCAGATCTCAGCCTTTTATCTGTAGTGTCATTTGCAAATATCTTCTCCCATTCTGTGGGTTGCCTCTTTGTTTTGTTCACTGTTTCCTTTGCTGTGCACAAGCTTTTTATCTTGATGAAGTTCCAACCCAATAGTTCATTTTCACTTTTGTTCCCCTTACCTTTGGAAACATGTCTTGAAAGAAGTTGCTGTGACTGATATCAAAGAGGTTACTGCCTATGTTCTCGTCTAGGATTTTGATAGATTCCTGTCTCAAATTGAGGTCTTTCACCCATTTTGAGTTTATCTTTGTGTATGTTATAAGATTGGTCCAGTTTCATTTTTCTGCATGTTGTTGTAGAATTTTCCCAGCACCATTTATTGAAGAGACTTTCTTTTTTCCATTGGATGTTCTTTCCTGCTTTTTTGAAGATTAGTTGACCATAGAGTTGAGGATCTCATTTCTGGATTTTCTATTCTATTCCATTGATTTATGTGTCAGTTTTCTGCCAAAAACATACTCTCTTGATGACTACACCTTTGTAATATTACTTCATTTTAAAAAATAAGATAACTTTCCCCCATTACTTATAGAAAATATGTATAATACAAAGAAATTGGGGGGCGCCTGGGTGGCTCAGTCATTAAGCGTCTGCCTTCAGCTCAGGTCATGGTCCCAGGGTCCTGGGATCGAGCCCAGCATTGGGCTCCCTATTCAGTGGGAAGCCTGCTTCTCCCTCTAACACTCCCCCTGCTTGTGTTCCCTCCCTTGCTGTGTCACTCTCTGTCAAATAAATAAATAAAATCTTTAAAAAAATACAAAGAAATTGGGGGAGATAACCCTTAATTCCACCCAGAAGGAACCACATTGATAATATTTTGGCAAAATTTTCTCTGAGTCTTTACAAGTATTTTAAAATACCGAGCAGATACATTTTTCTTTGGTATCTATTAAAAATGTCATGTGCTTGCCACAGTATTTGCTTATATTTTTCATTGTTTTGGGCATTTGGGTTGCCCTCAGTATCTCATTTACACAGCTTTTTAGGAAATACTTTTAGCTTTTATGTGAAAAAAATAAACCTCTCTGTGTCATTTTCCCCACTTGTGAGAAGAGAATAATGAATCTTTCAGGGCAGTTATGACGATTAAATGTGAGGACGTGGAGCGTTCATTGTAATGCGTGGCACATAAGAAATGCTCAATTACTGTCAGCTTTTTCACTTCTAAGCTACTAGACATTACTTATGTTGTCACCTGCAATTTTTACTATCCCCTTATATGATGAGATTGTTATTCTTATACAGGATAAGAAAACTGAGGTTCAAATTTTTTGCATAAATGAGCAGTGCTCAAAGTTGGCACATGTCTGTTGCTTTTGTACTTTTTCCTGAAAAGACAAATCCTTAAGTGATGTTTGCCTTTACAGGAGAAGCAGCTATGAGGGCTGGAGAACAGCCCAATTCCTAGCAGAGGCAGAAGCAATGCCCAATTCAGCAATAAATAGCTTAAAATTTGCTTTTCAGCTATGTGAAGAAAGTCCTAGGAATTAAAACACCTGCACCCCATGGTTATAGCAGCAATTTTGGACAGTAGTCAAACTATGGAAAGAGCCCAGATGAACAGATGAATGGATAAAGAATTGGTGGTGTGTGTTTATATATACATATATATATATATATATATATATATATAGGAATATTAGCTATCAAAAAGAATGAAATCTTACCAGTTGCAATGATGTGGATGGAACTAAAAGATATTATCTTAAGTGAAGTAGTCAGAGGAAAGCAAGTGTCATAAGATTTCACTCATTTGTGGAATTTAAGAAACAAAACAGATGAACATGGGGAAAGGAAGGAAAATAAAATAAGATTAAATAAGAGAGGGCAAAAAACCATGAGACTCCTTTTTTTTTAAAGATTATATTTATTTATTTGACACAGAGAGACAACAGCAAGAGAGGGACACAAGTAGAGGGAGTGGGACACAAGTAGAGGGAGCAGGGAGCCTGATGTGGGGCCCGATCCCAGGACCCTCTGATCATGACCTAAGCTGAAGGCAGATGATTAATGACTGAGCCACCCAGGCCCCCCAACAGTAAGAGACTCTTAACTACAGGAAACAAACTGAAGGTTGCTGGAAAGGAAGTGGGTGACCAGATGGGGTAACTGGGTGATGGGCATTACAGAGGGCACTTGACGTAATGAGCACTGTGTGTTATATGTGACTGATGACTCACTATACTCTACTTCTGAAACTTTTAAAAAAAGAGAAATTTAAAGAGTTTATTCTAAACAAAGTAACAAAGAGGACAACACATAGGGCAAATTTTTAATGTCCTCAGTATTGTGGCACTAAGCATACATCTCCTGCTTCCAGATCCCAACCCTTTTCCTGGCACATCCCTCTGTAGGAGCAATGGTTTCGGTGGGAAACCAGACTCCCATCTCCCACTTCATCTTCCTGGGCTTTTTCACCCACTTGCCACTGCATCTCTTCTTCTTTTCCATCATCTTGGTCACGTTTCTGGTGGCCATCTCTGGCAACGGGCTCATGATCTTCCTCATCAATATCAACTCCCGCCTACAGAGCCCCATGTACTTCCTCAGCTGGCTGTCACTCATGGACCTCATGCTCATCTCCACCATTGTGCCATGAATGGCCACTGACTTCCTCCTAGGCCGTGGCTCCATCTCCTTCACAGGCTGTGGGCTCCAGGTCCTTTTCATCCTCACCCTCCTGGGGGATGATTGCTTCCTGCTGGCCTTTATAGCCTATGACCGCTATGTGGCCATCAGCAACCCATTGAGGTCCTCAGTGGTCATGAGCCTCCATGTCTGCTGGCTCATGGTGGCAGGGTCCTGGTTCTTTGGCTTGGTGGATGGACTGATCCAGGCCATCTTCACTCTGAACTTCCCCTATTGTGGCTCTCAGGAGATCAACCACTTCTTCTGTGAAATCCCTGCCATACTGAAGTTGGCCTGTGCTGACACCTCCCTCTATGAGACCATGATCTATGTCTGTTGCATCTTAATGCTGCTCCTGCCCTTCCCTGTCATCTCTGCTTCCCACCTGTGGATGCTGGTAGCTGTGCTCCACATGGCATTTGGCTAAAGGTCGTCAGGAAGCCTTTGCTACCTGCTCCTCTCCAATGGCAGTGGTTTCTCTCTTTTATGGGGCTGCAATGATCACCTATATGTGGCCTCAGGCCTACCACTCCTCCAAGCAGGACAAGGTGGTCTCAGCCTTCTATACGATGATCACCCTTATGCTCAACCTACTCATCTACAGCCTGAGGAACAAGGAAGTGGCTGGGGCTCCCAGAAAACTCCTGGGGAGGTGTCCTTGTGGTGGGGGGGCAGGTCTAGGTTGACATTGGCACCTGTGGATGTGGGTTCTGTGGTCTGGGAACTTGAATTAGCTTCTGTAGTTTGGAAGAGAAACAGATGTGCCATACTGAAAATAAGTCCCTCTTGACCAGAGTTCATGAGATAAACACATTAATTTAATCAAGAATGTCCATGCTGAGGATGGATAGTGTAGAAGGAAGGCTGCGCCAATGGGGTTAAAAGAATAGGAGACACTTAGCGAATATCCCACAGAGTTAGCAGGTGATAGGTTTCAGCTGTTTACCTCTGCAGGAATTGCCAAGAACTGAGGAAAACACCTTGCTCAAGTTGTGCTTCCCCTATGACTAGTCGATATAGGATATAAAGGCTTGGTTACCTTCCCTCAGTTTGACACTGAAGGTCCATCCCAGCTCCAGGACTCCCTGTAATATCTGAAGCATTACAGACTATGTATCCCTATATCCAATTTTGCTTCCTTGTCTCCTTTCCCTACCATGAGTACAATCCTAACATCACTTTAAAAAACCTTCCACATGAAAACTTGTCTCAGTCTGCTTCCAGGAAACCTAACCTGTGACACACAAAAATGAAAAAATGATGGTAAGTTAAAGTCAAGTTTGCTAGATATGTTCATGTACATGTGGTCAAAATAAAATATAGACACAGAAACTTTGTTGCTTGGTGGTATCAGAGGAAAGTCAGAAAGTTTCCTGAAGACACTTAAGACAAGTTTCAAGTATAAAATATAATGCCTCAACACTTCCATACATCATTCTGTGTTCATCATAAGTGCACTTCTTAATCCTTCTCACTTATGTAACCTATCCACTCCACCTCTTTTCTGGTACCCATCATTTGTTCTCTACAATTAAGAGTGTGTTTTTTTATTTCTCTCTTATTTTTTCCCTTTGCTCATTTGTTTTGTTTCTTAAATTCCACATATGAGTGAAACATATGGTATTTGTCTTTTTCTGACTGACTTATTTCGCTTAGCGTTTTACTCTCTAGCTCCATCCATGTTATTGCAATTGGCAAGATTTCACTCTTTTTTATGGATGAATAATATTTCATTACATATGTATGCCATATCTTCTGCATCAATTGATGCATTCATCAATGGATGGACACGGGCTGCCTCCATATCTTGGCTATTGTAAATAATGTTGCTAAAAACACAAACATACATGTATCTCTTTGAATTAGTGTCTTGTATTCTTTTGAAATAACCAGTAATGCAGTTGCTGCTTTCTACCTTATGGCAGTTCTATTTTTAACTTTTTGAGGAACGTCCATACTGTTTTCCACAAAGGCTGCCCGAGTTTGCATTCCCACCAACAGTGCAATAACGATACCCTTTCTCCTCATCCTTGCCAATACCTGTTTCTTGTTATGCTGACTAGCCATTCTGACAGTTTTGAGATGATATCTCACTGTAGTTATGATTTGCATTTACCTGATGATGTGATGTTAAGCATCTTTTCATGGGTCAGTTTGCCATCTGTACGTCTTCTTTGAAGAAATGTCTATTTATGTCTTCTGCCCATTTTTTAAATTGAATTATTTGCTTTTTCGGTGTTGAGTTTTATATATTTTGGATACTAAACCTTTATTGCATATATCATTGCAAATATCTTTTCCCATTCCATATGTTGCCTTTTTGTTTTCGTTGATTATTTTCTTTGTTGTGCAGAAGCTTCTTATCAGGATGAAGTTCCGATAGCTTATTTTTGTTTTTGTTTCCCTTGCTTCAGGAGACATACCTAGAAAGAATTTGATATGGTCAGTGTCAAAGAGGTTACTGCCTGTGTTTTCCTCTAGGATTTTGATGGATTTCTCTCTCACATTTAGGTCTTTAAACCATTTTAGATTTATTTTTGTGTATGGTATAAGAAAGTGGTCCAGTTTTATTCTTTTCATGTTGCTGTCCAGTTTTCCCAAAACCATTCATTGAAAAGATTATCTTTTTCCCATTGGATATTCTTTCTTGTTTTGTCAAAAATTAATTGACGATGAAATATGGTGCTCATTTCTAGGTTTTCTTTTTTGTTTTATTGACCTACATGTCTGTTTTTGTGCCAATACTATACAGTTTTGATCACTACAGCTTTGTAATATAACTTGAGGTCCAGAATTGTGTTGCCTCCAGCTTTGCTTTTCTTTTTCAGGATTACATGGTCTATTCAGGGTCTTTTGTGGTTCCATACAAATTTTAGGATTGTTTATTCTAGCTCTGTGAAAAATGCTATTGGCATTTTGATAAGGATTGTGTTAAATGTGTAGATGTGAGGATGGCTTTGGAAAGTATAGAAAGAAGAAACTTTAACAATATTTGTTCTTCCAATCCATGAGTATGGAATATCTTTCCTTTTCCTTGTGTCATCTTCAAATTTTTGACCACTGTTTTATAGATTTCAGAGTACAGGTCTTTCTTTGGTTAGGTGTATTCCCAGGTATCAAAATTTGTGCTGGGCCACTAGTCTTATGCCAGATCCCCTGAGGTGCTGTGGTGGCTGGGCATTGTGTGCTGGGGCTGCTGGGGCTGCAAAACTGGGCACAAATTGGGACACACAAGAAGATGGCTGGGCAAACTGGGCCTGTAGCATGATGGTGTCTGGGATCATGCACCTGGATGAGGTGTAGTGACTGGGCACTGTGTGCAGTGGCAGCTATGTACCTGGTGGCTGCACTGTGTGCAGGGGCAGCTATGTACCTGGTGGCTGTATTATCTGCACAAGGGTGCCTCAGGGCACATGGCAGGGTGCAGTGTTGCAAAAGTTCATGGGGCAGCAGTTCAGGGTGCTCATATGGCTTTAACAAAATATGGCCTGACCGCAAGGCTGAGACCAGCAAGCTTGGAATGGGACAGTCCTCAGAAGAACACACTGTGAACAAGTCAGGCAGCCCCATTTTCTGCTGGTAAATTATGGGGAACAGGGGAGGAAAATGGTGTATGCCAGCTCCCTCATTCTCAGTGAAGTCCCTCAACATGCTCCAAAATCAGTATGAACAGATCTCTCCCATTTTTCCCCCAGAATTTTTAAAAGGCTGTTTTTATGTTGTCTCTCAGGGCAGGCTGCTGTCTCCTTAAGGGTGATGACCCAGGTATAGGCACACAAGGATGCCCAGTGCCAAGACCTCCAAAGCTCCAGGTTCCCAAAGCCACTGGCTTTATAAACTCATGGAATTCAGCCCCTTTGGTTTCTAAAGCCAGACACCATGGGAGTTAGTCCTCCCTGGGTGAGTTCCCTGGTGTGAGGGGCAATTTCTCTGTCCTCTCCATGTGAGCAGACTCCCTGCACCTTTCTAAGTTTTCAGTTGCAGCTTCTTCTCTATATTTTGTTGTGGAGTTTCTTCTACCACTCTCAAGATTGTTCTCTAGTTTACTGATTTGGATGTGGATGATAGCTAGTTGAAAACATGGGACAGTGTGAGCTTAGGGTCTTCCTACTCTGCCATCTTCGCAAGCTCCTCCCTTCTCTTTCAGAGATGAACTTCAGAAATTACTTACAACTTCCTATTTGCCTTTTATAGTGCTTAGTGGTGCTTCTATTGCCAGGAATATGAGATAGAGGACGACATGACAGGGAGGTGGGTATGTGCCACAAGACCTCTAAGTATGCCTGGAGTCTATTTCTATGGGCTTCGAGAAGACCGTGATTCAGGCCAGTCAAGGATATATGGAGCATAATTTCAGGCTCAGCCTGCACTTGAAAAATCAAGATTTTAACTTGAGCAACTGTCAAATGGGCTAGACTATGTTTGTACGTAACCCATTTCCCTTTATTCACCAAGTGTTGAATTTGAGATGATAATATCCTAGTTAGTCAGAAAACATCTTAAGCAGGAAAGTTTTCACTCTTGATGAATCTTGAGCGATGCCTTTGCAAGCCTGTGAAAATTAAGGTTTGTTTTTCTCATGGAAAATTATTTTTAATTGTGATTTTTTTAGGTGTTCAGCAACATTTACAGCAAAAGGCTTCCTCATGTTATGGTTTCTGTGCCATGCAGTGAGAGTTGTGCAAAGCCTGGCCTCTCCCCTTTGCCTCTCTCACTGTCTTGAATCTCTCTGGGCCACAGCCAATTTCTAGCTTGGACTAAGGCTTGGCAGCATGGGCTGGGCAGAAAGGAATGACATTCAGAGAGTAGAGGCACTTTTTATCAGTGTTTGAACCTGGTAGAAGGAGAAGCATAGAAATCCTCATGGAAGTGGGTTGGGGTGGAATGGAGTAGTGATGGTTTTTGTTAAGAGGAAGACATCTGACTTCTAAAAGATGGTGCAGTATGTTCATTTACCGTAAATCTTTTCTCCACAAAACATGTAGCAATAGTAGATAAAATATAAAAATAGAAAACAATGAAGATAAAACTGGCTTCCACTACGAGGTTTTAAAAATAGTGAAATAGGAACAATAGAGAAGTGCCCAATAGTGAGCAAGACTGAAAGCCTGGGCTTGCTGAGACAAACTTGTCTTGGACAAACTCAGGGTGGGCAAAATTTCAGTCTGGCAGGGTGAAGTTCTGCAAATTCCATGAAAGACAAAAAACGTGAGCCAGCCTTTTGGGATGGGTCCAAGGGTTGGAGTAGAACTCCACACTAAAACCCCAAAAGAAACTGAAAAACTGACTGTCAAGTGCCTTCTGAGGCCTTAGTTCTGGTGTGTCACAGGCCTGGGGAGATGCAGATGGAACTGGTGACCGGTCACTTAGCCCTTCCATAGTGCTGACTTCATGTAGGCAGCAATAACAAATCCACACTTTAAAACTTTCTTCAAAATGTTTTGCCCAGAATCCTGGAAGCTAGCAATAACCAACCACTTAGCAGACTGGGTTTGTAAGCACAAGTTTTTAGTGAAGGATATGTGTGGGAGAGACAAAAATGATGATAATAAAATAAAAAATTAAATCTCCTCTACAAAAGGAGTTTAAGCAAATAAAAACCTAAAACATCAGCCAAATCAACAGTATAATTTACTCAAGATGAAATTCACAATGAAAGAACAGACAAAAAATTTAAAATACTATCTTGAAGGTATGTGAAGAGGAAACTAAGGTGTATCTTTCACAAAAATAGAATACAAAATAGTAAATAAAAAACAGTCATAAATGAACTACTAATGAAAACCCAGAAATAAGCCCAAAAATATATAGTCAATTAATTTTCAACAAAGTAGTAAAGAATATCCAGTGGGAAGAAGACATTCTGTTCAATAATTTCCCAGAGGTATTGGGAAAACTGGAAAGAAACATGCAAAAGAGTGAAACTGGACCTCTTTCTTACACCAAATGAAAAATAAATTAAAAATGGAGCAAAGACCTAAATGTGAGATTAAAACCATAAAAATCTCAGTAGAGAACATAGGCAGTAAATTCTTTGACATCAGCTGGAGCAATTTCTTTCTAAATATGTCTCCTGAAGCAAGGGAAACAAAAACCAAAAAAAAAAAAACTGTTGGGACAATATCAAAATAAAAAGCATCTGCACAGTGAAGAAAATAATCAACAAAACTAAAAGGCAACCTACAGAAAGGGAGAAGATGTTTGCAAATGACACATCTAGTAAAGGGTTAATATCTAAGATATATAAAGAACTGGAGGGAAAGCAATATGGCAGAAGAGTGGAGGACCTCCTTTCATCTGGTCCCTTGAATTTAGTTAGATACCTATGAAATAATTCTGAGCACCTATGAATTCAATCTGAGATGTACCAAAAGAATTGCTGGAATTCTACAAATAGAAAAGCGACCACTTTTTGCTAGTGAGAAGTGAATCTGAGGTGTTATATCAGAAGCTAAATGGCAAGGGGAGGGAGACTCTGGAAGCTGGCTACCAGAAAGTCTTACAGCCCCAGAGTGCAAAATCAAAACCTTTAGAAATCTACGAAATCTGCTCAAGTAAGAGCTGTCCCTGCCTGAAAAGTGCTCATGTGTTGAAGCAGGGCAGAATCCTACCTGGGACACTGTAGCTTCAAGATCCCCGGGGCCACAGAAAGGAGGTGTCTGAGCCAACAGTTTTCCAAGCACTGGAGCAAGGAAACCAGTCAGGGTCAGCGAGCCTAGGAGGTGGCTCTCAGTTCAGTTTGCCATAGACTGAGAAATGTGGCAATATCCAGCAACAGCTCTTCATGAGGGGGCCTTGCAAAAGGCAGAAACGCAGCAACGCAGCAACACTCTGCCTTCACCTGGGAGAATCCTGGTGGGTGCTCACTGCAGGAGCCTGCAGAGTTTGGCACACACAAGAGTGAAAACTGCTTATCCCTGAGGGTTTACTGAAGAGAGCGGACTGGGATCTTGAAGCTCCAGGACTGAAGATCTGGGTATGGCCATTTTTATATTCATCCTCTAAAGAAACGTGGAAAGCCTTCAGGGAACAAAAGCAACAAAAGCAAACCGAAGCGGCTTACATTGAGCCCGGCCACCTGGCAAAGGTCGCTGCAACTCCAACAAGGCAAAGACACCCGAGAATCCGTGCAGCAGGCCCCTCCCCCAAAACGTCAGCTGGAAGAACAGGTGAACACCAAGTTTATGGAGCATGCAGGACTGCAAAACTCCAGCTCTAGGGGAAAATACTATATAGAATTTGAGGTTTTTTTTCTCATTATTTGTTTTTCTTTTGGTTTAAAATTTTCCTTTTCTTGTTTTTAATTTTTCCTTTTCAACTAGTTTCTTATTTTGTCAAATCTTTGTTTTTAAGTTTTCTTTTAACTTTCATTTTTTACATTTATATTTTATAGATATATCCTTCATTTTGGCCTCCTTTCACTGTATTCAATTTTATTTTTTCTATATATATTAAGTTTTACTTTCTTTACAATCTGGGGATGTAAACATCTTCTGACAAAAAGACCAAAATACACCCAGGACTATGTATCACCCTGTTTTGACCACATTGGAGATTATATTCTCCCCCCACCCCTTTTTGTCTTTTTCTTTTCTTTTTAGTTTCTGACCTCTTAGGATTTGTCTAGTGTGCATTTTGCTTGAGTCGTGGTCGATATTTTTTATTTTGTTCTCTTGCTTATCCATTCTTCTCTGGGCAAACTGACTAGAAGGAGGAATTCACAACAAAAGAAAGAATCAGAAAAAAACTCTCTGCCACGATCTAGTCCATATGGATATAAATAAATACTCTCTGCCACAGATCTAATCCATATGGATATAAATAAAATGTCAGAGCTGGAATGCAGGAAAATGATTATAAAGTTACTAGCTGGGCTTGAAAAAAACATAAAAGACACCAGAGAATTTCTTAGTGCCAAAATTAATGCTTTGCAACTGAGATGTAGTCTAAATTGGATGCTCTAAGAGCTAGGGTAAATGAGGCAGAAGAGAGAGTCAGAGACACGGAAGACAAGTTGATGGGAAGGAAGGGAGTTGAAGAAAAGTGAGAGAAACAACTAATGGATCATGAGGGGATGCTTCGAGAAATCAGTGATACCATAAAGTGAAACAATATTAGAATTCTTGGGGTCATAAGGAAGAAGAAAGAGAGAGAGGGACAGAAGGTATACTTGAGCAAATCAAAGTTGAGAATTTCCTTAATTTTGTGGAAGGAAACAGGCATACAAGTCCAAGAGGTAGAGAGGACCCCTCTCAAAATCAATAAAAATAAATACCCCGGTATATTATAATGAAGCTTGCAAATTTCAGAGATAAAGAGAAAATCCTGAAAACAGCTCGAGACAAGAGTTTCTTAACCAACAATGGTAGGTTACCATTCAGTTTTCCTTCCCTTCCCCTATGATCCTCTGCACTTCATATATTCCACATATGAATGACACCATATAATTGCCTTTCTCTGATTGACTTACTTTGCTCAACATAATACCCTCCAGTTCCATCCACATCAATATAAATGGCAAGTATTCCTCCTTTCTGATGGCTGAGTAATATTCCATTGTGTATATACCACATCTTTATCCACTCATCTGTTGATGGATATCTAGGCCTTTTGCTTAGTTTGGCCATTGTGGCATTGGTGCTATAAACATTGGGGTGCATATGCGCTTTCAAATCACTGCATTTGTATCTTTGTGGTAAAAATAGTAGTGAAATTGCTGGGTCAGAGGTTAGCTTTGTTTTTAACTTCTTGAGGAACCTCTATACTGTTTTCCAGAGTCACTGTACCAGCTTGCATTCCCACTAACTGATTTGGATTAGGATTCCCCTTTCTCTGCATCCTCACAAACATTTGTTGTTTCCTGACATGTCAATTTTAACCATTCTGACCAGTGTGAGGTAGTATCTCATTGTGGTTTTGATTTGTATTCCCCTGATGCCAGGAGATGTGGAGCATTTTTACATGTGTCTGTTAGCCTTTTGACTGTCTTCTTTGGAGAAATGTCTATTCATGTCTTCTGCCCTTTTATAGACTGGATTATTTATTTTTTGGGTGCTGAGTTTGAGAAGTTCTCTATAGATCTTGGATACTAGTCCTTTATCTGATATGTCATTTGCATGTATCATCTTCCATTCCGTTGGTTGCCTTTTAGTTTCGTTGATTGTTTCCTTTGCTGTGAAAAAGCTTTTTATCTTGATGAAGTCCCAATAGTTCATTTTTGCTTTTGTTTCCCTTGCCTTTGGAGACATGTCTAGCAAAAAGTTGCTAAGGCCAAGGTTGAAGAAGTTGCTGCCTGTGTTCTCCTATAGGATTTTGATGGATTCCTGTCTTACATTTAGGTCTTTCATGCATTTTTAATTTTTCTTTGTGTAAGGTGTAAGAAAATGGTCCAGTTTCATTCTTCTCCATGTTTTTGTCCTATTTTACCAGCAGCATTTATTGAACAGACTGCCATTTTTCTATTGGATATTTTTTCCTCCTTTGTTGGAGATTGGTTGACCATAGAGTTGAGGGTCAATTTCTGGGCTTTCTTTTCTGTTCCATTGATCTATGTGTCTGTTTTTGTGCCAGTACCGTACTGTCTTGATGATTACAGCTTTTTCATAGGGCTTGAAATCAGGTATTTTGATGCCACCAGCTTTGGTTTTCTTTTTTGACATTCCTCTGGCTATTTGGGGTCTTCTCTGGTTCCATACAAATTTTAGAATTATTTCTTACAGCTTTCTGAAAAATGTCGATGATATTTTGATAGGAATTACATGGAAAGTGTAGATTGCTCTGAATGGCATAGAATTTTTTTAAATTTTATTATGTTATGTTAGTCACCATACATTACATCATTAGTTTTTGATGTGGTGATCCACGATCCATTGTTTTCATATAACACCCAGTGCTCCATGCAGGACGTGCTGTCCTTAATACCCATCACTGGGCTAAAAAATCCCCCCTCTCCCCTCCCTCTAAAACCCTGTTTGTTTCTGAGTCCACAGTCTCTCATGGTTCATCTCTCCCTCCGATTCCCCCCCCCGCAATTATTCCCCTCCTTCTCCTAATGTCCTCCATGCTATTCCTTATGTTCCACAAATAAGTGAAACCGTATGATAATTGACTTTCTCTGCTTGACTTATTTCACTTAGCATAATCTCCTCCAGTTCCATCCATGTTGATGTAAAAGTTGGGTATTCATCCTTTCTGATGGTTGAGTAATATTCCATTGTATATATGGATCACATCTTCTTTATCGATTCATCTGCTGAAGGGCATCTCGGCTCTTTCCACAGTTTGGCTATTGCGGACATTGCTGCTATGAACATTGGGGTGCATATGACCTTTCTTTTCACTACACCCGTATCTTTGGAGTAAATACCCAGTAGTGCAATTGCTGGGTCATAGAGTAACTCTATTTTTAAATTTTTGAGAAACCTTCACACTGTTTTCCAAAGTGGCTCTACCAACTTGCATTCCCACCAACAGTGTAAAAGGGTCCCCTTTCTCCAAAACCTCTCCAACATTTGTTGTTTCTTTCCTTGTCCATTTTTGCCACTCTACCTGGTGTAAGGTGCTATATCAATGTGGTTTTGATTTGAATTTCCCTGATTGCTAATTATGATGAACATATTTTCATGTGTCTGTGAGCCATTTGTATGTCTTCTTCAGAGAAGTGTCTTTTCATATCTTCTGTCCACTTTTTGACTTGATTATTTGTTTTGTGGGTGTTGAGTTTGAGAAGTTCTTTATAGATCTTGGATACCAGCCCTTTATCTATAGTGTCATTTGCAAATATCTTCTCCCATTCTGTGGGTTGCCTCTTTGTTTTGTTGACTGTTTCCTTTGCTGTGCAGAAGTTTTTATCTTGATGAAGTCACAAAAGTTCATTTTTTCTTTTGTTTCACTAGCTTTTGGAGATGTACCTTTTTTTAAAGATTTTATTTATTTATTTGACAGAGAGAGGCACAGTGAGACAGGGAACACAAGCAGGGGGAGTGGGAGAGAGAGAAAAGTCTTCCCGCGGAGCACGGAGCCCAATGTGTGGCTCCATCCCAGGACTCAGGGATCATGACCTGAGCTGAAGGCAGATGCTTAATGACTGAGCCACCCAGGCGCCCCTTGGAGGTGTATCTTGAAAGAAGTTGCTGTGGCCGATGTCAAAGAGATTACTGCCTATGTTCTCCTCTAGGATTTTGATGGATTCCTGTCTCACATTGAGGTCTTTCATCCATTTTGAGTTTATATTTGTGAATGGTGTTAGAGAATGGTCATTTTTCATTCTTCTGCATGTGGCTGTCCAATTTTCCCAGCACCATTTATTGAAGAGACTGTCTTTTTTTCCATTGCATGTTTTTTCCTGCTTTGTCAAAGATTATTTGACCATAGAGTTGAGGTTCCATATCTGGGTTCTCTATTCTGTTCCATTGGTCTATGTCTGTTTTTGTGCCACTACCATGCTGTCTTGGTGATCACAGCTTTGTAATATAGCTTGAAATCAGGCAACGTAATGCCCCCAGCTTTGTTTTTCTTTTTCAACATTTCCTTGGCGATTCAGGGTCTTTACTAATTCCATAAAAATTTTAGGATTGTTTGTTCCAGCACTTTTAAAAATGTCATTGGAATTTTGATCAGGATGGCATTGAAGGTATAGATTGTTCTGGGTAGCATAGACATTTTAACAATGTTTATTCTTCCGATCCATGAGCGTGGAATATTTTTCAATCCTTTTGTGTATTCTTCAAATTCTTTCATGAGTGTTCTGTATTTCCTAGAGTATAGGTCCTTTACCTCTTTGGTTAGGTTTATTCCGAGGTATCTTATGGTTTTTGGTACTATTGTAAATAGAATCGTTTCTCTAATTTCTCTTTCTACAGTTGCGTTGTTAGTGTATAAGAAAGCAACTGATTTCTGTGCATTGATTTTGTATCCTGCCACATTACTGAATTACTGGATGAGTTCTAGTAATTTGGGGGTGGCGTCTTTGGGGTTTTCCACATAAAGTATCATGTCGTCTGTGAAAAGAGAGAGTTTTTCTTCTTTGCCACTTTGAATACCTTTTATTTCTTTTTGTTGTCTGATTGCTCTTGCTAGGATTTCTAGTACTATGTTGAACAATAGTGGTGAGAGTGGGCATCCTTGACGTGTTCCTGATCTTAAGGGAAAGGCTCTCAGCTTTTCCCCATTGAGGATGATATTCACTGTGGGTTTTTCATAGATGGATTTTATGAACTTGAAGAAGGTTCCCTCTTTCCTTATACTCTGAAGAGTTTTAATCAGGAAAGGATGTTGCATTTTGTCAAATGCTTTTTCTGCATCAATTGAGAGGGCCATATGGTTCTTCTCCCTCCTCTTATTGATGTGTTCTATTACATTGATTGATTTGCGAATGTTGAACCACCCTTGCATCCCGGGGATAAATCCCACTTGGTCGTGGTGGATGATCCTTTTAATGTATTGTTGGATCCTAGTAGCTAGGATTTTGTTGAGGATTTTGGAATCCATATTCATCAGGGATATCGGTCTGAAAGTCTCCTTTTTGATGGGGTCTTTGCCTGGTTTGGGGAATTAAGGTAATGCTGGCCTCATAGAGTGAGTTTGGAAGTTTTCCTTCTGTTTCTATTTTTTGAAATAGCTTCAGTAGAATAGGTATTATTTCTTCTTTGAATGCTTGGTAGAATTCCCCAGGGAATCCACCAGGCCCTGGACTCTTGTTTTTTGGGAGGTTTTTGATCACTGCTTCAATCTCGTTACTGGTTATTGGCCTATTCAGGTTGTCAATTTCTTCCTGTTTCAGTCTTGGCAGCTTATAGGTTTCCAAGAAGGCCTCGACTTCATCCAGATTGTTCAGTTTATTGGCATAGAGTTGTTGATAATAATTTCTAATAATTGTTTCTATTTCCTTGGTGTTAGTCGTGATCTCTCCATTTTCGTTCATAATTTTATTAATTTGGGTCCTTTCTCTTTTCTTTTGGATAAGTCTGGCAGTGGTTTATCGATCTTATTAATTCTTTCAAATAACCGATTTCTAGTTTCATTGATCTGATCTACTGTGTTTCTGGTTTCTAATTCATTGATCTCTGCTCTAATTTTAATTATTTCTCTTATAATGCGTGGCTTAGGCACCGTTTGTTGCTTTTTCTCTAGTTCTTTAAGGTGTAGAGTTAGTTGGTGAATTCGGGATTTTTCTATTTTTTTGAGTGAGGCTTGAAAGGCTATGTATTTCCCCCTTAGGACCACCTTTGTAGTATCCCATAGGTTTTGGACCAATGTGTTTTCGTTCTCATTGATTTCCATGAATTGTTTAAGTTCTTCTTTGATATCCTGGTTGACCCAAACATTCTTGAGAAGAGTGGTCTTTAGCTTCCAAGTGTTTGAATTTCTGTCAAATTTTTTCTTGTGATTGAATTCCAGTTTTAAAGCACTGTGGTCTGAGAATATGCAGGGAATAATCTCAATCTTTTGGTATCGGTTGAGACCTGATTTGTGACCCAGTATGTGGTCTATTCTGGAGAAAGTTCCATGTGCGCTCGAGAAAAATGAGTATTCTGTTGTTTTAGGGTGGAATGTTCTGTAAATATCTATTAGGTCCATCTGGTCCAGTGTATCATTCAAAGCTCTTGTTCCCTTGTTGATTTTCTGCTGAGATGATCTGTCCATTGCTGAGAGTGGAGTATTGAGGTCTCCTACAATTAACGTATTGTTATCACTATGACTCTTTATTTTGGTTAACAGTTGGCTTATGTAGATGGCTGCTCCCATGTTGGGGGCATAGATATTTACAATTGTTAGATCTTCTTGTTGGATAGACCTTTTAAGAATGATATAGTGTCCTTCTGTGTCTCTAATTACAGACTTTAGTTTAAAATCTAATTTGTCTGATATAAGAATTGCTACCCCAGCTTTCTTTTGATGTCCACTGGCATGGAAGATTGATCTCCATCCCTTCACTTTCAGTCTGGATGTATCTTTAGGTTCACAATGAGTCTCTTGTAGGCAGCATATGGATGGGTCCTGTCTTTTTATCCAATCTGCAACCCTGTGCTGTTTTATGGGAGTATTTAAGCCATTCATGTTGAGAGTGATTATTGAAAGATATGAATTAATTGTCATCATGTTGCCTGTGAAGACGTTGTTTTTATAGATTGTCGCTGTAAATTTCTGTTCTATATCACTCTTGGGGTCTTTCTCCTTTTATAAAATCCCTCTTAATACTTCTTGCACAGCCGGTTTAGTGGTCACATAGTCTTTCAGTTTCTGCCGGTCCTGGAAGCTCTACATCTCTCCATCCTTTCTAAATGACAGCCTTGTCGGATAAAGTATTCTTGGCTGCATGTTCTTCTCATTTAGTATCCTGAATATGTCTTGCCAGCCCTTTCTGGCTTGCCCGGTCTCTGTGGATAGGTCTGACGTTATTCTGATGTTCCTCCTTCTATGTAAGGAATCTTTTCCCCCTAACTGCCCTTAAGATGGTTTCCTTGGTTCTAAGATTTGCAAGTTTTACTATTACATGCCGGGGTGTTGGCCTGTTTTCCTTGATCTTGGCAGGGATCCCCTCTGCCTCTAGGACACGAATGTTTGTTTCATTCCCCAGATTAGGGAAGTTCTCAGCTACGATTTGCTCAAATACATCTTCTAGTTCTCTCTCTCCACTCCCTCCGGGATTCCAATTATTCTGACATTGAAACACTTCATGGTGTCACTTATTTCTCTGATCTATTTTCATGGATTCTGAGTTGTTTTTCCCTGGCCACCTCTTTTCCCTTTTTATCTATTATATTGTCTTCCAGGTCGTTTTGTCCTTCTTCTGCTTCACTTACCCTAGCTGTTAGATTATCTAGATTGGATTGGATCTCATTGATAGCATTTTTAAATTCTGCCAATTCAGCTTTCATTTCTGCCCTTAGAGACTCTATGTTGCCATTAATTGAGTTCTCCATTCTAGCTATTGTCTTCACAATTGCTAGCCTGAATTCCATCTCCGACATCTTGGTTATATCTGCATCCATTTGTAAATCTGCAGCATAAGTCATATTCTCTGAGTCTTTTCTATCTTAGGGGCTCCTCCTCCTAGTCATTCTGTTGATGGGTGTTTGAGGGACTGTATAGAGTCCAAATTATTGACCAAAACCCAAGCAAGATGCACCTGTTTTCTTCGGACTTTAGGGTTGCTGGCCTCCTGTTTTCCCAGCCTATCTTCTGGGGGAGAGGCCTGCTGCCCTGTTAATCAGGCAACCCTGTTTGGGCGGAGTTGCCCTGCCCCCCTGTGGTGGGGGATGGGCTCAGCGGGAATCAGGTTCTGGGGCTTTTGTTCTCTGGCAGCTTTCCCTGGTGGCTTTCCATGTCTCTTCCGCGAGTCAGAGCAGAAGAGACCGTTTCCAACCCTCTGCCTCAGAGCAGAGAGACTGCAGTCTGTTCTTCAGTGAGCTCTCCAGGCCACACTGTCTCCGTTTCTGTCTGTGCTGCTATAAATTGCAGTTGCCTGGGTTGTGCGCCCCTCCGCAGCACCCCCATTCCTGCCTCCAGCTCGGGGCACGTCTCTGCCCTTTGTGCTTCTAAAACTGCCAGCCGCTCCCAGTTCTCACGTGGGACCCCGCCGCTCTGGGTTTCCACCCCGGGGGCTGCCCTAAAGTCCTTTCCTGCCACTAGGGGTCTGCGAGTCTGTGCCCCGTTCCCTGTGCGCGAGGCTGTAGCTCACCTGCAATGTAGGATCCCCACGGACAAGCACCCTCCCACTGCCGTTTATCTTTTGATATCTGCCCGCGTAATCAGGGCTCCCCACTTCATACCTCAAAACCAACCGCCTGCAGTATTCTGTTTGTAGAGATCCAGATCTTCTTACATCTCAGGCTGGTTTCATGGGTGCTTAGAGTGAGCTGGTAGATATCCAGCTAAATTCCAGGGACCAGTTGAAATAGGGTCCCCTACTCCTCTGCCATCTTTCCTTCTCCTCTGGATGGCATAGACATTTTAACAGTATTTATTCTTCTAACCCATGAGCCTGGACTCTCTTTCCATCTCTTTGTGTCTTCCTCAATTTTTTTCTTAAGTGTTCTGTAGTTTCTAGAGTACAGATCATTTACCTCTTTGGTTAGGTTTATTCCTAGGTATCTTTTTTTTTTTTTTTTGGTGCAGTTATAAATGGGATCGATTCCTTAATTTCTCTTTCTTCAGTCACGTTGTTAGTGTATAGAAATGCAACTGATTTCTGTGTATTGATTTTGTATCCTGCCACTTTGCTGAATTGCTGTATGAGTTCTGGTCATTTTGGGGTGGAATCTTTTGTGTTTTCCATGTAAAGTATCCATGTCATCTGCGAAGAGTGAGAGTTGGACTTCTTCTTTGCCAATTAAATGTCTTTTATTTCTTTTTGTTGTCTGATTGCTGAGGCTAGGACTTCTAGTTTTACGTTGAACAATAATGGTGAGAGTGGGCATCCCTCTCATGTCCTGACCTTATGGGAAAAGCTCTCAGTTTTTCCACATTGACAATGATATTCACTGTCCACACACCGATTGGAGCCCAATCTTATGACCCTGAGATCATGACCTGAGCGAAAATCAAGAATTGGACATTTAACCAGCTGAGCCACCAAGGTGCCTCCACAGACTTTTATTTTTTAGAGAAGATTTAGGTTTACAGAAAATTGAGCAGTAAGTATAGAGTGCTCCTGTATACCGCTTCTCTCAAACCCTCCTGCCACCCCTCAGTTTCCCATATGATTAGCATCTTGTATTTGTGTGGTACATCTTGTTACAACTGACAAACACATATTGATACTATGTTATTAACTAAAGCCCATAGTTTACATTGAGGTTCATTCTTGGTGGTGCATATTCTATGTGTTTTGCCAAATGAATAATATGTATCCACCATTACCTTATTGTACAGAATAGTATCACTGTCATAAAAATCTCCCTGTTCCAGCTATTTTTTCCTCCCTATCTCCCTCCAAAACCTTTCACTAATGATCTTTTTACTGAGTTGTTATGCTTCTTCCAGAATGTCATATAGTTGGAATCATACAGCCTTTTAGACTGGCTTCTTTCAGTTAGTAATATGCATCTAAGGCTTTTCCATCTTTTTACAGCTTAATCATCTCTTTTATTGCTGTAAATAATTTTCCGTTTTATAAATGTACCACAGTCTGTTTATGTGCTAACCTTTGGAAGGACATCTTGTTGCTTCCAGTTTTTGGTAATCGTGAATAAAGCTGCTATAAATATTCATATTCAGGTTTTAATATGGATGTAAGTTTTCAACTCATTTAGATAAATGCCTAGAAGTGTGATTGCCTGATCATATGTTAAGACCGGATCATAAATGACTGTTCCATTGTCATAGGATTGTTTGGCTGTGTAAGGAATTGCCAAACTGTCTTTCAAGATGACTCCAACCAGCAATGAATGAAAGGTCCTGTTGTCCCATATCCTTGTTAATCTTTGTGTTCATCAGTGTTTTGGATTTTAGCCATTCTAATAAGTGTGTAGTGATATTGCACTGTTTCAATTTGCAGTTCTCAAATGGAATATGATGTTTAGCATATTTTCTTTTTAAAAATATTTTATTTATTTTTTATCTTCACAATTCTCTTTATTTTTTAATATTTTGTTCAATTAACCAACATATAGTACATCATTACTTTTTGATGTGTTCAGTGATTCATTAGTTGTGTATAACACCCAGTTCTCATCACATCATGTGCCCTCCTTAATGCTCATCACCCAGTTACCCCACCCCTCCACCCACCTCCCCTTCCACAACCCTTAGTTTATTTCCCGGAGTCAAGAGTCTCTCATGGTTTGTCTCCCTTTCTGATTTCTTCCCATTTGGTTTTCCCTCCCTTCTCCTATGATTCTCTGTGCTATTTCTTATATTCCACATACAAGTGAAACCATATGATAATTGTCTTTCTTTGATTGACTTATTTCACTTAGCATAATACCCTCCAGTTCCATCCACATTGATGTAAATGATAGGTATTCTGATGGCTGAGTAATATTCCATTGTGTATATGAACCACATCTTCTTTATATGCTTATTTTCCATCTGTACATCTTTGGTGAAGTGCCTGTTCAGATCTTTGTCCATTTATTTTGGATTTTTTTAATTGTCAAGTCTTAAGCGTTCTTTGTATACTTCGGATATAAGTCCCTATCGCGTATGTATTCTTTTTTTTTATTCAAGTGCAATTAACATATAGTGTTATATTAGTTTCAAGTGTACAACATAGTGATCCAACAATTCTATACATTACTCAGTACTCATCATAGTAAGTATACTCTTAATGCCTTTCACTTATCTCACCCCCCTCCCCACCACACACACACACCTCCTTTCTGGCAACCAATGGTTTATTCTCTATATTTAAGAGTCTGTTTTTCAATTTTTTAATTTAAATTCAATTTAATTAACATACTGTATTATTAGTTTCAGAAGTACAATTCAGTGACCCGTCAGTTGTATATAACACCCAGTGCTCATTACTTCAAGTGCCCTCCTTATTGCCCATCAACCAGTTACCCCACCCCACCCCCACTTTCCCTCCAGCAACCCTCAGTTTGTTTCCTATAGTTGAGTTAAGAGTCTGGTTTTTTGTTTGTCTCTTATTTTGTTTGTTTTGTTTTGTTTCTTAAATTCCACATATGAGCGAAATCATGTGGTATTTCTTTCTCTGACTGACTTTGCTTCGCATTATATCCTCTAGATCTATCCATGATTTGCAAATGGCAAGATTTAATTCTTTTTTATGACTAATATTTTATATAAATAGCTTCCATTTATATTTTATATAAATAAATATATATAGCTTCCATATCTTGGCTACTGTAAATAATGCTACAATAAACATAAGGGTGCAAATATCTTATTTAACTAGTGTTTTTTGTTTTCTTTGGGATAATTCAAGTAGTGGAATTATTAGATCATATGGTAATTTTGACCTCTTTATCACAGTGGCTACACTATCTTACATTACTACCAAGAGTGCACAAGGTTTTCTTTTTCTTCACATCCTCACCAACTCTTGTTATTTCTTGTCTTTTTCATTCTGGCCATTCTGACAGGTGTAAGTTGATACCTGATTGTGGTTTTAATTTGCATTTCCCTAATGATTAGTGATATTGAGCATGTTTTCATGTGTCTTGGCCATCCTGTATGTCTTCTTTTGAAAAATGTTTATTCAGGTCCCCTACCATTTTTTCAAGTTTTTATTTAAATTCCAGTTAGTTAACATACAGTGTAACATTAGTTTCAGGTGTAAAATCTAGTGATTCATCAGTTACATACATCACCCAGTGTACATCACAAGTGCCCTCCTTAAGGCCCATCACCCAATTACCCCATCCCTCCACCCACCTCCTCTCTAGCAACCCTCAGTTTGTTCCCTATAGTTAAGAGTCTCTTACGGTGGGGCACCTGAGTGGCATGGTCACTTAAGCATCTAATTCTTGGTTTTGGCTCAGGTAGTGATCTCAGGGTCCTGAAATCAAGCCCCGTGTAAGGCTCCATGCTCAGCATGGAGTCTGCTTGGGTTTTCTCTCTCCCTCTCCCTCTGCTCCTCCACGCCCCCCCCAAAGGTGCTCTCTCTCTCTCTCCACCTCTCTCTCTAAAATAAGTAATAATAATAAATTTTTAAAAAATAGTCTCTATGGTTTGCCTTTCTCTGTTTTTATCTTATTTTTCTTTCCATTCCCCTATGTTCATGTTTTTCTTAAATTCCACATATGAGTGAAATAATATGGTATTTGTCTTTCTCTGACTTATTTCATTTAGCATAATACACTCTAGTTCCAGCTATGTCATTGCAAATGGCAAGATTTCATTCTTTTTGATGGCTTAGTAATATTCCATTGTACATCTGAGTAATATTCCATACCACGTCTTTTTTATCCATTCATCTATTGATGGACATCTGGGCTCTTTCCATAGTTTGGCAATTGTGAACATTGCTGCTATAAACATTGGGGTGCATGTGTGTATGGAATTTTTTTAATCCATTCATTGACCCTATGTGTTTTGATTGGAGAATTTAGTTCATTTTCATTTAAAGTAATAATTTATACATATGTATGTATTGCCATTTTGTTAATTGTTTTCTGGTTGTTTTGTAATTCTTTTCTGTTCCTTTCTTCTTACTCTCTTCCTTTGTGGTTTGGTGATTTTCTTTAGTGTCATGCTTAAATTCCTTTATTATCTTTTGTGTACTATTATAGGTTTTTGCTTTATGGATACCATGAGGCTAACATATACTAGAGTGTGTGTGTAAGTACACAGTCTCTTTTAAGTTGATAGCAACTAAATTTGAATGTATTCTAAAACTATATTTTTACTTCCCATTTTTATGTTTTTGATATCACTTGTACATCTTTTTTAGTATCATTTAACTGATGATTAATATAGTTGTAGCTATTTTTACTTTTGTTTTTTAACCTCTATACTAACTTTATAAGTGATTAATCACTTTACTATATATTTACCTCTACCAAATGAGATTTACATTTTCATGTTTTGTTTTTTTAACTTTTTTTATTTTTTCTATTTTTAAAGATTTTATTTATTTATTTGACAGAGAGAGATTTTAGCCATTCTAATAAGTGTGTAGTGAGATTGCACTGTTTCAATTTGCAGTTACACTATTTTTGAAAAAACTTTTTTAACCTCTAAGAGTCAGATGATTATATTTGGAATACTTTTCTTATCAGTCAGTTTTTAGATGTTAGAAACTAGCCTGAGAGGAGGATTAATTCTGGAAAATGTATCTTTTACAATAGTTTTGATATAAAAAGCATTTTTAAAAACAAATTTTGGCTCATATGTGAACACATACTGATAAGCTGAGGTTTTCTACTTCTGATGCGGCTGCAGTCTTTAAGAGAAAAGGCAAGCATTGCTCTCCTTTGAAACAACATCTCCTGGATCTCATGTTGCTGTGTGTTCATGAGTGAGTCTGTTTTTATGCTTGTATTTTTTTGTGTTGAATATCTATTTTGAATTTGCATAATTATGCTTTGATTCTTCATAATTTCTTACTGTATAGAATTGATTTGCATTAAGCATAAACTGTAGACTAAAAAGTGTGAAATATTTCATTTAGCATAATCTTCTCCAGTCCCATCCATATTGATGTGAAAGTTGGGTATTCATCCTTTCTGATGGCTAATATTCCATCGTATATATGAACCACATCTTCTTTATCCATTCATCTGTTGAAGGGCATAAGTCAAGCAGAGAAAGTCAATTATCATATGGTTTCACTTATTGGTGGAACATAAGGAATAGCATGGAGGACATTAGGAGAAGGAAGGGAAAAATGAAGGGGGGGAATCAGAGGGGGACACAAACCATGAGAGACTAGGGACTCTGAGAAACAAACAGAGGGTTATAGAGGGGAGGGGGGTGGGGGGATGGGTTAGCCCAGTGATGGGTATTAAGGAGGGCATGTATTGCATGGAGCACTGGGTGTTATACGCAAACAAAAAATCATGGAACACTACATCAAAAACTAAAGGTGTACTGTATGGTGACTAACATAACATAATAAAATAAATTAAAAAAATAAAAAGTGTGAAATAAGTATGTGGTTAAAAGAGGAGCTCATTTGTTTTGGGGGGCAGAGGATGGGAAAGACACTGGGTGAGGTGAGGGGGTCATCAAGGCCTTAGGAGTGGAATGGTGAGAGGCAATTCCCTGTCCTCCACGGAGAGGAGGATGGGGTACTTGTTACTCCCCTAAGCCAACCCTAAAAGAATTATATATAGTTTGGGGGGATGCCACCCAAAATCTTGTTTGATATGATTGTTAGCATCTTGTTTGATATGATTGTTTATCTGCCGAGAGAAAGAGAAACTAAAGGGTGTAGTCCTTGGAGATAGCATGCCTAACTCTCTTTTAACACAGCACACACACACAAGGTGTGAGTTTCCTCTGTCAAAAGAATATCTGGAAAGCTATCTAAATTGAACTATTTTGCTGCACCATCCTTCCCAAGCATGTAGTCTGACAAGTGAGGGGACCCAACATCACAGGAGCATCGGAGTGTTCTTGCATGAACTAATGGAGCAGAGGTTAGGGATTCAGCTAAAGCTGGGGGAACTGTGGAATGGGGAGGACCCGGGGGAGGTTGTGGCTGCACTGTTTCCTTCATCTCTCCTTGCCTCAGCATTGTCTGTCAGAGGGAGAAAGTGGAGGTCTCTAGGGGCAGAACAGCCCCCGCCCTAGAGCAGGCACACAGCCTGCCAAATGCCAGAATTGGGTATGAGACCAGAGTTTGCAAACTGGACAGATCATTTAATAATTAAAGTTATACAAACACTTTGGACTCTATTATTGAAGAACAAGAAAGAAGGGCTCTATGGAAGCAATCAAAGGCAGGGATTTAAAAACTATGAAAGACATGAAAACATGTCATGTCACTACCTTGTAGTGTTAAGATTATTCAATCAGATGGTTTTGATTTTCAATTATATATTTTAAAAATATTTTCTTGTGATTGTTTCTCACTGGCATGAGGCAGAAGGAAAAAACAGTGGCTTACTTTTTTAATTACAAAAGCAATAACACACACTCCCTGTAAAAATTTATCGTGCCACAGTACCCATAGTATAAATAGACTATATGTTATCTGTTCTCCTAATAGCAAGTAGGTGGTATTCCATCACTGCTTTCAATGCTTGCAATGGATATCCTCATATTTTCAGGTGCTGGTGTGAATATTTCTGTAGTCAGATTCCTGTGTTTGGAACTGTTGGGTCAGAGGATGCTCACATGTAGAAATTGGTAGAATTAGCAAAATTGACCTCAAAATGTGCCAATTTATAATCCCACCAAAGATGTGTGGAAATGCTCAGTCTATGGGAATATTTGTCTCCCCCTGTAAGATTCCCATGGGGCCAATGATAACTTGACTCCTATCCACTGTTGAATTTAAGGTCCTCTCTCAGCTCTGCCTGCCCCTGTGAATTAGCCAGACCTGGGCTGCTTCAAACAAGGGCAGCCTCCCTTCACAGTTGTATTTTTTTTAATATTTTTTTATTTTATTTATTTATTTATTTGAGAGAGAGAATGAGAGAGAGAGAGAGCATGAGAGGGGGGAGGGTCAGAGGGAGAAGCAGACTCCCCGATGAGCAGGGAGCCCGATGCGGGACTTGATCCCGGGACTCTGGGATCATGACCTGAGCCAAAGGCAGTCGCTTAACCAACTGAGCCACCCAGGCGCCCCCACAGTTGTATTTTGTACACTGGATTGGGATCCACTCATAAGTGCCATGTTCACCATTTTCCAGTTTTGAGGAATAGCTCCATGGAAAATGTAAACAGTGGGGAGAATTGAACATACCATGTCTTATTTTTTTTTAGAAATTTTCAAGAGAGTCATGGGGTTTGACCGGAAGGAGGCTTGGGTTTCTACTCTGAAACATTATTTAAAATGCACCAGTAGAGCTATCAGTTATTTAAAAATAATTTAACTTGCCTTTTGGATCAGCTATATGTTTGTTTTTCTTATTTAATGTACAAAAACAATCAAAAGAATAGATAATCACTGTATACAGTCAAGGAACATATTTTTAATGCTATCATATAACATTTGTGAGTGGGACCCCAAAATATTTGCACACTAATGCAAATGATTATAGAAAACCAACCTTTTCTGAATATCATACATGGTATGTTAACAAGGCTATGATTTTTTTAAGTTTTTATTTTAATTCCAGTTGTTAATATAGTGTTATATTAGTTTCAGGTGTACAATATAGTGATTCAACAATTCATACATCACCAGGTACTCATCACAAGTGCCCTCCTTAATCCCCATAATCTATTTCACCCATCCCATCAACCCTCTTCCCTCTGGTAACCATCAGTTTGTTCTCTATAATTAAGGTCTCTCTCTTGGTTTGTCTCTCTTTATTCCCCCTTTGCTCATTTGTTTCTTAAATTCCATATATGAGTGAAATCATATGGTATTTGTCTTTCTCTGACTGACTTATTTCACTTAGCATCTTAAAAAGTTTCTATTTTACTTTTTTTAAAAGATTTTATTTATTTATTTGACAGAGAGAGACACAGTGACAGAGGGAACACAAGCAGGGGGAGTGGGAGAGGGAGAAGCAGGCTTCCTCCTGAGCAGGGAGCCCAATGTGGGGCTCAATCCCAGGACCCTGGGATCA
Organism: Callorhinus ursinus; assembly: GCF_003265705.2. Classification (NCBI taxonomy): domain Eukaryota; kingdom Metazoa; phylum Chordata; class Mammalia; order Carnivora; family Otariidae; genus Callorhinus; species Callorhinus ursinus. The sequence continues at coordinate 28,387 of NW_027397167.1, forward strand.
TGACCTGAGCCAAAGGCAGATGCTTAATGACTGAACCACCCAAGCACCCCTGTTTTTTTAATTTTTTAAAAGTTTTTATTTAAAGTCCAGTTAGTTAACATACAGGGTAATATTAGTTTCAGGTGTACAATAAGTGATTCAATACTTCCATATGACAGCGGTGCTCATCACAGCAAGTGCCCTCCTTAATCCCCATCACCTGTTTAAGCCATTCTCCCCTCCCCCACTCTGGTAACCACCAGTTTGTTCTCTATAATTAAGAGTGTTTCTTGGTTTGTCTTTTTTCCCTTTGCTCATTTGTTTTGTTTCTTAAATTACTCATATAAATGAAATCGTATGGTATCTGTCTTTCTCTGACTGACTTACTTCCCTTAGCATTATACTCTCCAGCTCTATCCATGTCATTGCAAAAGGCAAGATTTCATTTTTTATGGCCAAGTAATATTCCATTGTACATATATACCACCTCTTCTTTATCCATTCATCAACTGATGGACATTTGGATTGCTTCCATATCTTGGCTATTGTAAATAATGTTGCAATAAACATGGGGGTGCATGTATCCCTTTGAATTACTGTTCTTGTATTCTTCGGGTAAATACCCAGTAGTGCCATCACTGGATCATATGGTAGTTCTATTTTTAAGTTTTTGAGGAACCTCCATACTGTTATCCAGAGGCTGCACCTGTTTGCATTTCCCCCAACAGTGTAAGAGGGTTCCCCTTTCTGTATCCTCGCCAACACCGGTTGTTTCCTGTGTTGTTCATTTTAGCCATTCTGACAGGTGTGAGGTGATATCTCCCTGTAGTTTTGATTTGCATTTCCCTGATGATGACTGATGTTGAGCATTTTTTCATGTGTCTGTTGGCCATCTGTATGTCTCCTTCAGAAAAATGTCTCTTCATGTCTTCTGCCCATTTTTTAACTGGATTTTTTGTTTTCTGGGGTTTTATAAGTTCTTTCTAGATTTTGCATACTAACCCTTTACCAGATACGTCATTTGCAAATATCTTCTCCCATTCAGTAGATTGCCTTTTCAGTTTTGATTATTTCCTTCACTGTGCAGAAACAGGATGAAGTCCCAGTAGTTTATTTTTGTTTTGTTTCCCTTGCCTCCAGAGACATGTCCAGTAAGAAGTTGCTGTGGCCAATATCAAAGAAGTTACTGCCTGTGTTCTCCTCTAGGATTTTGATGGACTCCTGTCTCAAATTTAGGTCTTTCATCCAGTTTGAGTTTGTTTCTTTGTGTGGTTTAAAAAAATGGTCCAGTTCATTCTTTTCATGTTGTTGTCCAGTTTTCCCAATACCATGTGTTGAATAGACTGTCTTTTTTGCATCAGATATTCTTTCCTGTTTTGCGGAAGATTAATGACCACATAGGTGTGGGTCTACAACTGGTGACTGAACTTAATCTCCAGCCTTTCTTCACTCTGTGAGTTTAGGGGGGGGTGGTGGGGGTGGGGGGGGGGGGCTAAATTTCAACCTTTTAATCACATACTTGGTTCCCCTGAAAACCAGCTCCACCCTTAGGGAGCTTTCTAGAAGTCATTTCACTAACATAACTGAGGTGTGGTTGAAAGGGGCTTGTTATGAATATCAAAAGACACTTATCAATGTTATGAATATCAAAAGCTCTTATCACTTAGGAAAGTCTAAGGGTTTTAGTTCTGTGTCAGAATCTAGGTGGAAGACCATATACTTCTCATTAATCATAATATTACACCTATCTTGTATTTTCCCTGACTCAGCCCTGGAGTCCATCACTTCTCGAAGGAGCCTTGGTTCCTTTTAGTGGAAAATAGTACTAAAAACTAAGTTCTGGATGCTAGGTGTGCTCATTGGTACTGGAGTGTTATTGTTCCTGTCAAAACTGACAGAGCCAGGAACCATGTGTGTGCACACACAAATCTATCTGTCTACCTATTTATCACGTGTATGCGTGTGCTCCATCTATCTGTACATTGTAAAAACTGTGAGTTCACAGAGCTACTCTTTCATTTTCTTCTTTCCTCTTTCTGTAGTTCTGTATTTCATCTCTGACTGAAAAACCTCTCAGCACACAGAGGGAATTTTCTTATTTGCCCAATCCCTTGTTGATCAATTCTTGTCATTATTCATCCTTGTCATGATTCATTTTAAAGTTCAAACTGTCCCGTAACTGGTCAGTGGAGCATCTCCACCCTGGTTCCTATGGCCCCATCAGTTCCTGAGCACATTTGAACACAAGATGTTCCAGATTCACCTGTACTTTCTCTGCTCCAACCCTGGAATCAGCCATTTCTCCAAGTTCATTTCAGTGGGAAGTGACATTTTAAAAGCCCTAAGTGAACTCACTACTTTGAGGTATCATTGCTTCTAGACATTTTAGAGCTAGAATACATATACAGAAAATATTTAAAAAATACAAGTTAACTGATACTTCTTATCCAATCCAGTAAGGTTACCCACCATTTTCCCCCCATTCCAGTTTCTTTCTGGTCTCCCACAGTACACACTGCAGCTCCCAACAACATGAATTTATTGTTCCTCCTTTGTTTAGTCCTATCATACACACAAACAAGCTTTGGAATTCCCTTTTTTCATTAAAGAAAATCATACGTATATATATTCATGCATATCTATGCATACATCTATAGGTAAAGATTCCTCTTTTTGTTTGCTTCTGCTGTGCTGAGTCTTTAGCCTTTGCTGACATTTTGGTGATGTTTCCTCCACTCTAGAGGAAATGTGAGAGCAAATCCCAGCCAGGTGTCCTGGAAGCTGCCAAGGACCCAGGCAGGAAAGAGTGCCTCACCACAGGCCCAGGGTGGGATCCAAGGGCTCATAGGGCTATAACCAGCTATCAGTTTCATCCTCTTCAAGGATACATGTCCTGCTAACAGGCACTGGGCAGATGGTGAGGGGATCTGGGTGTTCACCACCATCATGAGCTCTGGGCCTGAAATACGCACAGAGAGTCCCTGAGAAGGTGTGGGTGAAGGTGAAGATGTGGGACCCATCTGACGCATTGAAGAAGGACAGTTTTCCTGCCTCCCAATCCAGGAAGATGCCCACACACCGTGGCGGCACACGCAGGGTGAGCGCAACGCGGTGTGGGTCCAGGATGAAGTACTCACAGCGGTTCCACAGCCCCATCACCCAGTAGCCATTGGCTGGGCTTAGGTGCCCCGGCCCCATGCGAGGCACTGAGGCCAAACACACACCCAGGAACCAGCGGCTGCGCCTGCCCACGTGCACTTCCCAGTAGTGGCGGCCAGCAGAGAAGCGCTGACAGCTCAGCACACACGTCTGCTCAGAGAACCGCTGGGGGTCCCCCACCACAGGGCCAGGCACTGCTGTGCAGGAGGACACGCTCTTGCCATCCTCAGAGACTTCCAGGCTGTGGTGCGCCGAGGCTGGATCAAGGGTTACGTCCACTGTGCAGAGGCACAGGGTTAGTGCCTGCGAAGGGCCCTGCCTGTCCCCTTCCCCAACAGATAAACTTCTAGTGCTCCTGGTGGTCACTCCCACCCCGAAACCACCCCTGTGTACTGAAGCAGCTTGCAAGGCACTTCTGAGCACTTGAAAGCCATTAAAAGAATCATTTCTGAACTGGAAGTTTCCTAACTGCCATTCTAGGTGCTACGGAGAGCAGAGATAGAAAACAAGGCAGATTCGTGGGATGGAGGTGGGCTCATTTCCCCCAATTCCTGGTCAAGGGGAAGGGGCTCCCGGCTGGTTCAATTCCTCACTGATGCCACCACCCTGTGTGACCTTGAGATCATCATGTGAGCTCTGAGCCTCAGTTTTATAGCAAAGTTAGCATTTTAAAACTGAAAAGGACCTCTGAGATCATCTGGTCCAGTGCCCTGACCTCTAACACCCAACCCTCAAAGCACGCCCATTTGATAGATGGGAACTCCAAGGATCTCTTCTGTCAAATGAGAGGTTCCTACAAACTGGCCCTAGCAGTCTTCCTGCCAGATGGAAACAAATCTAGTAAAACCCAGAAAGTAATGTGTTTTTAGGAGGAGGTGTGTGCACACAAAAAGTGCATGTGTGAATGTAATCAGATGTGTGCATGCAAGCATGTATGTGTGCATGTGTGCACATGCAGGCACATGTGTCATGTTGTGTATGTGCAAAATTAGGTTTATGTGTTTGTGTGTGTAGGCTCCATACTTGGCTCCTGGACAGATCCTTCCTCCAATCTCAGATCTCAGATCTCTCTACCTTCCTTCTGTTTAAGATCCAACCAACCCCAGTCACAAGTCATAATCCCTTGACTTCAGTTACCTGCATATTGTTGGGCTGCTCTCCACTCTGAAACCAAACAGAAAGGAAAAACAGACCAAAAGATCTGAGTCAGTGCAACCTTGAGGGAGGCTCAAAATGCAATGAGGGATGCTACAAACCCAATGATCCCATTCCCACCATGACAGCAAGTTGGAGTCCAGACTGGTCTGGGTTCACAACGGCATTTCTCTGGGAATTTAGGATTAGGTTAAGTGGCTGTTGTCAGTGCTGGGTTTTATCAAATCTGCATGCAATCTAACCTTGTACTGAAAAAGGCAGGAGAACAGAGCATGTGGGCAAAGAGAACCAATACAGATGGCCAGGATGCCCTGAAGATTGCACAAGAAGTTTTTAAATCTCTGACCAGCAGGCTCAGTCTCAGGAAGCCTGGCTGAGCATGGCTCCTGTCCTAAAATGTCATTTAAAAATCCTGTTTTGCCTCCTTTCTTAACATGAACCATTCTGAGTGGATTTCTCTTTTATCTTAATTTGCTTTACAACAGAGACATCAAGTCACAAAATAGTAAAAGTAATAGAAATTTTCAGAGCTCCATAAATTTATAGAAGGGCCTTTAAGTCCTGAGTTTACATCAGAATAACTAGTAGTTATTCTTGCATAGAATAACTCAATTCTATAAAGATGTTGATTCTTTCTAAATGTATCTATAAATTCAAAGCAATCCATGCAAAATTACTTTTGGATTTTTTTAAGGAATTTTATAAATGGATCCTAAAATTTAAAATGGGCCTAAAAAGTTCCATTCAGAAGGGGGGTAAATCGGAGGGGGAGAAGAACCATGAGAGACGATGGACTCTGAAAAAAAAACTGAGGGTTCTAGAGGGGAGGAGGGTGGGGGGATCGGTTAGCCTGGTGATGGGTATTAAAGAGGGCACGTTCTGCATGGAGCACTGGGTGTTATGCACAAACAATGAATCATGGAACACTACATCACAAACTAATGATGTAATGTATGGTGATTAACATAAGAATAAAAAAATTTAAAGAAAAAAATAAAAAGTTCCATTCACTTCTAAAAGGAAGCAGAAATGGAGGAAAATTTATACTTTTGTGTACTATAAAAGCCATAACAGTGAAAACAATGAAGTAATAGGTGGTCAACAGATAGATCCATCTACACATGAGAACCAAATATGAACTAAAGGCAATACCCACATCAATGGGGAAATCATGAACAGCGTAGTAGATGGCACTGGGAAAACTGACTCACAATATGAAGAAAAATAGCTGTATTCTCACCTAGCACCAAATAAAATGGCAAATTTCAGATGGGTTAAAGATATACATAGAACACATGTAAAGTGAATAGAAGAAAGTGGAAGAGAGTATCTTTACGACCTAAGTGTGAGGAAGGTTTTCTTCAACAAAACTTCAAAAACACATGCCATACGGTACAAATTTGATGAAGATATATCTGCATAAGGATATTAATCCCTCATTGGTATTAAACACTGTGAATTCCTTCTTCTAGTCTGTCACCTGCTATTAGCTATGTCCTTGGTTTCCCACTGAAAAGAAACCATTAATTTTGATAAAATCTCATTCATCAAATTTTTACCTAATGACTTGTGGTTTTAAAACTTTGATGTATATATATGTGTATATATATGTCATATATGTCTATATATATGACAATATATTGTCATTATGTACATATATGTGTCATGTCCCCTTGAATTGATAAAAGAAAGATAGCAACCTCATACTAAAAACAGCCAAAAGGGGCACCTGGGTAGCTCAGTTGGTTAAGCTTCTGCTCTTGATCTCAGCTCAGGTTTGATCTCAGGGTCATGAGTTTGAGCCTTATATTGGGCTCCACACCTGGCATGGAGTCTACTTAAAACAATGGCTAAAGGACACGAACTGGCAATATTCAAAAGAGGAAGCCCCAAAAGTCAACTAGCATATGAAGAGATGTCCAAACTTAGTATTCAGGGGAGAACAGACTGAAAGAGCAATGAGCAATCATTCATCCCCATTGACTGGCTAACTCAGAAAGTGCCTTACGTGGGATGTGGGCTCATGGGAGTCTCCATGCACTGCCAATGGCAGGATGATGACACTGCCTTTGGGGGATCCCTCTATCCCACTTAGTGACATATCCCCCATGGGCCAGCAATTCCCTTCATGGGTATACATCCCAGAGAAATCTCCACATAAAGCCAGAAGGTGACACATTTGAGGCTATTCATTCAGTGTTGTGTGTGGTGGTGTGGAGTCAGAGGCAGGCTGGATGTCTATTTGAAGAATGTGGCTGGCTAAAATGGAGTACCCTGCAGCAAGGAGAGACAGACCAGATATGGTGGCAGGGATGGACGCTAAAACACAGTGATGAGTGAGAAAAGCAAGGAACAGCACAAGACTGTAAACATCATTTACAGAAATGAAAATGCCTGTGCACAAAGCCAAAAATTCACCTTTTGCAAAAATACATACAAAATAAAACTACACATCAGACTGTTTGCTTTATGTGGGGAATGGAGGAAGGGACAGGGAAAAATATTTACACATAGAGTAACATGCCCTCTCTAGACCCACAAGTCAGTCTTTGAGGGTGGGTGCCAGGATGTAGGTGATTCTGATGTGCAACCAGAATTGGCATCAATTGTTTATAATATGCTTACACCTCAGAACAATAGAAAAGTAAATCAAAAAGTAAAACTTGAACATAACCTCTAGTAAGTGACATACATTAATACATGCCATATGCCTATGAAAGAAACCAGAATGAAGTATGGTTGCTGAGTCAGAGTGAGTGACTGGGATGTTGAGATGAAAGTGGACAGTGGGAGGGAAACGAGCTTCACTCACCAGCCTGGCCTTCAGCCCTTCTCCAGTCTGAAGCAGCCATGGAAAAACAGAATTAGAACACCAGGTCAGTGCTGCTTCCCTGCTCCCACATTGCATTTTGTACCCACCCCTGCCTTTCTCCCCTTTTTCCTGCCACCCACATGGCTAGCAGGGTTCCATCCTGGGCATCATACCTGGTTGGGAAATGAGAAGAACATACGTGGAAAATCAGATGCTAAAACATGGACAAGAAGAAATAATCTGAAGAAGGGTCACTTACCGAGCTCTGTCTGAAGCTTCTCTGTAAGCAAAACACACAGAGAAAACATCAGTCTCTGGGTGAGGGGAACCACCTTCCCAAGGCAGTTAGGTCACTGGGAGGAGGTTCCTTAGTCTTAAAGGACTGTTCACCCCAATCCCATCTTAGTCTCTGTATCACCCATCTGCATGATTCTTTTTTTTTAATTTTTTAATTTTTTTTAAAGATTTTATTTATTTATTTGACAGAGAGACACAGAGAGAGCAGGAACACAAGCAGGGGGAGTGGGAGAGGGAGAAGCAGGCTTCCCGCTGAGCAGGGAGCCCGATCTGGGACTCGATCCCAGGACCCTGGGATCATGACCTGAGCCGAAGGCAGACGCTTAATGACTGAGCCACCCAGGCGCCCTCTTTTTTTTTTTTTTTAAGATTTTATTTATTTGACAGAGAGAGACACAGTGAGAGGGGGAACACAAGTAGGGGCAAGGAGAGAGGGAGAAGCAGGCTTCCCGCTGAGCAGGGAGCCCAATGCGGGGCTCGATCCCAGGACCCTGGGATCACGACCTGAGCTGAAGGCAGACGCTTGACACCTGAGCCACCCAGGTGCCCCTCATCTGCATGATTCTTATGCCTCACCCTATTCTTTGCTCTAAGGCAGAAATCTGCACAGGGCTAGAAAAGGAAAACTGGTCCTGGTATTGAGGAGCCTCTTCCCAGGGCTCATGTCTAGTTTGAAAGGCTACTTTTCATTTGCCCCAGAATCAGAAACTTTTCCTGGGGATGAAGTCCTTCGTAAATCCAGGCACTGAGCACAGCTGGTGTAAACCTCGGGGTCACTTGCTGTGTACATTATTTTAAGGACTGGGAGGACATCACACTCAATTATTTCCCCTGGCCAGATATTAAGACTGATATTTTGTCACTAGGAAGGCATTCCTTTGACTTCTCCACTTTGTCTGTTTTTTAAACTTTTTTTTATTTTTAAAAATATTTTATTTATTTTTTGAGAGAGAGAGAGATAGTGAGAGATAGAGCATGAGCAGGGGAGAGAGGGAGAAGCAGGCTCCCTGCTGAGCAAGGAGCCCAATGCAGGACTCAATCCCAGGACCCTGGGATCATGACCTGAGCCCAAGGCAGATGCTTAACCAACCAAGCCACCCAGGCGCCCCTCTTATGTCTTGTTTTAAAAGTAAATCATTATGGCTAGAGGCTCGGGAAGATAGTGGAGTAGGAGGACCCTGAGCTCACCCCTTCCCATGTTTTTAACTAGATATCATCCACATCCAAGACTGGCAGAGAGATATGAAGACTGGCAGAAAAAATTTCACAACTAAATATAGAGACAAAACTGCATTTGAAAGGTTAGGATGGTCAGATAGTTGGAGAGAGCAGAGAAATGGGCCCCCTCACCAGGGAGCTCACACAGGGAAGACTGATTCCCATAACACTTGGCTTTAAAAAACAGAGGGGCTGAATTCTGTGAGTTTGTAAAACCAGTGGGACTTGAAGCCTTGTGCTTTAAAGGTCAGCTGACTTAGCAATGGATGAGCCTGGAGGGCAAGTGATAGCTGAGTCACTGCCTTTAAGAAGACAGCAGCCTGCACAGAGATGTAACATAAAAATGGCAGTTTACACAACACTGGGGGCAAATGGGAGACAGATCTGTTCATAATGATTTTGGAGCATGTTAGGGGACTTCAAAAATGAGGGAGATGGCAGGCATTGTTTTCCTCTCCTGAACTCCAGCATAAACACAGAGCCACCTGTGGGAGTTTGGGGCTGCACAGACACTTGCTACCTAACCCATTAGCAGTGTGCCCTTCCCACAAGTTCTCCTGAGGACTAGCCCACACTAAGTCTGCTAGCTTTGACCATAGGCTCAGGGGAAATATTGTTAAAGCCACACCACTCCCAGCTGTGCACCCCCAACCACCATCGTGTACTGGCCCCAGCTGTGTCCAGCCATCCTCATGCTCCACACCCAGCCTCATCGGCCCAGGAGCTCCAGCAAACAACCATCAGCCACTGCAGCACTTTAGGGGATCCAACATAGGACCAGTGGCCCAGTGCAAACTTTCCTAGCATGGCAGCCCCACTCTTAAGTTCCCCAGCAGGCACACCCCATCAGAGCTGGACTGCCTGGGTTCTACTAACAACACAGAGAGCAAGCACAGCTCACAACAGCCCACAACAGGCAGAGGGTCACTGCAGATGACTACACTAAAAGGAAAAGTGACTCAGACACAACAGCAGGGTGTAAGCAACACACATAAGATACTTTCCTGACATTCATAACACACAGAAACACACACACAGAGGCAGACAAAATGAGGAGACAGAGAAATTTATCACAAATGAAAGAACAGGACAAGGACAAGGCAGAGATCTAAGTAAAACAGATATAAGTAACATGCCTGATTGAAAATTTAAAGCAATGATTCTAAGGAACTCACTGGACTTGAGAAAAGACTGGAAGACATGACTGAGACCCTTAACAGAGAGATAACAAAAAACATAGCAGAGATAAAGGGCACAATAACCAAAATGAAAACACATTTCATGGAAAGAACAGCAGACTGGAAGAAGCAGAAGAATGAATTAGTGATCTAGAAGAAAGAATAATGGAAAGCCAACAAGCTGAACAATAGAGAAAAATTTTTTGCAAAATGAGAACAGACTTAGGGAACTCAGGGACTGCATCAAACGTAATAACATTCGTATTACAGGAGTCCCGGAATAAGAAGAGAGAGAAAAGGGGGCAGAAAATTTATTTAAAGAAATAATAGCTGAAAACTTCCCTAATCTGGGGAAGGGAATAGATATCCAGTCCAAGAGGAACAGAGAACTCCCATCAAAATCAATAAGAGCAGACCCAACCAAGACATACAGTAATTAAATTCACAAAATATAGTTATGAAGAAAAAATGTTCAAAGCAGCAAGACAAAAGAAGTCAGTGACTTAGAAGAGAAAATCAGTAAGACTATCAAGACATTTTTCAGCAGAAACTTTTCAAGCCAGAAGAGAGTAGCATGATATATTCAAAATGCTGAGTGGAAAAGATCTGCAGCCAAGAATACCCTATCCAACAAGACTATCATTCAGAATAGAAGGAGAGATAAAGACCTACCCAGACAAACAAAAATTAAAGGACTTCATGACCACTAAACAAGCTCTGCAAGAATTATTAAAATAGACTCTTGAAGATGTAGTAATATATATATATATATATATATGTATATATATATAATGGTATATTACTCAGGCATTAAAAAAAATGAAATCTTGCCATTTGCAAGATATAGATGGACATAGATGGAGCTTGAAAGTATTATGCAAAGCAAAGTAAGTCAGCCAGAGAAAGATGAATACCATATGATTTCACCCATTTAAATTGGAATTTAAGAAAGAAAGCAAAGGACCAAAAAAAGAGAGGGAGAGGCAAACGAAGAAACAGGTCATAATTACAGAGAAAAAACTATGGCTACCAGAGGGGAGGTGGGTTGGAGATGGGTTAAATACATGACTGGGATTAGGAGTGCATTTGTGATAAGCACTGGGAGGTGTATAGAAGTGTTGAATCGCTATATTGTTCACCTGAAACTAATATTACAATGTATGTTAGCTGACTGGAATTTCAATAAAAACAACAACAAAAAAGACATAGGGTGACAAAACAGATAAAAAAAAGAAGACCCATCTATATGCTGCCTACAAGAGAACCATTTTATGCACGTGGGTGGCTCAGTCAGTTAAGCATCTGCTTTCAGCTCAGGTCATGATCCTAGGGTCCTGGGATCAAGCCCTGCATTGGGCTCCCTGCTCAGTGGGGAGCCTGCTTCTCCCACCCTGCCCATTCACTCATGCTCTCTCTCACTCACTCTCTCTCTCTCTCAAATGAATAAATAAAATCTTAAAAAAAAAAGAGAGAGAGAGAGACCCATTTTAGACCTAACACACCTGAGATTGAAACTGAGAGGATACAGAAACCTGTGTCATTCAAATGGATGTCAAAGACAGCCAGAGTAGCAATACTTATATTGGACAAAATACTTAAAAGAAAGACTGTAAAATTTGATTTAGAAGGACACTATGTAATAATAAAGGGGACAATCCAACAAGGAGATATAACAATTGTAAATACTTATGTACCCCAAATGGGAGCACCCAAATACATAAAACAGTTAATAACAAACATAAGGGAACGAATCAATAATAATCTAATAATAGTAGGAGACTTTAACATCCTAATCACAGCAATGGACAGATCATCGAAAGAGAAAACAAGAACACAACGCTTTGAATGACACAATGGAACAGATGAATTTAATAGGTATATTCAGAACATTTCATCCTAAAACAGCAGAATACACATTCTCTTCAAGTGCACAGGGAACCTCCTCCAGAATAGATCACATACTGGGTCACAAATCAGGCCTGAACAATTCAAGATCTAAGTCATACCATGCAACTTTTCTGATCACAATGCTATGAAATGAGAAGTCAACCAGAAGAAAAAGTCTGGAAAGACCACAAACACATGGAAATTAAAACAAACAAACAAACAAACAAAAACCATGCTATTAAACAATGATCGACCACAAGTCAAAGAAGAAATAAAAAATTACATGGAAACAAATGAAAATGGAACCACAATGGTCCAAACCTTTTGGATGCAGCAACAGTGGTCCTTAGAGGCAAATATATAGCAATACAGGCCTACCTCAAGGAGCAAGAAAAAGCTCAAATAAACATCCCAACTTTGCACCTAGAGGAGCTAGAAAAAGAACAACAAACAAAACCTAAAACCAGCAGAGGGAAGGGAATAATTAAGATGAGAGTAGAGATAAATGATACAGAAACTACAAAAACAATAGAACAGATCAATGAAACCAGGAACTGTTCTTTGAAAAAAATCAAATAAATTTATAGTCCCCTAGCTATGCTTATCAAGAAAAAAGAGAAAGGACTCAAATAAATAAAATCACAAATAGGGGAGAAATAACAACCAACACCATAGAAATACAATCATAAAAGAATGTTATGAAAAACTATAAACCAACAAATTGAACAATCTAGAAGAAATGGATAAATTCCTAGAAATATATAAAATACCAAAACTGAAAAGGCAAGAAATGGAAAACTTGAACAGACTAATAACAAGCAAAGAAATTGAATCAGTAATCAAAAAACTCCCAACAGATCAAAATCACAATGAGATACCACCTCAACACCAGTCAGAATGGCTAAAATTAACAAGTTGGGAAATAACAGCTATTGGCGAGGATGCGGAGAAAGGGAATCCCTCTTACACTGTTGGTGGGAATGCAAACTGGTGCAGCCACTCTGGAAAACAGTATGGAGGTTCCTCAAAAAGTTAAAAATAGAGCTACCCTATGACCTGGCAATTGCACTACTAGGTATTTATGGAATCACAAAGATAGTGATTCAAAGGGGCACCTGCATCCCAATGTTTATAGCAGCAATGTCCACAGTAACCAAACTATGGAAACAGCTGAGATGTCCATCGACAGATGAGTGGATAAAGAAGAGGTGGTATGTATCTACAATGGAATATTACTCAGCCATCAAAAAGAATGAAATCTTACCATTTGCAATGATGTGGATGGAACTAGAGGGTATTATGCTAAGTGAAATAAGTGTGTCAGAGAAAGACAAAAACCATATGATTTCACTCATATGTGGAATTTAAGAAACAAAACAGATGGGGATGCCTGAGTGGCTCAGTTAAGTGTCTGCCTTCAGCTCAGGTCATGATCCCAGAGTCCTGGGATCAAGCCCCACATCGGGCTCCCTGCTCGGCGGAGAGCCTGCTTCTCCCTCTCCCTGTCTGCCACTCTGCCTACTTGTGCTCTCTATCTTTGTTAAATAAATAAATAAAAATCTTAAAAAAAAAAGAAACAGAACAGATGAATATAGGGGAAGGGAGGGAAAAATAAAATAAGATGAAATCAGAGAGGGAGGCAAAACCATTAGTGACTCTTAACTGTAGGAAACAAATTGAGGTTTGCTGGAAGGAAGGAACAGGGGGTGATGGGCATTAAAGAGGACACTTGATGGAATGAGCACTGGGTGTTATATCCACCTGATGAATCACTAAACTCTACCTCTGAAACTAATAATACACTGTTATGTTAATTAATTGATTTTAAATTTAAAAAAACTCCCAAAGAACAAAAAAGTTCAGGACCAGATGGCTTCACAGGTCAATTCAACCAAACATTTACTTTTTTTTTAAGATTTTATTTATTTATTTGAGAGAGAGAGAATGAGAGATAGAGAGCACGAGAGGGAAGAGGGTCAGAGGGAGAAGCAGACTCCCTGCTGAGCAGGGACCCCGATGTGGGACTTGATCCCGCGACTCCAGGATCATGACCTGAGCCGAAGGCAGTCGCTTAACCAACTGAGCCACCCAGGCGTCCTTCTACCAAACATTTAAAGATGAGTTAATACTACTTTTCTCCAACTATTTTAAAAAATAGAAAAAGTTATTCATTCTGTGAGGCCAGCATTACCCCAACACCAAAACCAGATAAAGATACCAAAAGAGAGACACAGAGAGAGCTGAACATGCCAAAGCCCCTGATGAACACAGATGCAAAAAACCTGAACAAAATCCTAACAAACTGAATCCAACAATACATTAAAAAAATCATTCACCATGATCAAGTGGGACTTATTCCTGGGCTGCAAGGGTGGTTCAACATCTATAGTCAATCAGTGTGATACATCACATCAATAAGAGAAAGAGTAAAAACCATATGATCATTTCAATAGATACAGAAAGACAAAGTACAACAGTGATTCATGACAAAAACCCTCAACTAAGTAGGTTTAGAGGGAACATACCTCAACATAATAAAGGCCACCTAGGAAAAACGCAGAGCTGATATCATCCTTAATGGAGAAAAAGTGAGAACTTTTCCTCAATGGTCAGGAACAAGGCAGGGATGTCCACTCTCACCACTGTTATTTAACATAATATTAGATATCCTAGCCTCAGCAAGCAGACAACAAAAAAGAAATAAAAGGAATCCAAATTGGCAAGGAAGAAATCAAACTTTCATCATTCACAGATGACGTGATACTTTATATAGAAAACCCAAAGGAGTCCACCAAAAACCTGCTAAAACTCATACACAAATTCAGCAAAGTTACAGGATACAAAATCACAGTACAGAAATCTGTTGTATTTCAATACACCAACAGTAAAAAAGCAGAGAGAGAAATTAAGGAAACAATCCCACTTACAACTGCACCCAAAACAATAAGATACCTAGGAATAAATCTAACCAAAGAGGTGAAAGACCTGTTCTCTGAAAACTTTAATACACCGATGAAAGAAATTGAAGATGACACAAAGAAATGGAAAGATATTTCATGCTCATGGATTGGAAGAACAAATATTGTTAAAATATCTATATTACCCAAATCAATCTACACATTTAATGCAATCCTTATCAAAATACCAACAGCTTTTATTCACAGCACTAGTACAAACAGTTCTAAAATTTGTATGGAACCACAAAAGACTGAATAGCCAAAGCCATCTTGAAAAGGAAAAGCAAAGCTGGAGGCAGCATAATTCTGGACTTTAAGGTCTAATACAAATTGTTGTAATCAAAACAGTTTGGTACTGGCACAAAAATCAATGGAACAGAATAGAAAACCCAGAAATGAACCCATAACTACACAGTCCATTAATCTTTGACAAAGCAGGAAAGAATATCCAATGGGAAAAACACAGTCTCTTCAATAAATGGTGTTGGGGAAACTGGACAGCAACATGCAAAAGAATGAAACCGGACCATTTTCTTACACCATACACAAAAATAAATTCAAAATGGATGAGAGACCTAAATATGTGTCAGGAAACCAAAGAAATGCTTGAAGAAAACATTGGCAGTAACTTCTTTGACATAGACCTTAGCAACTTCTTCTAGATAGGTCTCCTGAGTCAAAGTAAATAAAAGCAAAATCAAACTTTTGGGACTTCATCAAATTAAAAGCATCTGCACAGCACAGGAGACAATTAACAAAACTAAAAGGCAACCTACTGAATAAGAAAAGATACTTGCAAATGACATATCTGATAAAGGGTTAGTATCCAAAATCTAAAAAGAACTTACAAAACTCAACACCCTAAAAACAAATAATCCAATTTAAAAATGGACAGAAAGCAAAAAAAGCCCACATTTTTCCAAAGAAGACATACAGATGGCCAACAGACACGTGAAAAGATACTCATCATCACTTATCATCAGGGAAATGGAGAACAAATCTACAATAAGATTCATCTCCCACCTGTCAGAATGGCTAAAATCAACAATACAAGAAAAAACAGGTGAGGCTGTGGAGAAAAAGAAACCCTCTTGCATTGTGGGTAGGAATGCAAACTGGTGCAGCCACTCCTGAAAACAGTATGGAGGTTCTTCAAAACGTTAAAAATAGAACTACCTTATGATCCAGCAATGGTACTACTGGGTATTTACCCAAAGGATACAAGAACACAAGTTGAAGGGGATACATATACCCCAATGTTTATACCAGTATTATTTACAATAGCCAAATTGTGGAAGCAGCCCAAGTGTACATCAACTGATGAATGGATAAACAAGATGTGGTATATATATATGTATATATATACATATATATATACACATTATATACATGTATGTATATAATGGAATATTACTAAGCCATAAAAAATGAAATCTTGCCATTTGCAACATCATGGATGGAACTAGGAGACTAGAGAGTATAATGCTAAGGGAAATAAGACAGAAAGACAAATACCATATGATTTCACTCATGTGGAATTTAAGAAACAAAAAAAAAACAAAGGGGGAAAATATATATAGAGAGAGAATGACAAATCAAGAAACAGACTTAATTATAGATGGTCACTAGAGGGGAGGTGGGTGGGGGGATGGGTTAAATAGGTGATGGGGATTAAGGAGTGCACTTGTCTGTTAAAGTACAGGGTGATGAATGAAGGTGTGGAATCGGCATTTTGTACATGTAAAACTAATATTACACTGTATGTTAACTAACTGGAGTTAAAATAAAAACTTAAAAAAATAATCCCTCACAGGAAAGGCAACACTGTACACTAATTTAATCTATGGTGTTAATTACTTTTTATAGTTGGCCTTCCGCAGGACTAGGTGGACTACAGGACAAGCTTCTCTAACCTCATAAGTTCATCTGGAGTTTTACTGGGGCATACAAGGTGGTTCTTGAGGTCTCCCCCACCCCACCTGCCCCCATGGTAGCTTTTTCCTCAATGCCCCCCTTCCTTTGGCTATACTCTCCCCTCCTCCGTACAGACACACACAGCCCACAGGTTCACGGTCTTGAGTCCCCGGGGAGAAAAGCAAACCTGATAAATTAGTCACATTTTGGTGCAAATTAAAGTTGCCTTCCTTCCCAGTGGCATTCGCATTAAAAAGAGAAAGAAATCCTAGGAAGATGAACCAGTGGGAGTAAACGTTTAATGATGGAATTGTAACCAAATCGATAATTTGCAGGAAAGGGGCAGGCAGGGTTTGTCGGGGGGTCTGAAGTCAGACCTCCTTGGCAGCTGCACCATGAATCGTGTGGGAGTGGGGCGGTGGGAGGTGCAGAAGGATGGATTTAGAATTAGATTGTTGCCATCCATCCCTCTCCCCTGAGAGCCTAAAGCTACTGAACACTTTCCGCAGCGCACGCACAGGGTTACCCCACTAGTCCGCACCCAGCACTGTGGGAGTGGCACCCAGAACTTACCCAGCTCTGCTGTGAGTCTCTCTGGAGAAAAGAAAAAAGAAAAAAAAAAAAAAAACACGAAGAAAAGAGAAAAAAATCTCAATTGATGAATACTGAGGCTTCACTTCCCTAAAGCGCACAGACTCGACCCGGTGCGTTCTGGGCCACCAGGACCGGCTGCATGCGTTGGAAGAGTGGGTTCCGTGGCAGGGGAAGTGGCTGAGCAAACCTCCGCCACTCTGCGTCTCCGTCCTGATCCCAAGCGCCCCGGGTCTGAAGTACTCGCCTCCCCGACCCAGCAAACTCCCCCGCCCCCCACCACTTTGTGCTACTTAGGGAAGCGGGCAAAGAGTGCGCCTCTTGCCTCTTTCCCTGCTTACCTTTGTCCTTCTCAGCCTGCTTCCTCAGATTTTCTGAAAGATCGAAGGAAGGGGAGCATAGGTGAGGGTGCGTGCTCGACCTTCCAGTGCGCGTTCCACCCCCACTCGCAGCGCGTTCCCGCAGGATCGCGCCTCTTGCGTGCCCCCTTCTTCTCCCCAGCAGAGCCCGCGCCAGGCGGGAGACACCCCCGCCCCAAACAGCCTGCCCTGTACCTTGGCACCTCCGTTGCTTCTGAAGGAAGTACAGCGCCAGCGTCATGAGAGCAGCCAGGAGGAGAGGCAGTCCAACCAGAGTCCCGAGGAAAGCCCTCTTCCAAGGGGAGCTTCCGGGTAAAAAGGCGTCTGGAAAACACCTCACAGGGAGTTGTCTCGCTTTAGGCGCCACCAAACACTTAAGGGACAAGCCTATTCTGGACCCAGCGTGCCGGAAATCCTTCCAAGTTGGCAGGCGTTAAACCTCGTGGGCAGCACCAGAGCAATCTGTAAAATGGGCACGAGAGCGGCCGCACCCGCGCTCTCCGCAGGGAGGACCCTGAGGAATAGTGGCGGACTCTGAACTTGCTTAGCAGCAACCGGGAAAATACAAACTGAAGGATCTGGAAGGGAGGGGCTGATGGACCCCACCCACACCCCCAGCTTTTGAACTTATGTGACCATGGCCCTGCCCCCCCAACCCCGCCCTAAACTTTTCCCCACAATTGTCCTATTTCTGAAGAATACAAAAATCGAAGGCATTGGTGTCCGAAAACCAGTGAATTTTTGCTCTCTACCCCCACAGTCAAACCCACAAGTCATTTTCCGCTTCTTGCAAACACTTTTACTTCTCATCATCACACCTTTGGAAGAATTGGCTCACTGGGGAGGCTTTGCCCTAAGGCAGCATGTAGCCCAGGCTCCCTCCGACAGGGGCCAGTCGGCAAAGAGATACGCGCAAATCGGAAAGTAACTCTAGAAACTCATGTGGCAATTTAACGTATTGTTATTTTAAAAGTGATGGTTTTATCTCAGTGGTCTTTTTAAAAATATATTTTTCTCTTTTTTATTGTAGTAAAATATATAACATAAAATTTACCATTTTAAAAATTTTTAAAGGTACAATTCAATGGCATTAAGTTACTTTCATGTTGTGGATCATCATTACCATCCATATTCAGATGGTGGTCTTCCCAAACTGAAATTCTACCCATTGAATACTAACTCCCCATTTCCCGCTCCCTACCCACCTCAGCTTCCAGCAACTGGAAACTTCTATTCCACTTTGCATCTATGAATTTGACTACTCTAGGTACCTCCCTATAAGTGAATCAAACAATATTTGTCTTTTGGTGTCTGGCTAATTTCACTTAGCATTATGTGGTTCATTTTTCCTTTTTCAGTTTAATTTTTCTAGTAGTGCATTTTTATTGTCTTGTACCCAAATATTGGGCCACAAGGGATTGGTCCTTCACTACAGATGGTTTGCCAAGCTCTGACCTACAGGTTAAGAGCAAGAGCTCCGGGTTCAATGCCTCCCTGAGATGCTACCCTCGACCTTGTCCCTTTGTTCAAGCTTCTCCTGCCTCCTTCCTACTCCCCTAGGTGGCCATAGGCGGCCCCATTCTCAGTGCAGGAACTTTGCACTCGCTGTCCCCTCTACCTGAATGTACTCCTCACAGATATCCACGTGAACCACATCCTTTGAAAAGGATAAATGCAAATCAAAAAAGAAATAATTGGATTTGGAAACAGACTCCCTCTTTTTCCCTTTTCTTTCCTTCATAAAACTAAAAAAAAAAAAATCCTTTCTCTATCCCTTTGAAATATATGTAAATGTTTTTGAAAGCTAAATAAGTTTTTGCTAGCTTTCAACCCAGGAATGTTTTTCTTAAGGAGTTCAGAGACATTTCTTTGAAATGTAAACATCAAGAAGAAAGTGTCCCTATGTCCTATCTCATTGGGGGTTTCAGGTGCCTGGCTCCAAGTTGTGACTATGTGCTTGTCACAGAGATTTAAGACGTTTTATTTTTCCTTGGATAACACAATTAGCTAGCCCAAATGACCACTCCAATGACACAGTAAATTTTCAATGAAGTATGTGTGGCGCGTGGTGTTGTTGAGTCCTCTTACCCAATGACAAGTTATCATTTAGAAGGGTCAGATTTCTTTCTGTTATTATACAGTTGACCCTTGAACAACACAGATTTAAACTGTGTGGGTCCATATAGATGTATTTTTTTATATTAATTCCAGTTAGTTAACATATAGTGTAATACCAGTTTCAAGTGTACAATATAGTGATTCAATTCTTTCATGCATCACCCAGTGCTCCTCACTACAATATCAGTTTCAGGTGTGCAATATAGTGATTCAATTCTTCCATGCATCACCCAGATGCTCCTCAATCCCCATCACCTCTTTAACCCATCTCCCGGATCGACCTCCTCTCTGGTAACCATCAGTTAAGAGATTGTTTCTTGGTTTCTCTCTTTCCCTCTCTCTTATTTTATTTCTCTTTGTTCATTTGTGTTGTTTCTTAAATTCCACATATGAGTGAAATCATATGGTATTTGTCTTTCTCGGACTTAGCATAATACTTTTGCTTACATTTGCCTAGCATAATATCTCTAGCTCCACCCATGGTGTTGTAAATGGCAAGATTTCATTCTTTTTATGACTGATAATATTCCATTGTGTGTGTGTGTGTATATGTATATACCACTTCTTTATCCACTCATTAGTTGATGGATATTTGGGCTCCTTCCATATTCTGACTATTGCAAATAATGCTGCTATAAACATCAGGGTGCAGGTACCCCTTCAAATTAGTGTTCTTATATTCTTTGGGTGAATACCTAGTAGAACACTTATAAGATAATAAGGTATTTCTATTTTTAACTTTTTCAGGAACCTCCCTACTGTTTTCCAGAGCAGCTGCACCAGTTTGTATTGCCACCAACAGTGCAAGAGGGTTCCCCTTTCTCTGCATCCTCGACAACACCTGTTGTTACAATCTTGTTTTGTTGATTTTAAGCCATTCTGACAGGTGGGAGGTGATATCTCATTGTAGTTTTGATTTGCATTTCTCTGATGACCAGTGATGTTGAGTATCTTTTCTATTTTGTTTGTAGTTTCCATATCATTTATTTTTCCTCTAGTCTTTAGTATTTCCTTCCTTCAGCTGGTTTTCAGCTTTGTTTGTTCTTTCTTTAGCTCCTTTAGGTGCAAGGTGAAATCATTACCTTTGAGCTTTCTCTTTCTTCTTGGAGTAGGCCTGTCTTGCTATGTACTTCCCTCTTAGATCCACTTCCGCTGCATCCCAGAGGTTTTAGACTGTTGTGTTTTCATTTTCATTTGTTTCCACGTATTTTTTAAGTTCTTCTTCGATTTCCTGGTTGACCCATTCATTGCCTAATAGCATGTTATTTGATCTCCATGTGTTTGTGTTCTTTCCAGATTTTGTCTTGTTGACTTCAAGTTTCATGGCATTGTGGTCAGAAAGGACAGGTGGTGCAATTTCAATCTTCTTGAATTTGTTGAGGTTTTTTGTGTGCTAATATGTGATCTATTCTGGAGAATGTTCTGTGTGTACTTAAAAAGAATATGTATTCTGCTCTTTTAGGATGGAATGTTCTGAATACATCTGTTAAGTCCATCTGGTCCAGTGTGTCATTCAAAGCTCTTATTTCCTTGTTGATTTTCTGTTTAGGTGATCTGTCCATTGATATAAGTGGGGTGTTAATGTCCCCTACTATTATTGTATCAATGAATTCTTTTATGTTTATTATTAACCATTCATCTATTTGTGTGCTCCTATGTTGGGTACATAAATTTGTACAATTGTTATATCTTCTTCTTGGTTAGACCCCTTTATTATTTAATAGTGTCCTTTGTCTCTTTTTACAGTCTTTGTTTTAAAGTCTACTTTTTCCAATGTAAATGTCATTGCTCCAATTTTCTTTTAACATCCATTTGCATGATAGATGTTTCTCCATCCCCTCACTTTCAATGTGCAGGTGCCTTTAGGTCTAAAACAGATCTCCTGTAGGCAGCATATAGATGGGTCTTGTTTTTTATCCATTCTGTCATCCTATGTCTTTTGATTGGAATGTTTGGTCCATTTACATTCAAAGTAATGTTTTCATATCTTGTGCCCTCTGCTATGTTTTTCCTTATCTCTGTGTTAAGTGTCTCAGCCATGTCCTCCAGTCTTTTCTCAAGTCCAGTTAGTATCCTTATGATCATTGCTTTAAATTCTCTAATGTACATGATACTTGCATCTGTTTCACTTAGATCTACCTTGGCCTTATCTCATTCTCTCATTTGTGATAAATTTCTCTGTCTCCCCATTTTCTCTGCCTCTCTGTGTCTATTCTGTGTGTTAAGAACATTTTCTGCTTTTGAAAGTAGTGACTTTAAGAAGAGTAGGTCCTGGAGTGCCTTGCAAGAAAGTGTCCCCTGTTTACCAGGAACTGGCACTTTAGCAAATCATTCTATGTTTTTTACTTATGTCTTGCTGTTGTGTCTGAGTCACTTTTCTTTTCAGTGTAGTTGTCTACCCTCATTCTCTTCCTGTGGTGGCTGAATTTGCTGTCTGTGATGTTAGTGGGACACAGGCATGCTAGCTCTGAGGGAGTGTGCCCACTGGGGAACTTGGGAGTGTGGTGGTGGTATTAGTAATATTTGATTGGGCCACTAGTCCAATGCCAGATCTCCTAAAGCACTATGGTGGCCAGGGACTCTTGCCAGTCTGGTGGGGGTACAAGGCTGGTCTCAATGCTCGTTGATGACATGCAGCTGGGCCTGGCATGTGAGGGTGGCTGGTGGTGCATGGCTGGGCATTGCACTGCAGCTGGGCAGGGGGTGCTGTAGCAGCTATGCACCTGTTGTCTGGGCAGGGTGCATGTGCAGCTTTAACAAAATTTGCCCTGAACGCTGGGTCAAGACTATAAGTGTCTGCAGCCCCACCTCCCATAGGTGGCTCCATGTTTATGCTGGGGTCGGGGGAGGAAAATGGCACCTGCCAGCTCCCTTATTTTTAGAGAAGTCCCCCAACACTCTCTGAAATCAGGATGAACAGATCTGACTCCTGTTTACCCCAGCTTTGTGTAAATTGCCTTTTTTATATTGCCTCTCTGTGCAGGCTGCTATCTCTCTAAAGGCAGTGACCCAGCAGTCACTCACCCTCCCAGCTCACCCAGTGCTGACTCAGCTGACTTTTAAAAGCTCCAGGCTCCAAATCCCACTATTTTTACAAACTTACAGAATGCACCCTGTGTAGTTTTTAATGACATACGTTGTGGGAAATAGTCTTCCCTGGGTCAACTCCCTGGTGTGAGGGCCCATTTTTCTGCCTTCTCTGTGCACACAGCCTCCCTCTGCCTTTTTGACCTTCCTAACATTTCAGCTGCAGCTTCTTCTCTATATTGAGTTGTAGAGTTCGTTCTGCCAATCTTCGGATTGCTGTCTGGTTTATTGACTTGGATGTGGTTGATATCTAGTGAATGTGGGACAGGATGAGCTCAGGGTCCTCCTACTCCACCATTTTCCCAAGATCCTCTCCTCCTTATGGTTTTTTTTTTTAAATAATATTTTCTTTTCTCTGGTTTACCTGATTGTAAGAATACAGCATATAATACATACATAAAATCTGTGTTAAGCTTCTATTTCTGTTAGCAGTCAACAGTATATTATTAGTAGTTAAGTTTTGGGGAGTCAAAAGTTATACGTGGATTTTCAAATGCTCAGGGCAGAGGGTGGTCAGCATCCTTAACCCCCTGAATTGTTCAAGGGCCAACTGTAATATAACTATTGATTTGTACCAATGTGAAGAATGACCCATAGGTTAGGTTTATCCTCAGGACTTAAAATAGTCACGAACATCAGATCCTTCAGTTTGTGCCTCATGATAAGACTTTGGTCCTAGATAATGGCCTCACCCTTCAACTCATTGCCTAACTATCTTCTTTCCTAACCTACCACTTTTAAATCCACATGCACACCCCACCACACCTTAGCACCCTTCCCTGCTTTGTATTTCTGTACAGCACCTTACATCTTCTAATCTTACAATATAATTCACTCTTTTGTTTGTGTTTCCCCCACAGGAATGTCAACCTGAGGGCAATGGTTTGGGCCACATTACTTATAAATATCATTTGAGGGATGAAATTAGGAACACATGGGCTCTCATGATGACCTCTAATGAGGAGTTTCTGGGTTTTAGGGCAGAGCCTTTGGTGTATAATATTGATTCCCTGGGGCCTCCACAGCATACTGTTTGGGTGAGTGGTAAGCTGTTGTACTCTCAGTAGTTTCCTGATATCCAAAGTGCTGACTTTTCAGGTGTCTAGGTCAGTCCACCCCAGAGATAACCAGGCCCCAGTACCATTGTGCTCTTTTAGACGGCCTTTGGAACAATGCACATGAAGGACATGGTGGGTAAGAAGATGAGGGTTAGTCAGCATCTACTAACCTGTTATCTGGATGGTGAACTCTTTCTTCTGGAGCAGGAGAGAGTTCTGGATGGAGCAAGACACATTGCTGTGGGAACCTCCTTGGACAACCACAGATGTTTCCAGATCAAACAGGCCCCGGGCATCCTGGACAATGGCTTCCATCTCTGGAGGCAGGCACTGTCCTTTATGATCTTTCCACTGAGCCTGGGGTTTGGGGTACCAACCACTGGAGCTGCACCTCAGCTGAACGTCTCCCTTCTTGAAGCCCTCGAGGGAGATGTGAGGGTCTGAGCCCAGCCCTGGGAGAGGCAGGAAGAGTGGGAAAGATCAGGCTCCCTCCCAGAAGTTGTACATGAAGTTCATGCCACCATGCAATGTCTGCAGTCATTATAAGGTATCACAAACTGTGACTGATCTTAACACACATGTGGGCTCACAACCCCCAACTGTGGGCTATAAATGACAGTCTAAATTGGTGGTGGCAGGCGGGACATGGGGACAGTAGAACCCATGAGGGACATTTGGAAATATTGTGGGGGTTCATTTGGCCAGAAGGGCTACTGGCATTTAGTCAATTATGCAAGAGACAGTCCCCTGAAGTAAAGATAAATCCCACCCCACATTTCCATAGATTGTCCTCTGTCTCTCTTGAATCCAGAGTTCAGGTGCCTGTGTCACACACACTCTTTCATGTCTCCAACCTGTGGAGCTAACTTCATATTTTGAATATGCAAAACATTGATATGGTTAAAGAGCAATACTGTAAAAAATGTACATCAGGAAAGTCCCAGACCTTTCTCCATCCTTCCCATCCACTGCTCTCTCCTCTCCCTTAGGTAACTAATTTCATTAGTTCCAGTTTCATTAGTTTATTAGTTCCTAGTGCATCCTTCCTGTGTTTCTTTTGTGCAACGTTTCTTTTTTTTTACACCAAAGTTTACATACTATAGAACCTCTTTTGCACCTTGCTTTTTTCTCTTACCAACATCCTAGAAATCACTCATCAGTTCCTAGAGCACCTCCCCATATTTTCAGGTGCATAGTGTGGATCACTCCATTGTATGATGGACCATACTCAACCCCTTTGCTTAGATATTTAGGTATTCCACTGTTGTACAATTACAAATGATGCTACAAAGATTAAACTTATATGGACACCCATTTCATATTGGAGCTGTGGGAGGCTTATCTTCAGGGTAAACTCCTAGAGGTGGGGTTGCAATTCAAATGGTAGATGTATAGGCAGTCCTGTTAGCTATTGCCAAATTCCCATGCACTGGAGCTTTGCTTTGCTTCCCATCACCAGGGTACAAAGCAGAAGGCCTGCTTCCCCACAGCTCCACCATGGGTGTATGATCAAACTGTTGAGTTTTTGCCAATCTCAGAGGTAAAAAAGAGTTTCATCTCAGTGTAACTTTAATTTGCTTTTCTTTCATGATGGGTAAGGGTGATCATCTTTTTATATGTTTAAGGGCCATTTGTATATCTTTTTTGTGAACATTTACTTTGTTCATTTTGTAATGAATCTTCCTTTTTGATGGTTTTTTAAAATTAGATATGTTTTCCCCTTTTCTGCATTTCTCTGTCTATTCTTGAGCAAAGCAGCTCTATCCAGATGGACCCTTTACTCTGTCTCTTTGGCCAGGTCATACCTGCTACTTCCAGCTCCCAGACCGCTTCCCTGGAGAAGTTGCTGGAGAGGAAACGGCACCCATACAGGCCCTCATCGGCAGGAATGACACCACGGAGCTGCAAGTTCACGCTACCATCCATGATATAATCCTTGATGAGTTTGGTCCTGTTCCGGAACTGCGCCATTTGCTGGCTGTGAAGCTCTTGTCGCCCCTGGTACAGGTGCACCACATCAGAGGTCTGACTCCGGAACCAGCGGATCTCCATATCCTCGGCATCCAGGTATGGTGACAGGTGGCACGAGAACTCCACCTCTTCTCCCACGAGTGCCAGGATGGGCTCCCCAGGGCCCACCACCCTGACCTCCTCTAGGATGAGAAGCCAGAATGACAGCCGAAATCAGCTCTCATCCAAGGTAAGCTTTTATCACATTCCTTTGCAGCTCAGGAATCTACATACAGTAAGCCATTCAAATGACAAAAAGACACTTGACAAGACAATTGGCTTGGCTTCTTGAACAAGTAATTGTCATGAAGATGCCAGGTTAAAATATACACAAAGGATATTACAACCAGATACAATGTGTGGTGCTGGACCAGTAATTGGTTTGAACCAACCAGCTGCAAATGTTGTTTTGGGGACAGTTATGTAAATATGGCCAAGACATCAAATGAAAAGGAATCTTTGACAAAAAAAAAAGCAAGTTTCAAAACAATACATACACTATTCTCTTATTTGATTACAAAATGACATGTTTGCATAAAAACATGTGCAGAAAAGAAAGGTCCAAAATGAGATATACCAAATGGTTGATGGTGGTAATTTCTGCATGATGGGAATAGATATTTTCTTGTTTTTTCCTTGCCTGATTTTCTAATCTTTTATAATGCACATGGACAGTTTCTGTTAATAGCGAAGTATATTAATATAATCTATGGGGCTCCTTGCTTCATGGGTTTTTCTATCTAAAAGCCAAATCTTGTCTTCAAGATTTTTATTTAGTAGAATTTTTTTTTATTTGATCATCCTCTTAAATGGTGCCTCCACGTGGCTCCTCTACTCCCTGTTTTCTGCAAGTCCCATGAGAGTTGCTATTCCTGTTGCAGTTCCTTTGCCTGTGCTGTTTCCTGTCACTCAGGATGTTGCCCTCAATCTTCTGACTTCACCTTTTCTTTCTTGCTTGCTTGCTTTTTTTAAAGGTTTTTTTATTTATTTGAGAGAGAGAGACCCTGCACGCAAAAGCAGCAGCTGGGAGGGGCAGAGGGAGAGGGAGAAGCAGACACACCCCCCCGCCACACCCCTGCTGAGCAGAGAGCCCAACGTGGGACTTGATCCCAGGACCCTGGGATCACCACCGGAGCCAAAGGCAGATGTTCAACCAACTGAGCCACCAGGTACCCCCTGGCTTTGCCTTTTCTTGTACCTCCTTTTCTTCCTTTCAAGCTCAGCTAAAACCCATTCCCAAAGCTTCCCCTTCATGGATCCCTCCCATCCTTCACTTAGCTCATAGAACATGGCAGTGTTTTGTTGTTGTTGTTGTTGTTCACTCCATTTGAGACATCTTGTTGCCCACTGGGAATAACCCCAACACCCTCCCTTCCAGCTTCCCTTTCCAGGATCTCTCAAGCTGTCTCTTCCACCACACTTCATGCCTGGCCCTCTTCCTGGGAGCATGGACTGCCTCAGTTTACCCTCCATCTGTCATCTTCCTGGAAATTATGTCTCCTTCAGGGGTCTACTCAAACAGTACCTCCTCTCTAGGGTTCTTTTTGGCTTTCTGGAAAACAAATTTCTCTCTTAGCTGTGCTCACAGATCTTTGGATATATTTCTCTTGCAGCCATACAGCTGAACACCTTTTATGTCATGTCTGTCCCCCTTTTATGTCATGTCTGTCCCCCTCCCTTGACCTTCTTGAGGACCTGGGATGAGCCTGGTCATTTTGGTATCCCTGGTTTCCAGCTCAGGGAATCAGAGAATTGCATTTGCATAATTAGTTTATACTCTCTTTTGGCTGTTTCTTTCATGAGAGATGTTGAGCCTGAGGTCCTTCCTGCCCTTCAGAAGCTACACCTTCTATGTGGGAGTGAGCACCTGACATGGCCTGGCAGGCTGTAGATCTCAGCCCTGGGAGCACCAGGTAGGAGGGTGGGCAGAAGCTGAGGTGCTCATGGCCTGGCTGGCTGGGCTGCAGGTTTGACAACTACCTGAGTTCAGCTCTCCGGGCTGGAGGAGAAGAAGGAGATGGGTGAGGAAGAAGACACTGCTGGGCAGAGGAACTCCCTGGGAGAAGTCCGGGAAGACTAGGAAATCCACCATTTCTTCTCAGCTCTGGGGGGCACCTGGAGAGGAACAAAGAGATGCTGAAATGGATGCAGGAGAGCTAGAACGCAGCCCAGCAGGCCTGATGTCTCTTGCTGCTTCAATTTTTTTTTTTTTTTTAACAATAGTTCTTACCACTTCCAGGGCCTGGCTTCTTTTAAACCATAGCTGAATGTGAGTGCTGCTTCTAATTTTACCAGGTGTCACTGCTGACCTTGCTTAGACTCATGGAGCTGCAAGGGGACAAGGCCAAAATGTCCCAGAGGAAGCAGCTTCTTGGCTTTGCATTGTTTAGAGCCAGGAATGGAGCCACCCATTGTGTGGGGATTCAGCTAGGATTAAGTGACTTTCCCTGAATAAAAGGAAATCTATAAAGACTCAGAGATATTTTCATTCTCCCTGCCCCACTTCCCTTTGGCCTGGAACATGCGGTCCACAAACAGAGGAACAAACACAGAGTTCTGATCTTTCAGAAGTGGGACACATGACTGGCAGCAGCTGGCCAGCTCCCACCGCAGCTGAGACACCTTCTTCCAGGCCTGAAACCTCAGGTGGAGCCTTCAAGAGGTCAGCTGGTGACTGTCCCTATTGCTGCAAGACTGTGTCTTCCAGGCCACATTAACAGAGTTGTCCCATCTAGCCACATCCCCCATTAGTGGTCCACTCTACCCAGCCCTGGCCCAGGCAAGGGCTATCCCCTCTCAGTCCTGAGACCCCCTTGGGACCTGTGGTGACATCTCACAGTCTGATAGCCAGTGAGCATGGGCAACCCATACATCTTGGGATACATTCAAGCCTCTCCACATTTCTCCTCTGTTTAGTGGTGGGACTTTAGGCAGATTCTATAACTGACTGACTGTTGATTTCTTTGCCTGAACAATGGAAGAAACCAATGCCAACTCAGGAGGTCATTAAGCCTTCCATGGGAGGGCTAAGTGCTCTTCAGTACATAAAAGCCAGAACCACCTGCCCCTGCCTCCACCTTCCAAACATCTTGCTCTCCATCTTTTAGAGCCGGCACGCTCTCCTTTCACCCCATCATAGGAAGGCAGATTTCTTCAGCTCCAGTCTCCCTTTCTCCCCTCTTCTGCCACCCCACCCTTTTGCTTCATTCTCCTTCTCCTGAAAACATGTTCTTGGTGTCCTGTGGCTGCAAAGCCCTACCCACACAGCAAACGCATCATGAGCGTGTAGACGAAAGACTTTAGAAGTTGCTGGGTCATGTAGCAGAGGAATGGTCAGAGGAAGTATGCAGGTGAGTTAACGGTGTGTGTGTGGGGAAATCCCTGAGCTAGAAGAACCTGGCCAATGGAAATACAAGGACCCAGCCAGTGGGAAGGAGTGGGCAATGGCCAGTGAAGCCAGTGGGCCAGGGGCTGGGGCCCTCCCCTCCTGGAGCTCACATGCAGGTAGGCAGGCAGAGGAGCAAGTTGGAATAGCTCCATTAATGCTTCAAAAGGGACCCCTCAGCAGGAGAAGGTCAGAGGACTCCCTGGAGGGGTCTCAGCCACTTTCATGGCCAATAGCTATTGGAATTACTAGTCACACAATAGTCAGCTTAAACACAGGCTATGGGCCAAGGTCTAGGCTCTGGCCAGACAGTCCAGCCTCTTGCCCTATTGGCTGATGACAGGAAACTGGCAGCAAAGGAGCTCCAGAGCAGGGAGTCCACCCTGGACTCCCTCTCCCTGTTTCCTTTTGCTTTTTCTCTCCCTCTCCCTGTTTCTTTCTCTTCTCTTTTGTGTCTCAGTATTTTCGTCTAGACTCTGAGGATAGAACACCATGAAGGCAAAAGCCATGACTGTATATCAGCGCCAGCTAGTACCTTCCAAAACAAGAGGGGCTCGGAGGGTACTTATGGGTCCATTTAGATCAGTCAGATTTTGAGGAATTAGTCAAGACCTGTGTAGGTGGTAACTCGGGTTCTCCTACCACACAGTGACAGAGCATTAGACGGGCTCACAGCTGGGGGCCCCATTTTCCCTGAGCTGGGA
This sequence comes from Callorhinus ursinus, assembly GCF_003265705.2. Lineage (NCBI taxonomy): Eukaryota > Metazoa > Chordata > Mammalia > Carnivora > Otariidae > Callorhinus > Callorhinus ursinus. The sequence goes on from NW_027397167.1 coordinate 58,255, forward strand.
GGCTGCCACCTCCTGGAGGGCAGTCCATGCGTTCCAGACCCTGGAATTACTAGTGGGACCGCAGTTTTGTAGTGCAAAACACCCATGTGAATCCCATCACTGAGGCTGCAGGGGGAGGAGGTCATAAACATACAAACACACATAGGCATACATGTGCTTATGCCCACAGTAATAAAAACTAATATGACTTGAGCACTTACTATCTACCAAGCACTTACATATACCAGAAGTATTTATTGTTATTATTATCATTAATAGGTCTGAATCACAGACCACAGGAAACTGAGGCACAGGGAGGCTAGGCAACTTGCCCGCACATACAGTTAGGAGGTGGTGGAGTGGGGGTCTCTCCTAAGCTCTACACCAGTGTGGATAGAGATTCCGCACCAGCTTTGTCCTGTGTCAGGGCTGGAACACCCTCTGTTTTCCTATCCTCCGAGCATGATTCCAGTTAGGGACCACCTGACCACAGACCGCAGCACTCACCCTGACAGCATCTCACATGCTCTGAAGAAGCAGACTAAGTCCCCAGGTCTCAGCCACAAGACCAAGCAAGCAAGCACAAGCAACCAACCCACAAATGAATAAAAATCCCAAACTCCAGCTGCTGATAAAACAACTCAAAACTGGAGTCTTCCTCAGACTTTACCAACAACATCTTCTTGGACAGGAGATACATGCCCTGTGGTCCCTTTGCTCCCAATGCACAGACATTGAAAAGCCTTTAACTTGGAGGGAGACTGATGATTTCCTGAAGGGACCTCAGAGGGGCTGAATGCCCCTTTATGCCCTAAAGGGCCCCCCTCCTGCCCATCTACTGCCTGAAGTCCACCCTTTCTGACTCACTCTCCAGCTTAAAGGCTCTGATCCTCACTGGAGTGCAAGTACTGTGAGGGGAAACATTTTCAGATCTCAGCTATTCACACCACAGTGTAAATGGATTGCAGACTATTTCTCGCGAGGAAGTTTTGCTGGGAACAGGGTCTGGACACATTGGAGACTCGGAGAAGGTGGAAGACCCAGGGAGGAGAAGGACAGCCAGGAAGAGGGTCCCAGGCTGGAGCTAGTCTTTGCAGGTGGGGCACATTCCCTATACTCTCCTGGGAGCCTCTGGGATGTCCCCTGAAGACACACAGAAGAGTAAGGGTCGCACACACTCATGATGAAGAAAAGCCTCCACCCTCTACCCAGGGCAAGCCTGTTTCTTTGCATTCTCTCCCTGGCCTCACTCCAACCCCATTCCAGTCTTCTCTTTCTGCATCTACAATTCCTGAACAACACCTGATGTTCTCTTAATTTGCAGTCCCTCAGCTCTTGAGTGTCTCTATAAAGATTATTTTTTGCTTTTGCCACTTCTATGAGCTTTGGCTATGTAACAGCAGTGTGTTTGTCCTTCTCCCATTCCCACATCCTAAGCTGTACACCTTGAGAGGTAGAGCACTCTCCTACCCTCTCCCCCTCCAGTATCTGCTGCAATGTTTTGCCCTCCACAAACTATCAAGTAATGCTCACTGGTTTACTCTGGTTTGATTTCAATTGGCTCACAAGATGATTTCCACCCCAGTCTCCAAGGTGGATGAACCACCCCAAGAAGAGACCCCAGGGAGGCTGGAGAGGGAATGGGGTAGGTCAGAATCCTACCTCCTCGAGTGAAACTACCTGAATGAATATTTCCCCTTAGCCATACTTGAAACAACCCATTCTTCAGCCAGGTTCAGCCTATAAGGTGATGCCAACCCATCTTGTCCTCTTTCCAAAGCCATCATTTTCTGCTTCCCATTTCTGAAAGTTGGAGGTTTAGACAAGTGTTGAGAATGAGCCACGTACCTGGCAGGTAGCAGCAAGGGGTCTGAAATGGCAGATGATTCCTGGTGAGCTCAACTCCCTGCAAAAGGCATGACTGTAGTAAAATGTCTTGGTCCCAGATATTAAGGTCCCCTGGACATGAGCTGGCAGCTGAGTTCAGGGGGCCAACTCATCTGTGACAGAATTACCCACCCACCTTCTACCTAAGACACACATTGTGTGCTCTGCCTTTTGCTATAAAAACCAAGATAGACAGAACAAAACGAGGAAGTTTCTGTCACATCCTGTCTCTGTGAGAAAAATCATGAATTGAATTTCCATGGACAATATCCCCCTAAGGTATTAGAAGGAGGAGAAAGGTAGCTGGAAGTTTTGCAGAGACTCGGAGCAGGGAGAAAATGCTCCAGTTGGCTGCCTGGGATTTTGGGGCCCTCAGGAGACAGGATGGCCATCCCCAGCTAGCCCCTCTCTCCTCAATGTCACAGTGAAGGATGCAGAGACTAGACTGGACTATGTACAACTGTTAACCAGCTATGCCCTTCTCTGCATGGCAAGGGAAGTAAAGAAGATAGCCTGGGAGCATTGCCATAAGTAAAGCCTGCAAGAGCTATTCACATACAACTTGGAAATAGGGTGGGGCAATATATTGGGATTTCTCTAATAGTGTGGAGCTCAACAAAGAGGAAGTAAGCATTACCTCACACCACCCCATTGCCATGGCCATGGTGCAGGGACCTGGCTGAGCCCCACCCTGACATCTTTCCTAGGGGACAGGTCAGAACTGGGGCACAGTGTAGCTCATTCACACAAAGGACACCCTCAGGAACTCCCAGAATTGCCTGATTTTGGGGGATGGGCTTGTGCGGGAGCTAGGGCTTAGAGTAAGTAGGTGGAGGAGAGGACAGTGAGCTGAAGGTGACACTCCATGTTCAGGCAGGCTGGTGCATGCATCACAGGATTATGCATGCATAAAGATATCCTAGGATGGCAAAGGGGCTGTGTGGTGAGCTCAAGTGGTGGGTGGTGCAGGTACCTGGAGATGGAGAAACAGGAGAGCTTGGGAACATATTAAGCATAAAATGAACACTGAAAAAGATCGGGAGCAGGAGCAGGAGCAGGAAAATGATAAAGGCAAGGGGAACAGACATTGTGAGTGGAAGGAGGTGATTAGCATGTGTAGTGTAGGAAAAGGTTATGGGCTTGTCTTGATAGTTTATGAAACTCACCAGTGGAAGGGGAAGCTGGACAAATGTATGCTAAGTGAAATAAGTCAGACAGAGAAAGACAAATACCATATAATTTCATTCATGTGGAATTTAAGAAACAAAACAAGGGGAAAAATGAGAAAGAGAGAGTCAAAGCAAGAAACAGACCCTTAACTATAGAGCAGAAACTGATAGTTACCAGAGGGGACATGGGTGGGGGTTTGGGTTAATGGGGATTAAGGAGGGCACTTGTGATGAGCACAGGATGATATATGGAACTATTGAATCACTATATTCTACACCTGAAGCTGATATTACACTGTATATTAAAAAACTGGAATTAAAATAAAAACTTAAAGTAAAAAAAAATAGATGGGATCAAATTGCAAAGGACTTTTCATGTCACACAGTTGTTCTATGGACAGCCAGGAGCCATTTGGAAGTTGAAAGAACCTGAAGTGATTCAGTCTGGAGAAGAAAAATGGTGACCATACTGATGGACTATTTGGAAACACTTATCTTTACCTTTTCATTGTCCTTCCCCTGGTGTCTGCCATATTGCCTGGGGAGAAGAGAGACTGTCACATGAGAAATGCCAAAGCCACAGGTGGCATCCACTTCTGTGGCTCTGCACACAGTCCTGCTGGGATGTGGGAGGGATACCCCAACTGCTACTGCCTACACAGCATCTCCGGCAGAGACAGGACCCTGTGCACCATCCCACCAACTGCATATGGCTACCTCCATTTCAAAGTCCTCAGGAAACACACAAAGGCCTGTATCCAAAAAAGGAATGACCCCTGGACTCCTGGAGGGCTGTCAGTGAGAAGGGAAGGACTTCCACCTGCCCTTGGACAGTGGAGAACCCACCCCGTTCAAGCCTCTCGAGTCACTTAGACCAATTCTTGGTGTCCACCAGCCCTCCCCAGGGGGTTTTCTGAGGGGACTTGGGGGTGGGGGAGTGAGAGAACCCCCTCTGCAGCACAAGGGTCATCCTCAAATACAGCATGGGGCACCAGAAGAGATGGAGCAAAGAGTCATGCTGAACTCAAAAGTGGATAAGTTAATCCTTCTCTGTCCAGGAAAGTGCAAAAAAAAAAAAATGGCAGTAAGAGGGGATTAGGATGAACTTGTGAGTGCAGAGGCAGGCTTGGGAAGGTTGGGGAGCCGTGTCCTCTCCCGAGTTTGAAAAAACCTGTTTTCCCTCTTCTTCAGGGTCCATGCAGGAATGTGTGTCACCTCTATCTCCACCTCTCTTCTCGGTCCTCATCCTAACTTTCCCAGCCTTCTCTCTCGTTACCCCCACCCCTGATCCTCACCAGTCAGCACCTGCAGCTGCCATCTCTTTCATATGGCATTCTACCCACTTCTTCTCTCTGCCAGTCCATACTCTTTCTCCAAGATCCTGCTCAAAACTCCTTCTTCCAGTGTCTTCATGGGTGAACTCCACCTCTCTTGGTGTACAAACCTCTTCTTTCTTACTCTTTCCAAATTGCCCCTAGAGTTTGAACTTGTATAAATGTGTCACAGAGGCACACTTGGCAAATGTCTTTATGTGACTGTGTTTTCAACTACAATTCTGGCTCCCAGAATTGAGGAATCAAGTCTCCGTGGCCCTTGGCATATTCTCATACACCAGCAAATTACCCCTTACAAAGGAGGTTAGTCGATTGCATGGACTGACATACAAAAGAAGAGACAGTTATCAACAGAGATGGATTTTGCCCTGTTCTCCTCAGGAACAGAAAGAATGGATTTGAACATTTTTTCATGTGTCTGTTAACCATTTGTATGTCTTCTTTGGAGAAGTGTCTGTTCATGTCTTCTGCCTATGCTAAGTGAAATAAGTCAAGCAGAGAAACACAATTATCATATGGTTTCACTCCTATGTGGAACATAAGGAATAGCGTGGAGGACCGTAGGGGAAGGAAGGGAAAACTGAAGGGGAAGAAATCAGAGAGGGAGACAAACCATGAGAGACTCTGGACTCTGAGAAACAAACTGAGGGTTACAGAGGGGAGGGGGGTGGGGGGATGTGGTAACCGGGTGATGGGTATTGAGGAGGGCCCGTGCTGTGATGAGCACTGGGTGTTATATGCAACTAATGAATCACTGAACACTACATCAAAAACTAATGATGTACTATATGTTGGCTAACTGAACATAAAAAAAAAAAGTCCTTTCTGAAGTTCCAAAAAGGGAAGAACAGATTTTCTAATTTCTCATCACCCGCTCCCTCCACCCCACTCAGCCCAAAGCATGGCCCCCCTGATCCTTCCTCATTACACAACTTCCTTTGTTCTCCAAAAAGCTCAGACTGAAAGTCCTGTGCCTGTCAGCCGGCACACACCCACCGTTGTACTTTTGTCACACAGATGGTAAAGCACACACACGCATTGAGAGTGAAGTACACTGCTCTCCGAGCTGCAGGCTCACATGTTTAGCTGGGTCCCAGGGGAGAGCGGGTGTTGTGGAGCAGCGAGGACTGCACGTACTGCACAACCAGCAAAGTCTCCAAGGGCAATGGGCATTTCTGGGATGACTTGGAGAGCGCTGCCCAAAGGCATCAGCTTTGGACACTCCCACCTCAGAAGACTTCCTCTGCAGTAAAGAGTTAGCCAACACCTTCTCATGATATGCAGAATATGTAGAATGAGAATTGGAAGTAAAGAAGCCACCAGCTGAATGCAGGTCCCGTGAGAACCGTGTCCCCATGAGTCCTTTCCCTCTGGAGGAGGGAAGTGAATGAACTCTGGTTAGTATACCTTGATGATGCTTTTTCACAGAGCCAGCTCAAACTTACAGTTGGACAGAGATTGAATTATATAAAGAGATTGTAATAATAAAAAAAAGATTAGGCTGTTCTTAAAGATGGTGCTTCCCACTCATGGGCACCAAACCTCTGCTTTCTACCCCAGCTCCGAGTGGGCACCACTGTGACATTGACATTAATGCTGAACCATTCTTGTATTCCTAGAATAAATTCTATGTAGTCATGGTGCAGTATTTTTACAAAATTCTTCTCTGTATACTAATATTTAATATCAGCTTTTCTTCTGTATTCATTAGTGAGGTAGGATATAATTTCCCTTCATTTATCTCTCTCACCAGCCCCACCCCCAGTGTTATTCTCATTCAGTTTGGAATAAAGATTGTGTGGCTGGGGCTTCTGGCAGGCTCAGTTGGTAGAACATGAGACTCTTGACTTCAGGGTCGTGAGTTTGAGCCCTATGTTGGGTGTGGAGACTACTTTAAAAATAAAATCTTAAAAAAAAGATTATGCAGGGACGCCTGGGTGGCTCAGTTGGTTAAGCGACTGCCTTTGGCTCGGGTCATGATCCTGGAGTCCCGGGATCGAGTCCCATGTCAGGCTCCCTGCTCGGCGGGGAGTCTGCTTCTCCCTCTGACCCAATGCTCTCTCTCTCTCTCTCTCTCTCTCATTCTAAAAAAAAAAAAAAAAGATTGTGCAGCTTAGAACTAAGAAAATTTTCCATCTTCTCTGCTAAGAACTTTTTTTATGTGCCACAGAACTGTTGTTTTCCTAGAATTAACTCAGAACCATCTGGACAAGAGCTTCAGGGACAATAGATGCATAACTATTGTAAAAATATATGCTGATAGTGTCTGTTCAGTACATGAATAGACCAGAATAAACAAATCAATTTGGGTCATTTATATTTTCTTGGAAAATTATTAACTTCACCTGTATTTTCATATTTATTGGTTTAAACTCTGTGTGATATCTCATGCTGTTTAAACCTCTATATCTGTTGTTTCTGATATTAATGTGTTCCTTCTTTTTTCTCTCCCTTCTTTCATTCTTTTGAAGTCTTGCTAAAAAGTTTTTTTTATTGTTGTTTTGAAAGAAAAAGCTATTGTTTTCACTGAGCCTATTTCCCTATTTCTTTGATAGCTGTTTTTGTCTTTTAGATTTTTTCTTGTTTTACTTTTGAGGGGGTCATTTTATTATCCTTTTTCTCACAATTTGATTGACATGCCTGTGACCTCATTTATTTTGTAACTCTTGCTTTCTAATAGATACATGTAAGACTAGTCATTGTTCTCTGTGTATTCCCTAGTCCACATCCCATATATAGTTTATTCATAGTTGCTTATTATCGAGTAGTCTGTAATTTTAGTTTTCTTTTCTTTTCTTTTGCAGATTTTATTTATTTGAAAGAGTGGGAGAGGAGGGGAAGGGAGAGGGACAAATAGACTCCCTGCTGAGTGGGAAGCCTGATGCAGGGCTCCATCCCAGAACCCTGAGATCATGACTTGAGCTGAAATTAAAGAGTCTGCTTAACCGAGTGAGCCACCCAGATGCCCCTATTTTTCTGTTTAATGCAAGAATTATTTAGAAGAATACTTTTGATTGCCCACCCCTTTGTTTATAAACTTTCTCTGTGATCTTGTTTTAGATATTACTCTAAATAAGTTACCATATACAATGTATGTAGAACAGTGTCAGGCATAAAATTAGTTAAGTGTTTGGTATTTTCAACATTATTTTTTATATTAACATATAATGTATTATTTGTTTCAGAATATGATCTATTATAAGAAACTAATAAGATTTTTTTCTGCCACAAGATAAAGTCTCCATCTTTTATTTATTTATTTATTTATTTATTTATTTATTTATTATTTATTTGACAGAGAGAGACACAGCGAAAGGAGGGAACACAAGCAGGGGGAGTGAGAGAAGGAGAAGCAGGCTTCCTGCTGAGCAGGGAGCCCGATTCGGGACTCAATCCCAGGACCCTGGGGATGATGACCTGAGCCAAAGGCAGACGCTTAATGACTGAGCCACCCAGGCACCCCAAAGTCTCCATCTTTTAATAGGAGAAATTAAGGTGTCATATTTATTGTGGTTATTGATTTTCTTGGACTTATTCTCCTCTTATTTTATGTTCCTATGAAACATGCTTTCCTCCTGTGTATTTTCTTTAAATTTTTTTATTGTTATATTAATCACCATACATTACATCATTAGTTTGTGATGTAGTGTTCCACGACTCATTGTTTGTGCGTAACACCAAGTGCTCCACGCAGAACGTGCCCTCTTTAATACCCATCACCAGGCTAACCCATCCTCCTAACCCCCTCCCCTCTAGAACCCTCAGTTTGTTTCTCAGAGCCCATCGTCTCTCATGGTTCATCTCTCCCTCTGATTTACCTGCCTTCATTCTTCCCCTCCTGCTATCTTTTTTTTTCTTAACATATATTGCATTATTTGTTTCAGAGGTACAGATCTGTGATTCAACAGTCTTGCACAATTCACAGCGCTCACCATAGCACATACCCTCCCCAATGTCTATCACCCAGCCATCCCATCCCTTACACCCCACCCCCACTCCAGCAACCCTCAGTTTGTTTCCTGAGATTAAGAATTCCTCATATCAGTGAGGTCATATGATACATGTCTTTCTCTGACTGACTTATTTCACTCAGCATAACACCCTCCAGTGCCATCCACGTCGTTGCAAATGGCAAGACCTCATTCCTTTTGATGACTGCATAATATTCCATTGTGTATATATTTACCACAACTGCTTTATCCAGCCGTCGATGGACATCTTGGCACTTCTCACAGTTTGGCTATTGTGGACATTGCTGCTATAAACATCGGGGTGCACGTACCCCTTCAGATCCCTATATTTGTATGTTTGGGGTAAATACCCAGTAGTACAATTGCTGGGTCTTATGGTAGCTCTATTTTCAACTTTTGGAGGAAACTCCATACTGTTTTCCAGAGTGGCTGCACCGGCTTCCATTCCCACCAACAGTGTAGGAGGATTCCCCTTTCTCTACATCCCCACCAACATCTGTTGTTTCCTGACTTGTTAATTTTAGCCATTCTGACTGGTGTGAGGTGGTATCTCATTGAGGTTTTGATTTGGATTTCCCTGATGCCAAGCAATGTTGAGCACTTTTTCATGTGTCTGTTGGCCATTTGGATGTCTTCTTTGGAAAACTGTCTGTTCATGTCTTCTGCCCATTTCTTGATTGGATTATTTGTTCCTTGAGTGTTGAGTTGGATAAGCTCTTTATAGATTTTAGATACTAGCTCTTTATCTTATATGTCATTTGCAAATATCTTCTCCCATTCTGTCGGTTGTCTTTTGGTTTTGTTGACTGTTTCTTTTGCTGTGCACATGGTTTTTATCTTGATGAAATCCCAATAGTTCATTTTTGCCCTTGCTTCCCTTGCCTTTGGCAATGTTTCTAGGAAGAGGTTGCTGCGTCTGAGGTTGAAGAGGTTGCTGCCTGTGTTCTCTTTTAGGATTTTGATGGACTTCTGTCTCACACTTAGGTCTTTCAACCATTTTGAGTCTATTTTTGTGTGTGGTGAAAGGAAATGGTCCAGTTTCATTCTTCTGCTTGTGGCTATCCAATTTTCCCACACCATTTGTTGAAGAGGCTCTCTTTTTTCCATTGGACATTCTTTCCTGCTTTGTCAAAGATTAGTTGACCATAGAGTTGAGGGTCCATTTCTGGGCTCTCTATTCTGTTCCATTGATCTATGGGTCTGTTTTTGTGCCAGTACCATACTGTCTTTTGATGACACCTTTGTAATAGAGCTGGAAGTCCGGAATTGTGATGCCGCCAGCTTTGCTTTTCTTTTTCAACATTCCTCTGGCCATTCAGGGTCTCTTCTGATGCCATACAAATTTTAGGATTATTTGTTCCATTTCTTTGAAAAAAGTGGATGGTATTTTGATGGGAATTGCATTGAATGTGTAGATTGCTCTAGGTAGCATTGACATCTTCACAATATTTGTTCTTCCAATCCATGAACATGGAAAGTTTTTCCATTTCTTTGTGTTTTTCTCAATTTCTTTCATGAGTATTTTATAGTTTCCTGAGTACAGATTCTTTGCCTCCTTGGTTAGATTTATTCCTAGGTATCTTATGGTTTTGGGTGCAATTGTAAATGGGATCGACTCCTTAATTTCTCTCTCTTCTGTCTTGTTGTTGGTGTATAGGAATGCCACTGATTTCTGTGCATTGATTTATATCCTGCCACTTGACTGAATTCCTGTATGAGTTCTAGCAGTTTTGGAGTCTTTTGGGTTTACCACATAAGGTATCATATCATCTGCACACAGTGAGAGTTTGATTTCTTCTTTGCCGATTTGGATGCCTTTGATTTCTTTTTGTTGTCTGATTTCTTCTGTCTTTTTGCTGTGGCTAGGACATCTAATACTATGTTGAATAGCAGTGGTGATAGTGGACATCCCTGCTGCGTTCCTGACCTTAGGGGAAAAGCTCTCAGCTTTTCCCCATTGAGAATGATATTCGCTGTAGGTTTTTCATAGATGGCTTTTATGATATTGAGGTATGTACCCTCTATCCCTATACTCTGAAGAGTTTTGATCAAGAAAGGATGCTGTACTTTGTCAAATGCTTTTTCTGCATCTATGGAGAGGATCATATGATTCTTGTTCTTTCTTTTGTTAATGTATTGTAACACGTTGAATGATTTGCAGATGTTGAACCAACCTTGCAGCCCAGGGATAAATCCCACTTGGTCATGGTGAATAATCCTTTTAATGTACTGTTGGATCCTATTGGCTAGTATTTTGATGAGAATTTTTGCATCCATGTTCATCAAGGGTATTGGTCTGTAATTCTCCTTTCTGATGGGGTCTTTGTCTGGTTTGGGGATCAAGGTAATGGTGGCCTCATAAAATGAGTTTGAAAGTTTTCCTTCCATTTCTATTTTTTGGAACAGTTTCAGGGGCATAGGTATTAATTCTTCTTTAAATGTCTGAAAGAATTCCCCTGGGAAGCCATCTGGCCCTGGGCTTTTGTTTCTTGGGAGATTTTTGATGACTGCTTCAATTTCCTTAGTGGTTATAGGTCTGTTCAGGTTTTCTATTTCTTCCTGATTCAGTTTTGGTGGTTGTTACATCTCTAGGAATCCAGATTATCTAATTTACTGGCATATAGTTGTCATAATATGTTCTTATAATTGTATTTCTTTGGTGTTGGTTGTGATCTTTTTCATTCATGGTTTTGTTGATTTGGGTCATTTCTCTTTTCTTTTTGGTAAGTCTGACCAGGGGTTTATCAATCTTGTTAATTCTTTCAAAGAACCAGCTCCTAGTTTTGTTGATCTGTTCTACAGTTCTTTTGGTTTCTATTTCATTGATTTCTGCTCTGATCTTTATTATTTCTCTTCTCCTGCTGGGTTTAGGCTTTATTTGCTGTTTTTTTCTCTAGCTCCTTTAGGTGTAGGGTTAGGTTGTGTATTTGAGACCTTTCTTGTTTCTTGAGAAAGGCTTGTATTGCTATATACTTTCCTCTTAGGACTTCCTTTGCTGCGTCCCAAAGATTTTGAACAGTTGTGTTTTCATATTCATTGGTTTCCATGAATTTTTTAAATTCTTCTTTAATTTCCTGGTTGACCCATTCATTCTTTAGTAGGATGCTCTTTAGCCTCCATGTATTTGAGTTCTTTTCAACTTTTCTCTTGTGATTGAGTTCTAGTTTCAAAGCATTGTTGTTTGAAAATATGCAGGGAATAATCCCAATCTTTTGGTACTGGTTGAGACCTGATTTGTGACCTAGGATGTGTTCTGTTCTGGAGAATGTTCCATGGGCACTAGAGAAGAATGTGTATTGCGTTGCTTTGGGATGGAATGTTCTGAATATGTCTGTGAAGTCCATTTAGTCCAGTGTTTCATTTAAAGTCTTTATTTCCTTATTGATCTTTTGCTTAGATGATCTGTCCATTTCAGTGAGGGGGGTGTTAAAGCCCCCACTATTACTGTATTGTTGTCAATGTGTTTCTTTGCTTTTGTTATTAATTGCCTTATATAATTGGCTGCTCCCATGTGAGGGCCATAGATACTTACAATTATTAGGTCTTCTTGTTGGATAGACCCTTTAAGTAAGATATAGTGTCCTTCTTCATCTCTTATTACAGTCTTTGGTTTAAGATCTAATTTGTCTGATATAAGGATTGCCACCCCGGTTTCTTTTGGTGTCTATTAGCATGGTAAATGGTTTTCCACCCCCTCCCTTTCTATCTGGGGGTGTCTTTGGGTCTAAAATGAGTCTCTTGCAGACAGCATATGGATGGGTCTTGTTTTTTAATCCAATCTGATAGCCTGTGTCTTTTGATTGGGGCATTTAGCCAATATACATTCAGGGTAACTATTGAAAGATATGAATTCAGTGCCATTGTATTGCCTGTAAGGTGACTGTTATTGTATATTGTCTGTGTTCCTTTCTGGTCTATGCTGCTTTTAGGCTCTCTCTTTGCTTAGAGGACCCCTTTCAATATTTCTTGGAGGGCTGGTTTCATGTTTGCAAATTCCTTTAGTTTTTGTTTGTCCTGGAAACTTTTTATCTCTCCTTCTATTTTCAATGACAGCCTAGGTGGATATAGTATTCTTGGCTACATATTTTTCTCATTTAGTGCCCTCAATATTTCATGCCAGTCCTTTCTGGCCTGCCACGTCTCTATGGATAGGTCTGTTGCCAACTAATATTTCTACCATTGTAGGTTATATATCTCTTCTCCCGAGCTGCTTTCAGGATTTTCTCTTTGTCTCTGAGACTTGTAAGTTTTACTATTAGAAATCGGAGTGTTGACCTATTTTTATTGATTTTGAGAGGGGTTCTCTGTGCCTCCTAGATTTTGATGCCTGTTTCCTTCCCCACATTAGGGAAGTTTTCTGTTATAATTTGCTCCAATATACCTTCTGCCCCTCTCTCTCTTTCTTCTTCTTCAGGGATCCCAATTATTCTACTGTTCTCTCATCTTATGGTATCGCTTATCTCTTGAATTCTGCCCTCGTGATCCATTAGTTGTTTATCTCTCTTTATCTCAGCTTCTTTATTTTCCATCATTTGGTCTTCTATATCACTGATTCTTTCTTCTGCCTCATTTATCCTAGCAGTTAGTGTCCCCATTTTTTATTGCACCTCATTAATAGCCTTTTTGATTTCGACTTGGTTAGATTTTAGGTCTTTTATTTCTTCAGATAGGGTTTCTTTAATAACTTCCATGCTCTTTTCAAGCCCAGCTAATATCTTTAAAATCATGATTCTGAACTCTAGGTCTGACATCGTACTAATATCCATATTGAGTAGGTCCCTGGCAGATGGTACTACTTCTTGTTCTTTTTGTTGAGGTGATTTTTTCCATCTTTTCATTTTGTCCAGAGGAGAATAGATGAATGAGAGATCAAAATGCTAACAGGGTAACAACATCCTCAGAAAATATATTCTAAACAAATCAGAAAAGACCTGAAACCAGGGGAAGAGAAAGGGAAAGAAAGGAAAAAAAAGAGGAAAAAAAAGAAAGATAAAAACAAGCAAAAACAGAACAAAACAAAAAAAAAACAGAATATGATTAAATATGATCAGGCTGGTGCATAGATCAGTGCCACACACTAGATTTTGGGAGTATTTTGGTCTGTTAGAAGAAAGTGCCTCCCAAAATTTTAAAGAAAGAAAGACTTATATATGTACAGAATAAGGGTTGATACGATGAAGGGATGGAATATGACTGTAAAGATGAAAATTGTAAAAAATTTTATAAAAGGAATTGGTAAGAAGTTGTTTGAAAAAAGAAAGAAGAGGATTTGAAAAAAAAAGTTGGGGGGGAGAAAATGTGATCAGGCAGGAGATTAGAACAAAGCCATACACTAGAGATTTAGGGTATATTTTGATCTGTTAGAAGAAACTGTATCTCAAAATGTTAAAGAGAGAACAACTTATATATATATGTCAAAAATAAGGGTAACTACTCTGAAGGGATAAAATATGACTAAAAAATAAAAAATAAAAATAAATTTTTTTTAAAAAAAAGGGATAAGATGTTGGTTGAAAAAGGGAAAAAGAAAAATTCCAAAAAAAAAAAAGTTAAAAAAAAAAACACTTTGAAAGACTAAAGAATCATGGTGAAAAAGCCATGAATTCTTTGTGCAGTATTCCCCTAGCGCTGGAGTTCTGCCGTTCTCATTGATTGGTAAACTTGGTCTTGGCCGGCTGTTCTTGCTGATCTTCTGGGGGAGGGGCCTGTTGCCGTGGTTCCCAAATGTGTTTGCCGGAGGCAGAATTGCCCCGCCCTTGTCAGTCCAGGCTAAGTAATCTGTTCGGGTTTGCTCTGGGAGCTTTTGTTCCCTGCAAGCTTTTCGCACTGCTTTGGAGGGTGAGAGTGAAAATGGCAGCCTCCCAATCTCCGCCCTGGAGGAGCCAAGAACTCGGGGCCACGCTCCTCAGTGTGCCCCCGGAGAAAAGCAGTCAATCACTCCCATCTCCCCGGTTTCTGACCCGGTCTCTGTGCTCACCCGGCCTGTGACCGAGCATTTCTATCTCTGGCACCCAACTCGGTGTGGAGTCTCCAAACCCAGCAGATCCCTGTGGTGCGCTCCCGTGCCACTCGTCCCAGGGGAGGAAGGGGAGTCTCCCCGGCTCTGCCGCTTGTTGGGTCCCTGCTGGAGGAGCAGTGGCCCGACCGATCACAGTTTATGGCAACCCTGAGCCGAGAGCCCGCTCCTTGGCTCCGTCTCTGCAGCCTGCTTCCCCACTCTGATACCCAGGAGCTCTGCCACCCTCAGGCACCCCTGGTCTTTCTGTGACCCCGAGGGTCCTGAGACCATACTGTCCCACGAGGGTTCCACCCGCCGCTTAGCCACTGGAGCGACATCCCTCATTGGAGCCGACTTCTGAAAGTTCTGATTTTGTGCTCCACTGCTCTATCACTTGCCAGAAGTGGCCAATGGAGGCCCCCTCCCCCACCATCTATCCTCCCGAATATCACCTCGGGTTCACTTCTCCGCACATCCTACCCTCCAGAAAGTGGTTGCTTTTCCGTTCAGAGAGTTGTTGCTATTCTTTTCTTCAATCTCCTGTTGAGTTCGTAGGTGTTCAGAATGGTTTGATCCCTATCCAGCTGAATTCTTGAGACCAGACGAAATCCAGGTCTCCTACTCCTCTGCCATCTTGCTCCGCCCCCTTCTTGTGTATTTTCTTTCCTGACTAGGTGGGTCATAGAGTTCTTTCTTCCTGCCCCCTCTAGTGGTTTGGAAGTTCTATAACCTATTTTTATCTATAATTACCCTTAAAAATTTATACATTTATATACATTTTTTTCTCAATGTCTAGAAGTGCTGGTCACTTCTGAATGAGACAAAATATTGAGCTTGCCTTTATCTCTCTTCCCTTCCTTTCTGCTCTTCCTCCCAGGTTTGGTTGCAACCATCTGAAAGTTTTGTTTCAGATGCTCTTACATACAACTGTCCTTCCACTTTAGGAACTATTTTCTAGGAATTACATTAAAAATCACAGGTGCATTAGCAGCAGTCATAAGAACAATCACCACTTTGGGAAATTTTGTTGCTTATCTCTCTTTCTTGAGTTACATGTCTTGTCTGTCTTTCCTTGGATTTATATTGCTTGAAAAATCCTCCAGTATTTTATTTCAATAAATTTTTTTTGGAAATATGATTTCTCTGATTCTCTTCATTTCTGAAGATTTTCTTTTACTTTCTTAATTGGAAGATGATTGTTTAAAAATGTAGGTGTGACCATGGGAGGAAAGAGGATCATAACAGAGTCAAGTGGGAAGAGGAGTAGGAAGGTGCAGGATGGGACAAAAGAGATGATCCTGATCCCTCAGAGCACAGAGAGTCAACCGACAGGAAGTTGTGATGTAAAAACACATAGTGTAGACATGTGAGAGGTAAGTGAAACGGAGTCACTTATGTCAAGGTGTTTTTAAAGAGAGCCAAGAGGCCACTAGAGGTCACTAAGGAGCTGGGCTTTCTGCACATTCTCACCAGATGAATCCATAAAATTTGAACTGGGCTAAACTGCAAATATTCCAAGGACTCTGCCCAAACACCTGCAACTTGCTACAATAAGAGACTTAGCTTAGTGATAGCCTTAGCAACCAATTATATTCAGCCAAGCTTAGTTTTCTGCTGCCAACACCAACCAAAAGTCTTTGGAAACAACCCATAGAAACATTTCATTTTGTCTTTTGAAAACCCTTGACTTTTGTTTGCTAGGAGGACACAATTTGTATTGCTCCCCACATCTGTGCTTCCCAAATTGTAATTCTAAGACCTCAAATAAATGCTTTTGTTTTATTTCAGCTCTTCCTTTTTTCTCATTCAACCAACACAAGGAAGTAACTACAGAAAAATCAAAATCAAAAGCCACAGAGCTCTCCGTCTGGGCAAAATGATTGGGAGGAATAGAAGAAAGAAGGAGAGAAAGAGGTTAGGGGACTGTTTCTTTTTATTAGTGTTTTGTCCAATTTCACTCTTCAAATATGAGCCTGCATTACTTTCATTAGAATAAGTCTTTTTAAATACAAAGAAAAATACAAAGGAGCTTCTTAGTTCCATCCAGATCTGGGCTGTGAGATCAGATTTTATATGTGAGTGACTTAGCTAATGGCCCCAGCTGCATAACTTTGAAGGCTTTGTCTTCACTCCTGATTTACTGATTGGGAATCTATTGGTGAGTCTGACTCCTGATCCAGTGCTCTGAAAAGTAGGTCTGTTGAAGCCAGTAAGGGCAGATTTCTGGACTCTTAAGATTCTGAGTATATTCTAGAAGCTGAATTAGAATCCCTGGCAAACAGAGTCTGGGTTAGAGTCCCAGACTTCCCTGTTCATAAGACAGAAAGCCTGTATTAAAGGCAAGCTTCTTTCTTTGTTAGATACCATTAAGAATATGGCAGCTTTTCAGTCAACTGAAATCCCTCCTTCCCAAACCCTTACTAACTATATGCTTCATCACTATGGTACTCATTCTGTTTACTTCCTTTCCCATTGGCATTACATTACTGTGGGCAATTTGCCATTTCGAGGGTTTCTTTGGGAAACTTAATATCTCCCCAAACCATCTCATCTAAGATGTATCCTCTCCTGTCACCTTTATGCCCCCATCCTTTTACCACCTCCAATCTTCCCTTCAGCTCCCTTAGATCTTTTGATGTCACCCTTCATACCCTTACCTCCTGCATTCTTCTGCTCACCCCTGTGAGCCCCTTCCCATTCTAGCCCCTCAACTCCTTGTAGTCACTCAAACTCCATGCTCCCCCATCAGGGGTCTCAAGGACCGAGGGACACCAAAAGCAACCACTTGACATTGAAAAAAAAAACTAATTGGAGGCAGACTGGCTATTTTACCCACTCATATGGGCTTTGGAGACACCCAAATGTCCAATGTCTTCTCAGTCCCTCAGCCCAGATGTAGTCCACAGCTTCTGTAAGATTAGATATAGGGACAAAGGCAATCTTAAAAGTCGCCTCCCACAAATACAGTGAAGAGTTTTAGCCCCCACATTGAGCCTGTAACCATAACTTCTTCCATCTGGCAGAAACACAATTCTGATAAAAATATAAAGAAGGGCAGAGGAGAGGATCAAGGCTTATACACACTAGTGAGTTTTGTATTCTGTGTTTATGCCTGACTCATGGTTAAATTTTTAGAATGAAAACCATAAAATCTCCACTTGTATCTGTCTGTATGTACAGTATGTGTATGTGATATTTTCCCACCTCCAGATGGTGTTATCAAATTAATTTATAAAATCCCGTAAGGAAACTCTATTCTAATTGGTTTAGATAAAAATAAGTGCTTATATAAATTAAATGTTCCTAAAATTCCTGGGAATATAGAAATATTTTTCAAATTCATTTGATTTGATTAAATCTTTGATAAATAAGATTGTTTTGATATTGTAGGTTTCATTAAAAAACAGCCATGTCTTCCTAATTGTTAGTATTAAATAAAATACAGGCATACATTCTTATTCTACTTGAACTTACTAATCAAATAATTGAATATTATATTTGTTAGATGTGTAAGACTATAAAAATTATAACTTTGATCTTAATCAAATCAAGTCATTCTTTTTTTTTAAAGATTTTATTTACTTATTTTAGATAGAGACAATGAGAGAGAGAGAGGCAGCATGAGAGGGAGAGGGTCAGAGGGAGAATCAGACTCCCCGCTGAGCAGGGAGCCCGACTCAGGACTCAGTCCTGAGATTCCAGGATCATGACCTGAGCCGAAGGCAGTCGCCCAACCAACTGAGTCACCCAGGCACCCAATCAAATAAAGTCATTCTAACAAACTTTATTTCAATAATAATTGTTTTATATGTCTACTTAAAAGAAGTTTCCAAAATCTTTTTTTTATTATTATTGAAATATAATTGACATATAATGTTATATTAGTTTCAGGTGTACAACATAGTGACTCGACAATTCTATACACTGCATTTAGCATAATAACTTCTAGGTCTATCCATGTTGTCACAAATGGCAAGATTGCATTCTTTTTTTATGGCTAAGTAATATTCCTGTGTGTGCGTGTGTGTGTGTGTGTGTGTGTGTGTGTGTGTGTGTGACATCTTCTTTATTCATCTATTGATGGACATTTAGGTTGCTTCCATATCTTGGCTGTTGTAAATAATGCTGTGATGAACATAGGGGTACATATATCTTTTTGAATTAGTGTTTTCATTTTCTTTGGGTAAATACCCAGTAGTGGAATTATTGAATCATATATAGTTCTATTTTTAATTTTGGGAGGAACTTCTATACTGTTTTCCACAGTAGCTGCACCAATTTATATTCCCACCAACAGTGCACAAGGGTTTCTTCTCCTCCACATCCTCACCAACACTCGCTACTTCTTGTCTAGCCATTCTGACTCATGTAAGGTAATACTACATTGTGATTATGATTTGTATTTCCCTGATTATGTGATGTTGAGCATCTTTTCTTTTTAAAGGTTTTATTTATTTGACAGAGAGAGAGAGAGAGACAGAGTGAGAGAAGGAACACAAGCAGGGGAGTGGGAGAGGGAGAAGCAGGCTTCCCGTGGAGCAGGGAGCCTGATGTGGGGCTCGATCCCAGGACCCTGGGATCATGACCTGAGCCGAAGGCAGACACTTAACAACTGAGCTACCCAGGCACCCCAACGTTGAGCATCTTTTCATGTGTCTGTTGGCCATCTGTACCTCTTCTTTGGAAAAATGTCTATTCAGGTCCTCTGCCGATTTTATAATCAGGTTATTTGTTTGTTTTTTGGTGTGGAGTTGTATAAGTTCTTTATTTGTTTTGGGTATCACCCCTCATCAGATATATGCCTTGCAAATATTTTCTTCCATTCAGTAGGTTACTTTTGTGTTTTGCTGATGGTTTCCTTCACTGTACAAAAGCTTTTTATTTTGATGTAGTCCCAATAGGCTGTTTTTGCATATGTTTCCCTTGCTTAAAGAGACATCTAGAAAAGTATTGCTAAGGTTGATGTCCAAGAAATTACTGCCTATGTTTTCTTTTAGGAGTTTTATGGTTTCAGGTCTCATATTTAGGTCTTTAATCCGTTTTTGAATTTATTTTTGTGAATCATGTAAGAAAGTGACCCAGTTTTTTAAAAAAGAAAAGAGAGTGGTTTTATCCTTTTGTATATAACTGTCCAGTTTTCCCAAAACACACATGAAAAGATGCTCAACATCACTTTTCATCAGGGAGATGCAAATCAAAACTTGATTTGTTGTTGTATATTCTTGCCTCCTTTATTGTAGATTAATTGGCCATATAAGCATGGATTTACTTTTGGGATCTCAATTCTGTTCTATTGGTCTATACATATATTTTATGCCAGTACTATAATGTTTTGATTACTGTAGCTTTGTAGTATATCTTGAAATCTGGGATTGTGATAATCTCTAGTTTTGTTCTTCTTTCTCAAGATTTCTCAGGCTATGTCTCAATAAACATATAGGCACTGAAATTTAAAATACAATACCACTTACAACTGCTCAAGAAAAGAGAAATATTGTGCTATAAATCTCCCCAAACATGTACAGGACTTATCTTCTATATACAATGCACATAACTGAATTGTTATTGGCATTC
Source organism: Callorhinus ursinus (assembly GCF_003265705.2). Classification (NCBI taxonomy): domain Eukaryota; kingdom Metazoa; phylum Chordata; class Mammalia; order Carnivora; family Otariidae; genus Callorhinus; species Callorhinus ursinus. Next base: position 78,167 of record NW_027397167.1, read on the forward strand.
TTGAAATACCAATATTATACTGATGGAGAACATTTTGGTGTTTGCCAGTTGTCAGGGATGTGAGGGTCAGGGAAGGAGGTGGTTGTAGCTATAAAAGGGTAACAGGAGGAATCCCTGTGATTATAGAACTCTTCTGTGCTTTGTATCAATGTTAACAAGCCAGCCATGATACTGTACTATAGCTTTGCAAGATGTTACCATTGGGTTGATATTGCTGTATTATTTTTTACAACTACATGTGAATCCCCAAATACCTCAAAATAAAACGATTGTTTAATACAAATTTTAAAAATACATACACATGTAAACACTCATGTTCCCACCTTTAGTTCTTTCATCACCTTGAGGGTCTTGAGAAAGCCTGGGGATCGCAGCAACATGCTGTTTCAGAAACTAGTCTCAGTGCACTTCACAGATATGGGATGGGAGCCTTGACCTTGGCTGCAAGTTTATTCTCACACTTTTTACAGGATGTTGTGATGGATTGCACTTGGGGTATGAAAGAAAGAAAGGAGTTCATGTTTGGTACCTGAGCAACTGGTTCAACAGTGGGAGTGCTGTTTACTGAAGACTAGGGTAAAACAAATAGGCAAATATCTAACATGATTTCATGTGTTGATATGTGCTAAAGAGACACTAAAGCAGAGTCCCAGGCTGGATTGTGGCAGAGCAGCTTTGGGGAGGTGATTTAGATAAGATGTCCATATGGGTAAAGAGATATGAGTAGGTGCCCTATGCAAAAGAGGTTTCCATGGGGAAAAAAATTGGAAAATCGTTAAATAAAATTACAGTTACTGCAGGATTCTCAGACTCATGACTAGTCTAATGGCATCATGAATCTGAAAGGGGGTACAAGGCCACACTCCTGTGGTTGTATGTCCCTTCTGGGAACAGGAAGGCTGGTGTAGTTTGAAGAATGTTGTTGTGAGGTAGGAAGACTGCAGGGACTCCATTTTTAGAAAGGCTCACTCTCTGCTGTTTCTCTACTAGACCCTATTTACTCATGTTCTGTATTTCACCTTGCATCTGAATTAAACCAAAGAAGCTATTCCTACTCCAAAGGGAAAGCAAGAAAGTTAAACCATTCTCTGAGTTCATCCTAGGCCCCCAAACACCTGATAACATCCGAGAACTGGATCCCAAACATGATCCCAGACACTAGCTTTGAACAAACCTCAGCTGACAACGGCATCAATACCCACTACCTTCTATGATTTATAAAATAACACCTGTTGTTAACCTGTCATTTGCCCTTGATCAGAACCTACCCTGGATTCCTGAATGAACACGTACTCTGGACCTCTTTCCAATATAAACTCCTAGCCCCAAGCAACAGAGAGACTTACTCTCTTTTCCTTTCCAAGTCTCCCAAACAATCCACCTGATATACTCTATCATTTACGCTATTTAATAAACTCTGCTTTCACTTCCTCCTGGTTTGAGTTTGACGTCTCTCCTGAGCAAAGCCAAGGACACTCTTCGCTGGTCCTGTGTGTCCCCCTCTGGGTCCTACGTCAGTTGTTCTAAGGTCCTTGCACCAGGGGCACGAGACTCTGCTCTGGGAACCCCTGTGGCCCCTCAAGCCATTCACCATCTCTAGGTGTCTCTCCTGCTGCAGAGATGTGACCCCATCTGCCAGCCAGAACCCTGAGCCTGATAAAGGAAATTTTCAAGTTTTAATATTTGTAGTCCCTGCTCCTGGTCTCCCAAGGAAGCTAACACTTTTACCAAGGTCAGAATGTCTTCATCAAACTTCAAAGTATGGGCTCTTTTTCTGCCCTGAGCACACATTGTACATCTGCTTTGTTAACCAATGACCTAAAAGAAACATTTCAACTAAAGGTAAGAGTAAAAATCTCCCTATGTTCTGTTCCCGTATCGCCAAAGCCTGCAACCTCAAACCTACTAAAAGCAAAAGATAAAGTTTATATTTTTCAGAACTGTCTTTCATCATGATGATTTGTAACTCTTGATGTAACAAAAAAACATATATAACCCAGGATTAAACATTCCCTCTCTGGAGCACTCTCTTCTTTGTGTATCCTGAGCAGCTGTCCTCACTTGCACTTGTGATCACATAAAACTCTCTTCCTTTCTTTTTAGAAATTCTAAAAGGTTTGTTCTTTTTGCATCTACAAGAGCACCCTTGCTGTGGATTTGAAAAGGACTGTGAGAGCAGAGACCCAGAGGCCTACCTGGAGGGTGAAGGTGCAGAGTCTGTGTATCCACCAAATACTTTCATTTCTGTCTTCCTCTTTCCAAAAGGTGATTGAGGCTTTTCTCATTTAACACACCCTCTGAAGCCCTTGAACTTAGGAAAGGCCTTCATCTTCATCATTCCCTGCTCAGAGTTGAACTGTGTGTGCAGCCTCCCTTAGCTGAAGGTCAGGGATTGCTGTGACAAGGTTCCTTCCCCTAACCACACCTTCCCTCAGCTGCTTTTTAACTTTTAATTTGGATTGTTTGAATATATAGAAAGGAAAATATAATGAACCCCGATATTCCTATCCATCACTATCTTCAAAAATCACCAATTCCAGGTGTGCTTGGGAAGCTCAGTAGGTTAAGCGTCTGCCTTCGGCTCAGGTCATGATCCTGGAGTCCTGGGATCGAGTCCCACATTGACTCCCCCTGCTTGTGCGCTCTCTCTCTCTCCCTCTTAAATGAATAAATAAAAAATATATACTTTTTTAAATCACCAATTCCTGGTCATCTCCTGTCATCTAAATGCTCATCTATCCCCTCAACCCTCGACATAATTTTGAAGCAAATTTCAGACATTATTTCACCCACAAATATTTCAGTGTATATCTCTAAAAGTACCACCTTTTAGAGGTGCCTGCGTGGCTCAATCATTGGGCTTCTGCCTTTGGCTCAGGTCATGATCCCAGGGTCCTGGGATCGAGCCCCACATCAGGCTCCCTGCTCAGTGGGAGCCCTGCTGCTCCCTCTCCCACTCCACCTGCTTGTGCTCCCTCTCTCACTGTGTCTCTCGTGTCAAATAAATAAATAAAATCTTAAAAAAAATAAAAGTATCACCTTTTAGAGATATTATGTGATAGTAGCCATAGCTTATCTCTTTAAAAAAGTAATAATGCCTATTTTCTATCATCAAATATCCAGTTATTATTCTCATTTCCCCCACTTTCTTCCACAGACAATATATAGATATATTTGGTCTGTATGTTTAATGGGCATGCAAATAAATTCCAAATTTATAATAAATTATAATTAGTTGCTACATCTCTTAAGTATCTTGTAATCTGTTAGTTCTCTCTCCTTTTATTTTTCCTTGCAATTTTTTGTGGAAGAAAATGAAATATTTCTGGTAGTCTGGATGTTGCTGGCTGTACATTGCCGTATGTCACTGGCCTGATCGCTTTTAACATGTTTCTCTGTCCCTGTATTTCCTGAAAATTGGTAACTGGATCTAGAGGCTTGATAAGATTCAGGGTTTTTCTGTTTGGTTGGTCGTTCTTTGTTGTTTTATCTTGTCTTTTTGTTTTTGTTTGCTCTACATCCATCCATTTTTTAGCAGTGGCAAGGACATCCTGTTAGCTAGGATGCAATGGGGGGTTACTCAGATCAGAAGACTATCTGCACAGGGGAGGAGGGAGAAGGGACAGAAACAGAGAAAGAATGTCTCTGTTTTGCAGAACAAGTAGCTCCCACCAAGGAGACATATGGCCAGGAGTTCTAACGGATACACCCTTGCATGAGCCAGTTTGGAGCTGAGGACCTGTGCAGAAGACCCCTTTAGCTCATAATACTAAGATCTCCTATGGGCAGGGTTTTCTGCTATTTATTGAACATACAGTGTATGCGCTAGCATGTTGACATGCTAAGTTTGCACAGGTGAACCAAAGTGCCTAACAAAATATTTAGAAGTTCCCTATTGTATCAAGCACTCTGTCCCTGCCCCCTAGCACAGTGAATAAAATTTTCCTGCACTAACCCCAAAGGGAAACAGTGCTTTCAGAACTATTTCCCTGTCTCCTTACTTGTTGCAAGTAATAAAAAAGTTTTTTTTCTCAAACCAAGAGACTTGGGCTGGTCCACTGGCTGATATCCTGCACAGTGTACACTTTTTGTTCAGTGACAATCCTAACCTCATCCTTACCGCACTGATTATCAGGGAAGCGTTTATAAAAGAAACTTCTGGTTAAGTATTTGGTTATACTCATGTACAGGATAAATGCTTGACTTTTTCTCCATTTATTTACCATTCTTCTAAATAATGACGTGGTTCCCTAGCACCAAATGAGGTTTTAGGTATTTTTTTTAGTGCCATTATGAGGTGGTAGATTTAAACATACTAGATGTGTTTCAGTCCATTGCACTTATAATTCTCGCTGAAGCTCAAATCAGTTCGCCCAAAGGGAGCTGCTTCAGGCTGACCCTAATTCCTCTTGCCTGCAGCAGGGATGTCAGGCTCGCTCTCTCCCCAATCAGTCATTACTCCTGGAGACCCCTAGTTCCTTTGTGTGCAAAATGGGATTTATATAGTCATTCTTATCTACAAACCTTTCACTTCTACACCCCTATTTACGATACCATTCCTAACAGTATGACAGCCACCCTCCATTTTAGGTTCAACTCTAAGACATCCTAAACTAGACCTTGGACCAGGAATCATAAGCTCTCTGGGTCAAAGGGCAGCAGGTCGGCCAGAACCAGCGACATGCGGTCCGCCCATCCTCCTAGAGCGGCATCGGAACTGCGCTGGCGGGCCTCGTGAGCACTGCTCCGCAGCATCCCCTCTGCCTTGGTTCCGCGTGCGCAAAACGGGAGTCAGGGGATCGCGGGTCGTCTGAGGCGCCGGCAAGGGCCGCCGGGCTGCGGAGGAAAGGCGCGGGCACACGTCTCCCAGGGCGCCTGCACGCTCTGACTGTTGACGATCGGCGCGCAGTACTGGAGGAGGCCGACGCACCTAACCCTAACGCGGGGCAGCGGGGAAGTGGCGGGAGCCTGGCCGGAAAGCTGCCTCTGCCCCGCCCTCCCTGCGTCTCTCTGGTTCGGATCCGCTAAGTCGCACCTGCCCCGGAAGCCCCGTGGGGCGACCTTTTCGGAGAAAGCTTTCCACGTGGCAGAGTAGAATTTTGACTTATTTTACCCTCTGGAAAGTTGAGGAGTTGTTTAAATGGGGGAGGGAAGTAAAAGGTGGAAGAGATTATTGCATTTCGCCTTCTTTGTGTGGTCTTTCCAGCCTCTGAGGGGGACCGGCAGGTGCCGCCTCTAAATATGGCACCTTGGCATGAGCATTATTTGGAGCTAAAGTTAGCTGAGAATCACCAGGTGGAGAGAGAATTCTCCGCCCTGCCCCTGTGCACCTAGGAGTAGGGAATAAATTTCCTTGCGTGACGGTGTGCTTTTGTATCAGGAAGAATGACTCTTACCGGAGACCAAATAGGCACCCCAGAGAAGTCTGCATAAGCAAGCTTGCCTAAATGTCCCTTACCTTTCACCCGTTCCTCCATGTAGTTCCTAGTTATGTCCCTTGAAACCGAAAACCTCTTTCCTTTAAGAAAGTTACATAAGCTCCTGGGTCTAACTTCGTGCAATTTCGCTTCTTTTCCGTGTACTCCCCTGTGTGCAAAATTTGAATAAAATTTTATGCCGTTTTTCTCCTGTTTGTCTGTCTTTTGTGAGTTAACTTCACATGCTACCAGCCGCTAAATCTAACAGCACAGAGGAAAAGGTTTTTTCTCCTTGACACGTGTGATGCATAGTTACCTATTCAAAGTGAGTCATAAATTCCTTTTAAGCTCACAGGCCAAATCCATCCCTGAGAATGCTAGAGAGTGCTCTAGTATCTGCAAAGTCTCGGGTTGTGTTTCCATGGGAAACCTCAGTCTGTTCTCCCAACACTTTATATTTCTGTAGCTTTCACATTCCTCCTACATTTTTATCTTTGCATCAATGGAGAATCAGCCTTGCTCCATGTATTAGAGTTCTCCAGAGAGACAAAAACAATAGGGGAAAGAGACAGGCTCATGCGATTATGGAGGCCAGGAAGTCCCAAAATCTGCAGCACCAGTCAGCACCCTTAAGATCCAGAAAAAGCCACCATTTCAGTTCCAATCCAAAGGTATGGAAAAAGGCCAGTGTCCTAGTTTGAAGGCCACCAGGCAGGAAGAATTCTCTCTTACTTGCAGAAGGATCAGCCTTTTTGTTCAATTTAGGCCTTCAACTGATTGGATGAAATCAGGAAGGGTAATCTGCTTTACTCAGTCTACCAATTCAAATGTGAATTTCATCCAGAAACACCCTCACAGACATGTGAGTAATGTTTGACCAAATATCTGGGCATCCTGTGGCCTAGTCAAGTTGACACAAAATTAACCATCACACCCCATCACCAGTTGCCTTTAGATCTTCCTGTGTGCTGCTTTATGCTTACAGGAAGTCAGGAGGAGCTCTAGGCATCATATGGACCTTGAAGCAGGAATAGGAGGGAACATGTAGTATCAGCCAGCTCTCTTCTGTGCTGGTTTTCTTTTTTTTTCTTTTGTTTTTGTTTTAAGAAAAACCATTCCTGAGGTCCACAGCAGACTTGCTCTCACACCCCAATGGCCCCAAATGGTCACCTGGCCTTTGGTTGCAAAAAGGTGGGGTGGGGGGTGGGAAACTGAGTATCAGGAAGAGGAGAATAAGAATCATTGTATTTGGTCATTTTATACTAATCATGATTGGCTTGGGAGTATTGCTACCCTTTATAATCTGGGGGCCCCATTAGCTGAGAAGGGAGATGGAACGGCTAAAAGAGGGGGTGGGGCATATACAACAGTATCAGACATAGTTCACAAACAGAAATCCCAATCTAGCCCTGCTTCTCTGAGACTGCATTCTTAGCATCTTTAGGGTTTGGGATGTTTATAAACTCAATCACATTTGTATAGACATTTTCTTGGCTTATTTCTAAAGCTTGATTCTCTTTATTATGTTTGAACTTCGATAGTTTCATTCCCAGATGGCAGCCTTCTTTCTCCTGTTTCTGTGTCTCTTGGGGCTGGAGGAGGGTGTCCTGCTGTAGATCCTTTGTTTGGTCGAATTGAAACTTCTCAAAGTGGAAAATGGGGGTACTGGCACTGACCATCTGTCTTGGTGGCTCTGTGGATCTGCCCAGATCCTGGGGCAAACCACTCATTTCCAGAACAGGTCCCTCCCTGTTGCAATCAGAAGACTCCCACCTTACCCTCCCACGCTGGTCCTGGCAAATGGCCTGGATGTGCTCACAGGTGATGCGTGAGCCAGCTCTCTCCCCCTACCATCCCATCTTCTGACCCAGTGCCCCACGCTGTGCCTTGTCTTAGACTGGACCAGGGGCCATTTCTGCGGGATGCAGATGAGATGTTGCTGCTTTCATGATTCAGATCTTTTATGGTGCCCCACACCTGAAGAATGAAGTCCCAGGACCTAAAGTTCAGAATTTCTAACAAAAGATGGAGTCCAACTGCAATTCTTCCTGCCACCTCCCCCATAGTCTGTCTGATCTATCACCAAGTCCTGTATGCAGAGCTCTGCCTTCAAAACACACACACACACACACGTACACACACACCTGGTTTACCTCACCCTGGGCATGATCACTGCCAGGCCTACTGTAGTTGCCATGCCCTCAAGGATAGCTGTTGTTAACTTTCTCTCTTGGAGAACCTTTACATTCCACCTCTCCCAATTCCCATGCTACCACTTTATTGTTGCACTCAGTACTGTATATTGTAATAACTTATATGTCGAAACCCTAGAATACTTGGAATTTGTGGTCTGGGTTAGTTTTAGGACTGCTGCACTAAATAATGCTACTTAAACATGAGACTAGCTAACACATCAATGCCTATAGCAGACCCTCTTCTAAATAAGAATTTTTTTAAAAGATTCATTCATTCATTCATTCATTCAAGACAGAGAGAGAGAGAGGAAGCGAGCAGGGGAGGGACTGAGGGAGAGAGAGAATCTCCAGCAGACTCGCCACTGACCGTGACACCTGACAAGGCTTAGTCTCATGGCCTTGTGAACACAAGGTTTATTTGTTACTCATGTAAAGTTCTGTGCAGACCAGACTGTCCTTCTCCATCTTGCAGCCATAAAATCTGGAACATGTGATCTTCAGTGTTGTCACTGTAGGGGGACAGAAAGCTGGAAGATCCTCTGGGATATTTTTAAGGGACAGGCCTAGAAGTGCCTTATATCCCTGAGGCCCACGTCTCTTGGGCCGGAACCAAGTCATAAAGCTCCCTTCTAACTGCAAAGGCAGCTGGGAGGTAGAGGAGCTTGTGGATATTTGGTGAACACTAATAATCTTGCCACGGTCAGGGAATCTCAAAAAGGCAGAAAGAGAGAGGCCCTACAGCCACACTGAACTCTTGCACCCTGAACTGGCATCATCCAACCAGGTGGTCAGGAGGCCTCATCCATTACATGGGATGGTGACACTTACATTCAGATACCCAGGAATCTTTCATAGTCTCAAGACTATGACCTGAGCCAAAACCAAGAGTCCAATGCTTAACCAACTGAGCCACCCAGGCACCCCTCTACATAGTAATTTATATGATGAAATAAAGTATTTCAAATCAATAGGGGATACAAAAATGCAGCAATCAGCCCTTCGAAAGGGAGAGTTTCACATTCTAAAATGAATTCTAGGAAGACTGTTGTGGTTTTGAAATATGTTCACAAGTTCTTTTACATTCTTCCTTTCAAGCAATGGAGCTTAATTCCCTTCTCCTTGAGGGTGGGCTGGGCTTAGTGATTTGCTTCTAACAAAGAGCATAGTGCAACTTCAGAAACTAGAGCATAAAAAGCACTTATGGCTTCTGCCTTGCTCTTTCTCTGATCATGGGCTGCCATTCCAGGGGGACACTCTAGCAGGCCCATGGAGAGACCCAGGGTGAGGAGGTGAGGCTGCCTGCAAAGAGCCATGTGAGGAGCCATCTTGGAAGCAGATTCTCCACGCCCAGGTGCACCTCAGAGGGGATGCAGCCCCAGTCAACATCTTGACGACCATCTCATGAGATAACTTGAGTCAGAACCACTTGGTTAAGATGCTTTCAAATCCTGACCCAAAGAAACTGTGAGTTAACAAATGTTTTTGGTTTTAAGCTACCAAGTAGTCCATTCCACAGCAACACACAGCTAATACAAAGAACAAACAGCAAAATATAAATGAAAATATAATATAAGTGGGCCTTGGAGGGAAAGAACCCTCCAAAGTTTAATGAAAGATTCCTGTGTATCTGAATGTAAGTGTCACCATCCCATGTAATGGATGAGGCCTCCTGACCACCTGGTTGGATGATGCCAGTTCAGGGTGCAAGAGTTCAGTGTGGCTGTAGGGCCTCTCTCTTTCTGCCTTTTTGAGATTCCCTGACCGTGGCAAGATTATTAGTGTTCACCAAATATCCACAAGCTCCTCTACCTCCCAGCTGCCTTTGCAGTTAGAAGGGAGCTTTATGACTTGGTTCCGGCCCAAGAGACGTGGGCCTCAGGGATATAAGGCACTTCTAGGCCTGTCCCTTAAAAATATCCCAGAGGATCTTCCAGCTTTCTGTCCCCCTACAGTGACAACACTGAAGATCACATGTTCCAGATTTTATGGCTGCAAGATGGAGAAGGACAGTCTGGTCTGCACAGAACTTTACATGAGTAACAAATAAACCTTGTGTTCAGCCACTGAGTTAGAGGGTTTATTTGTTACTGCCACTTAGTCTAGCCCATCCTGATGAAACCATTGCCTCTTTCTAGTACCTGTCATAAGTAGTACATGTAGTACCTCTAGTACTAGTACTTTCTAGAGTTTTTCTCTGGGTCACTGGGGTATTCCATATATTCCCCAGGTTGTACGTGTGTCTACACTGCTGTCCGCTCCAGCTTAATTACAGTTCTTTGTATAGACAGATTATCACCAGAGTTGTAGGGACCATGGTGCCCATCATGCAGGTACAAATATGGACCTAAAGCTTGACCATGATTGTCTATAGCCCAGCCAAGACCAGGCTATCATGTTTCATAAGACTCAATACCTATAGACCCTGGGCACTCTTAAGGGCCCCTACAGGGCACCCCTGCTAGCTCCTGGCCTGCTCCCCTACATGCTTCAATGGACTCCGAAAGAGCTAGATCCAAGGAGAAGAAGGAGTCAAACTATGACCCAGCATAAAGTCTCTCTTCCAAGTCCTTGGGTCCTATCTCTTCCGCAGTGGATAAAGGGGGATGATCCACTCCCTTCAAGACCCAGTGTCTGTAGGAATGTGACCACAGCAACAATGATAGTTAATACTGATATAATGCTTATTATATGGTAGGCCTTGTTGTAAGTGCTTTACATATACTAATTTCATTTTCACAACAACCCTATAGAGTAGGTATTATTCCTACCTATTATCCTCATGTGGAAGCTGAGACCCAGGGAAGTGAAGTACCAGTGTAGGATTACACAGCTACCTAGCCCCATAAGAAACCCAGAACCCAAATGGAAAGAGCCAAGATGTCCACTGACAGATGAAATGGATAAAGTGGTATATATACATATATACACATATACATACACAATGGAATATTACTCAGCCATCAAAAAGAATGAAATCTTGCCATTTGCAACAACATGGATGGAACTAGAAGGTATTATGCTAAGTGAAATAAGTCAGAGTAAGACAAATACCGTATGATTTCACTCATATGTGGAATTTAAGAAACAAAACAGGTGAACATGGGGGAAGGGAAGGAAAAATAAAATAAGATGAAAATAGAGATGGAGACAAGCCATAAGAGACACTGAACTCTAGGAAACAGACCACAGGTTGCTGGAGGGTGGTGGGTGGGGGGAAGGATTAAGTGGGTGATGGGCATTAAGAAGAGCACGTGATGGAATGAGCACTGGGTGTTACATGCAACTGATGAATCACTAAATTCTATCTCTGAAACTAATAATATAGTATATGTTAGCTAAATTGAATTTAAATAAAGAATTAAAAAAAATAAGAAACCCAGAGCCCAACACTAACTCAAGACAAATGTGTTAGAGCAGGATGTCATTTTCCAAGAGCTCACCCTCCGAATTAGGGGAATGAAGTACAATTCCTCTGATTTTCAACTTCTCCAAAGCCTTATATAACTGTGAGTTGGCCCATGTATACAACAGAAAGTTCGATTCTGCCTCTTTTTAAAAAACATTTCCTTCCTCCTGCCAAGTGGCATCTCCATGACCTCTTGGTATTGGTGCCCTGTGGTCTGTGAGTGACAAATGGAGAAGAATGGCATCTCCAAGAGGAGACCAGGCAGCTGGGCTTGGACCAGCAGGTGCCAAAGATGTTCTTAGGACAGAGCATTTGAAAGATGTTAAAGATTGATTGATTGATTGATTGATTTGAGAGAGAAAGAGAGAAGGGGGATGGGGCACAGGGAGAAGGAGAGAATCTCAAGGAAATTCTGCGCTGAGTGTGGAGCCTGATGTGGGGCTGGATCTCACAACCCTGAAATCATGACCTGAACCGAAATCGACTCCGACACTTAACCGACTGAGCCACCCAGGTGTCCCCGAAAGATGTTAAAGATCCCGGCGTCAAAACTGCCCAGCTGTGTGTCCTTGGGCAATTGCTTACCTTCTCTGTTTCCTCACCTGTAGAATAGGATTATATAGACAGTACCTTCATCATAGGGTTGTTAAGAAGTAGTTTATCCATATATGCAGACCACTTAGAACAGAACCTGGCTCAAAATAAGCACCCAAAAGTGCTCACTATTGTTAATTATCATTGTAGATGCAGTTTCAGTCAGGACTTCTGCAAAAAAGACACATCCCCTTTTGCACAGGGCCCACAAATGAGAATGGTAGTTGGGCTGCTATTCCTTCTAGATCTTTTTCCAGGGATTGTGAGTAATCCTTAAGAACCACTGATAATTCAAGTAACTCCAGGTTCATTCCTATCTCTCTGGCAGCTCAACGGTGTACCTGCCACACACGGATTTTACACATCCCTTTAAATCTTCCATATGTGAAAGGAACTCACTGACATTAGAAACATTAACGGCAAATTCAAAAGGTGAATTTCTTTGATAACAGAATGTGTTCTTATGACAGACAAAAAGACTATACTTGATCTAAGAAGGGAAGGTGGTCCCTGGAGGATATCACTGTAAGGGTAAGTAAATTAAACAATCATATATGATTTTTATTATTATTATTATTATTATTTGCCTGCAGATTTAGGAAGAAAAAAACCTGCTAAAATCCAATCCTGGAGAGTCAAGCATATAAAGCACTCTGTACTCATGGTTGGGGGCTTCATAAATTGGTATAATTCTTCTTGAGAGTAGTTTAGCAATCTGATTAAATTTATTTTATTATGCATAAATGTATTTTTTAATAAATAGTACATTCTCATGGTTCAAAATGCAAGGATATAAAAAAGATATGCGCTAAAAATTCTGCTTCCCATCCTTCTCCTCCAGCAACTCAGGTACCTCCCCACAGACACCCATGTTAGTGATTTCTGGTGCAAACTTTCAGGGATATTTTTATGAACATATACAAATATGTACATGTCCTTTTCATTCTTTCTTACACAAAGTATAGCATAGTGTAATTTGGAATTGATTTCTTTGCATCTTACAGATTTTCCCATACCATTTTATAAAGAGCCTCCTGTTTCTTTTTATGGCTGAATATTAGTCCATTTTGTGTTATGGGTTGTATCATGTCCCCCCGAAATTTCACAGTTTGAAGTCCTAACTCTGAGTATCTTAGAACGTGACCTTATTGGGAAATAGTGTCACTGCAGGCATCATTATTTAAGATGAGGTCATTTGGGAGTAGGTTGGGATCCTAACCTGTATGGTTAGGTTTGGTTGGTTTCCTTATATGATTGGTTTCCTTATAAAGGGGGGAAATTTGGACACAGCCATGCATACAGGGAGAATTCTGTATGGTGATGAAGGCAAAGGTGGGTTGTTAACATACTCAAGCCAAGGAATGCCAAAGATTGCCAGCAAACCACCACAGGTGAGAAGCATGGAACAGATGCTCCCTCCCAGCTCTCAGGAGGAACCAACCCTCTTGACCCCTTGCTTTTGGTCTTCTAGCCTCCAAAACTTTGAGTAAATATATTTCTCTTGTTTAAGCCACCCAGTCTGTGGTGCTGTGTTATGGCAGCCCGAGCAAACTAATACACACAGAGGTATAATAATTTCTTTTATCACTTCCTTACCTTGGACGTTCAGAGTTTTTTTCAATCTTTACTTTTAAAAATGCTTCAGTGAAAAAATTTTCCACACACGATTTCACGGGTGTGTAACTACACCAGCATTGGTGAATTTCTAGAGTAGAATTGATGCAGCAAAAGGTGTGTGTGTGTGTGTGTGTGTGTGTGTGTGTGTGTGTGTGGTGATCCATTCTGCCAAGTACCTCCTTGGAGGTTGAGAAAGTCTGCACTCCCACCAGCAGGGCAGGGAGAGGGCTTTCCCTCTGTTCTCAGGACCACAGTTTGTTATCAAACTTTTGGATATTTGCCATTCTGATAAGAGAAAAAAATGGTATGTCTGTGCTTTTTTGGGTTTGCATTTTTTATTATGAGTCATTTGAATATTTTTCTGTGAACGTATTTTTCTATTGGGTTGTTGGTCTTGCTTATCAGTTTTGGAGGAGCTCTTTGTGTATCATGGATATTTACCCCTTTTTTCTAAGTTTTTATTTTAATTCCAGTTAACCTACAGTGTTATATTAGTTTCAGGTGTGTAACTTAGTGATGCAACAATTCCATACACACCTGGTGCTCATCATGACAAGTGCCCTCTTTAATCCCCACCCTCTATTTCCCCCATCCCCCCACCCAGCTCCCCTCTGGTCACCATCAGTTTGTTTTCTTTAATTAAGAGTCTGTTTCTTGATTTGTCTCTCTGTCCTTTCCCCCTCTTTTCCCCTTTGCTTGTTTGCTTTGTTTCTTAAATTCTACATATGAGTGAAATTATATGGTATTTGTCTTTCTCAGACTGACTTATGTCACTTAGCACAATACTCTCTGGCTTCATCCATGTCATTGCAAATGGCAAGATTTCATTCATTTTTTATGGCTGAAGAAAATTGCATTCCATATATACCTACATATATATGTATATATACATACACGCCACATTTTTTTTATCTGTTCATCAATTGATGGACACTTGGGCTACTTTCATATCTTGGCTATTGTAAATAATGCTGCTATAAACTCAGGGGTGCATGTATCCCTTTGAATTAGTGTTCTTGCACTCTTTGGGTAAATAGACAGCAGTGCGATTGTTGGATCATAAGGTAGTTCTATTTTTTTTTTTTTTTGAGAGAGAGAACAAGTGGGGGAAGGGCAAAGGGAGAGGGGGAGAGAAAATCCCTAGCAGGTTCCACGCTCAGCAAGGAGCCCAATGCAGGGCTTGATCTCATGACCCTGAGACCATGACTTGAGCTGAAAACAAGAGTCAGACACCCAACCGAGTCACCCAGGTGCCCCAAGGTAGCTCTATTTTTAATTTTTTGAGGAACCTCCACACTGTTTTCCACAGTGGCTGCACCAGCTTGCATTCCCATCAACAGTGTGAGAGGGTTCCTCTTTCTCTGCATCCTCACCAACACCTGTTGTTTCTTGTGTTATTAATTTTAGCCATTCTGACAAGTGTTAGGTGATACTGTAGTTTTGATTTGCAACTCCCTGATGAGGAGTGATGTTGAGCATCTTTTCATGTGTGTGTTGGCCATCTGTATGTCTTCTCTTGAAAAAATGTCTATTCGTGTTTTCTGCCCTTTTTTTTAAAGATTTTATTTATTTATTAGAGAGAGAGCAAGAGAGAGAGCACAAGCAGGGAGAGTGGCAGGCAGAGGGGGAAGCAGGCTCCCTGCTGAGCAGGAACCCAGTGCAGGACTTGATCCCAGGACCCTGGGATCATGACCTGAGCCAAAGGCAGATGCTTAACCATCTGAGCCACCCAGGCACCCCTTTCTGCCCATTTTTTAAAAAAGATTTATTTATTTAGAGAGAGAGAGAGAGAGAGAGAGAGCAGGAGTGGGAGGGGCAGAGGGAGAAAGGGAATCCTCAAGCAGACTCCCTGCTGAGCATGAAGCCCCACAGGGGGATCCATCTCACGACCCTGAGATCATGCAATCAAGAGTCAGATGTTTAACCAACTTAGCCACCCAGGTTCCCCTCTTTCTTCTTCTTTGGGGCTCCTATAATACAAATATTATTATGTTTGACGCAGTCACTGAGTTCCCTAGGTCTATCTATTCTCATTTTGCATAACTCTTTTTTCTCTCTTTTGTTCAGCTTCCTTTCTTTCCGTTACTCCGTCTTCTAGATCATTAATTCATTCCTCTGCTTCTTGCAGCCTGCTGTTCATTCCATCAAGCGTGTTTTCATTTTGTTTATTGTGCCCTTTATCTCTGCTATGTTTTTTCCTTATATCTGTGTTAAGGATCTCTCTCGTGTCTTCCACTTTTTTCCTCAAGTCCAGTGAGTTCCTTATGCTTTAAATTATCTATCAGGCATGTTATTTATATTTGTTTCACTTAGATTTCTGGCTGTGGCCTTGTCCTATTCTTTCATATGAGATAAATTTCTTTGTCTCCTCATTTTGTCTGACTCTCTGTTTATGTAAGTTAAGAAAGTCAGCTCTATGGGGCACCTGGGTGGCTCAGTCACTAAGCGTCTGCCTTCGGCTCAGGTCATGGTCCCAGGGTCCTGGGATTGAGCCCCGCATCGGGCTCCCTGCTCCATGGGAAGCCTGCTTCTCCCTCTGCCTGTTCTCCAGCTCCACCTGCTTGTGCTCGCTCTCTTTCTCTCTGTCTCTCTCTCCCTCTGACAAATAAATAGATAAAATCTTAAGAAAAAAAAGAAAGAAAGTCAGCTGTGTCTTCCACTCTTGAAAGTAATGACTTTATGAAGATGAGATCCCAGAGTGCCCTGGCCCTCGGTGCCCCCTGTTCCCCAGAACCTGACACTTCAGGAGAGTATCCTTGTGTGTTGCTTACACCCTGCTCTTGTGTCTGAGTCACTTTTCCTTTCAGTGCCCTTGTTGTCTGTGCTGACTGTCCTCCTGTTATGGGCTGTGCTTGCTCTCTGTGGTGTTAGGAGGACCCAGGCAGGCTAGCTCCAAGGGGGCATGGCTGCTGGGGAATTTGGGAGTAGGGCCACAGTGATAGTAAAATTTGAGTTGGGCCACTAGTCCTATGTCAGCTCCTCCGAAGCACTGCAGTGGGCAGAGCTGTGTGCCAGGGCAGCCGTGTGCATGAGGCTGGGCATGGGGCACATCCACGGCTGGGCATGGTGTGCGCAATGGTGGCTGGGGAGGCTCCGCAGGGTGTGGCATGGAGGCTGGGCAGGGCCTGCCATGGCAGCTGTGCACCAGGTGACTGGTCTGGATGTTGGCACAGCTTTAAAAAAAATTCACCCAGAGCTGGGGGCTGAGGCTAGCAGGCTTGGACTGGATGAGTCTTTAGGAGAACAGGTGGGCTTGGGGCACTGCTAGCAAGTTAGGTAGCAAGTGTCTGCAGACTCCCTTAGATGGCTCTGTGTTTATTCTGTGGATGGAGGGAGGAGAATGGCACCTGCCAGCTCCCTTGTTTTTGGAGAAGGCTCCTAGCACTCTCTGAAATCAGTGTGAACAGATCTGTCTCCTGTTTGCCCCTTGAATTGTGCAAACTGCCATTTTTAGGTTGCCTCTCCATACAGGCTGCTGTCTCTTTAAGGGTGGTGACCCAGCAGTCACTCACCCTTCCTGCCTGTCCAGTGTGGGGTGAGCTGACTTTTAAAGTTCCAGGGTTTTACTGACTTTTCAAGTCCCACTGTTTACAAACTCATGGGATTCAGCCCCTCTGGATTTTACAGCCAAACATTATGGGGATTAGTCTAACCCATGTGAGCTCCCTGGTGCCAGGGCCCGTTTCTCTGCCCTCTCCATGTACCCAGCTCCCTCCCTCCTGCAGACAGTCTCCCTCTACCTCACTGACCTTCCCAACCTTTCAGCTGCAGCATCTTCTTTGTATTTAGTTGTGGAGTTTGTTCTGCTAGTCTTCAGATTGCTTTCTGGTTTATTGACTTGGATGTGGATGATCCCTAGTTGTAAATGTGGGAGGGGATGAGCTCAAGGTCCTCCTAGTCTGACATCTTCCCAAGCTCCTTCAATTTACCTTTTTTGATATAAGACCCAAATATTTTTTCCCAGTTATTCATTTTTTTTTTTACTTATGTGGTTTTGTCATACAAAAATATTTTGTTTTTATGTGTATGAATTAGTTAGTTTTTACTTTTATGATTTCTGGATTTTGTGTTATAGCAAAGAAGAAAACAAAACAAAAACTTCCCCACTCTAAAATGATCAAAGAAATTTCCTGTGTAGGTGTGTCTGTGGTTTTTTTT
Source organism: Callorhinus ursinus (assembly GCF_003265705.2). Taxonomy (NCBI): domain Eukaryota; kingdom Metazoa; phylum Chordata; class Mammalia; order Carnivora; family Otariidae; genus Callorhinus; species Callorhinus ursinus. The sequence goes on from NW_027397167.1 coordinate 95,554, forward strand.
TTTTCCCTAATACTTTTATGGAGGTGGTAGAAGCAGCAGTATGTTTTTACTTTTATGGGTCATTAATGTGGGCACATTTTTTTTAATTTGCTTATTTACTCATGAGAGATCACATGAGCATGTGAGCAGAGGGGAGGAGAAGAGGGAGAGGGAGAAGCAGGCTTCCCACTGAGCAGGAAGCCCAGTGTGGGGTTTGATCCCAGGACCGATCTTGACCTGAGCTGAAGGCAGACGCTTAACCGAATGAGCCACCTAGGTGCCCCATAATGTGGGCACATTTTATGTCTTTGATACATCTGGAGTTTATCCTGATATAAAGACTGAGGTTTATTGTCCTTACACCATCTATTCCCCACTGATTTGAAATGCTACCTTTATCAAATACTAAAGACCTGACTAGATTTATTTTTAGACTTTGTGTCTTTGAATTGTACCAGCTTGTTCATATGCTATAATAATGCCCCAACCTGGGGCGCCTCGGTGGCTCAGTCATTAAGCATCTGCCTTCGGCTCAGGTCATGATCCCAGGGTCCTGGGTTCAAGCCCCATATCGGGCTCCCTGCTCGGCAGGAGGCCTGCTTCTCCCTCTCTCCCTCTCCGAGCTTGTGTTCCCTCTCTCGCTGTGTCTCTCTCTGTCAAATAAATAAAATCTTTAAAAAAAAAATAATGCCCCAACCTTATCACATGTATTATTTTTTCAGGCACTTTCTAGATAGAAACAAATGATCTTTTTTTCCACATGAACTTTAGAATCAATTGTGTGTTGCTGAAGAAGATTTTGTTGCTATTGTTTATTGGGATCATTACAGTTATAGATTAACTTAGAAAGAGAAGACATCATTCTGATAACGTCTTTCCATTCATGCAAATAGTGCATCCAAGAATGTTTCCATAAATTTATTTCATCTTTTGTGACTCCTAGAGCATTGCAACTTTTCTTCACATAGGTCTTCAATGTGTCTTCTTAATTCCTGGGTATTTGGTCTTTTGCTTGTTGGCTTCTGTTGTAAATGTAATCTTTCCTTCCATTACTTTAATTGTAGTTAGTACATAAAGAAAATATTGATTTCTTCATGTTAATTTTGAAACCACACCCCTTACAGAATTCTTTTATTGTTTATTCTAGAGGTTTTTTGTTGTTGTTTTTTTGATGAGTCTCATGGGCTTTCCACAAATAAAATCCTCTTATCTACAAATAGGATAATTTTACTCCTGCTTTCCATTATTTATATTCTACTTTTTTTCCCCTTGTCCATCTGTAGTAGGAAATAATGGTAGTGATGGGTTTCATCCTTGTCTGATTCTCTATTCTACTTGACAAGTGTTCCAAGGAAAGCATGGAAAAAGCTTTTGTATACTTTTTATTACAGCACAGATTTATTTATTTATTTATTGAGACACATTTGGAAAGAATCTCAAAGATCAACAGCAGAAGGAGATCATAGTTCAATGGAGCATCACAAAGAGTTGTTACATGAAAATGATACTGTATAATATTTGTAAAAATAGTACATAAAAATTGCAGATGTAGTTGCTATTACAACCATCTGACAAACATCTGCAAATTGGTAGTAGAAAAGGAAGTTTATTAAGATGTTAACAGTAGTTGTCTCTAGGTAACAGGATTAAAAGTGGTGTTTCTAATTTTTCTTTCTTTTCCAAATTTTATGTAATGAGCTTGATACATAGTGGGAGGGGGACTTTTATTTTAATAATTCGTGACCAAATTCAACGACTAAAAGTGGAGTTGGTATTAGGTTCCTTTGGGACTTAACATTCATCTGTACTTGAACTGCTTCAAAGGAGGTAGATGAGCTCCAAAGCAAGAGCAAACTCAGGACAATGTCATCGCTGTACCTATTGGGCTCTTAGAGCTGCACCACCTAATAGAATGTAATGTGAGCCTTATAAATGACTTCCGATTTTTTGGTAAACACACCTAAAATAAAAAGAAATAGATGTAATTCATTTTAATGATATATTTTATCATAAAATATCATTTTAATGATATTTTTTATATATTTATCAGACCCTATAAAACCAAAATATTATTTCAGCATGTAATCAACATTTTAAACTATTATTTTACATTCTCTTTTTCTACGAAGTCTTACATATCAGATGTGGATTTTATATTTACAGCGCATCTCAATTTAGACTAGGCACATCTCAATGTGCTTTTTTCTTTTTTTTCATTTCATGTGCTTAGTAGCCATATATAAAAAATGGCTTGCATACTGATCTGGGCAGGGCTAGACATTCTGCTCTGATTTGTAGATCTCCAGAAGAGACAGGTATTGGAAAAGGCTAGGATGTATGTGTGTAGACACAAGGCCAAACAAAAGGTGCCTGAAGTATGACAAAGCTCATGGAGGAAGAACTATCACCTAAAATAATATAAATAAATAAAATATCACTTTAATTAAGATGACTTATTTAGCTTCCCAGTGATTCCTCCCACATGCATACAATCTTTCATTGAGAAAAACCTCCCAACCTGGACATAAATATTAGGCACCCTGCTGCCTAACGAGAAAAACCCAGTCTTCCCTGCCATAGGTGGCAGGCCAACTAACACCAGAACCTTTCATCATGTGAATTCTTCTGGCAGCATTTCATGAGGACTGCATGAAGCAACTTCTAGGGCTGTGCTGTCCAGTATGGAGAACATTAGCTACATGTGCCTATTTATTTATTTAAGATTTATTTATTTTAGAGAGAGAGAGAGAGAGAATGCCCCAATGGCGGGCGGGGGTGGGGGGGCAAAGGGAGAAGGAGAGAGGAAGCAGACTCCCTGATGAGCAGGGAGCCCCAGGCAGGGCTTGATCTCACAACCCTGAGATCATGACCCCAGCCGAAACCAAATCCCACGCTTAAGGGACTGAGCCACACAGGCACCCCTACGTGTGCATATTTGAATAAAAGATTATTAAAAACAGATCCTCAGGGGCACCTGGGTGGCTCAGCTGGTTAATCATCTGCCTTCTGCTCAGCTCATGATCCCAGTGTCCTGGAATCCAGCCCCACATCGGGCTCCCAGCTCAGCAGGGAGCCTGCGTCTCCCTCTCCTCCCTGCTCATGCTCTATCTCTGTCCTTCTCTCTTAAATAAAAAATAATAATAATAATAAAATTAAAAAAAAACAGATCCTCAGCTACACGAGTCACATTTGAAGTGCTCTGTATAGCTACATTGGCCAGGGTACCTGTTGGGGTAGCTCTAGGGAAATCCACTCCCAAACTTCCATCCCTGCCTGTGCTTTTGCCTAAAACTGCGTGGCTTGAGAAAGGGCCTGGGTCTCTGCTCCTTCTTAGGGTCTCCCAGCTGTCTTGGTCTCCTCTAACACACAACACACATCATATTGGCTCAGACTCTCTCTGAGATGCGTGGAGTTCCGGCATGGAGCCAAATGTGATCAAGAACCCATTGCTACAAGGAAACCCCCTCTATTCCCTCTATTTACCTCGCACCTACATGTATAAAAAATGAAAATTAGATATAGAATTGATGCTGAACATGGGTTCACTCCAGCTAGAAGTGACATTCATCCAAGCACTTTGCCTAACTTGTTTTTTAAAATGCTCCTTATTTAAAAGTTTGCTTCCAAACATTTCAACTTTTGGCTAAGAACTGATATTAAAATTTAGCAATATACACAATTTTGCTAATAAGCCAGAAAACAATTAACATTTGAGTGAGAAAAAAAAGTAAACTTCTAATTTCATTACAGAGATGTATGCTAAACAATAAAACTTAAGGCATTAAACAATTTTACATTAGGTTAACATTCAGTGAGAATGAAAATATTTTAGGTTAAGACAGAAATCCTGTGAGGGACATAAAATAAAAAAGATAGGTTCAAGGAAAAATCTGAAACAATGTAAAAAATTTCTGTTAAAAGCGAATGAGAGTATTAAATCGTCGGGGACTTAGAGTTCGTTGTATACGTCTGAAATAAGCGGATTTGTTTTTTTAAACGTCAGCATTCACAGCGTGCCAAAATGTGTCCTTTGCAATTACTCAGACTTAAGAGGAAAAATATCTAGATGTTATTTAAAAAGGATCACTTTTAAAGTCCTTCCAGGCCGGGGGTTTGGGAGGCGACATCGGAGGGTGCAGCCTGGTCCTGGGGCGCTTCCGCCCCGCGCTGCGCTCCTGCAGCCCAGGCTCTTCTCTGGGCGCCCTCCGCGGGCCGGAGCTGTCCGGCCGCAGCGCCTGGCCCGGGCTGAGCTCTCGGAGGGGTCGGACGGGTCCCACAGGCCCCCGGTGCTCCCCCTCCTCCCAGGGGCGCCCCCGCGGCCTCACTCTGTAAAGCGCTCTGTGTTCAGGTACATAGGTCGTTCGGTGTTTACCCAGCCAGTCATTTGCCTTACTCTCAGCCCCACCCCGGAATATAAACTCCCCGAAAACCTAAAGCTTCGCCTGCACTTTCCCGGCTGCGGCCCCAAGCCCTACACGAAGCAGGGACTGGGTAAGTTGTACACAAACCAGCCTCCCTCCCCGCCCACGCCCTCCGAGCGCACCACGGGTCACGTGCCCGAACGGGGAACTATCATCGAGTCCGTCCTCCGGCCTCCCAGAGAGGACTCGGAAGTGCCCTGGAGCCGGCGCGGGCCCTTCCGGCCGGGCCGTCCGCGCTTTTGTCCCGCCGGCGGCCCTGCTGTCGCGGCGCCGCCACAGCCAGTACGTGAGTCCGCGGCTGCCCGCGCTCCCGCCCCCGGCCCTCGCCTGCCACGCCCTTCCCTAAGTGGCGGGGTCTCGGCTGCCCCTCGGGTCTCGGGCGGGATAACTGGGGGAAGCGTCCCCGCTCCCCCAACGCACCTCAGGAGGCACGTTCCGGGGGAGTGGAGCGGAGGGAGGACCTCAGGCAGGCCTAGGGGTGTGGGGCGTGCCCCTGGAACACACCGGTGTGTCTGTGGGCCCCATTTCTGGCCGTCCGAGCGGGCCGGGCCGGGTTGGGGCTGCCGGATGTCCGGAGGAAGGCTGGGGCCTGGGTCTTTTCTCTACTATTCGCTGCTCTTTCGGGCCGGAGGGGAACCCTAGACAAGAGCGCTTTAAAGTAACCCCGTTGGGGTGCCCCCTTGCAGTTAAGTTTGGCCCTAGGACTTAGTGATTGGGAGCGTTAGAGGGACCCCTAGGGGTGATCTGATTCGATCCCCCCCGCCCCCCTCCCTTTTCCCCCACGGTTGGGGGGATGATGTTGAGAGGCTTCTGCCACAGGTGCGGACGGAGTCCCGGGGAGGCGCTTCCAGGCCCTTGCTTTGGGGAAGCTCACCAGTGTACAGACTGGGGGAGGAGCGGCCTGCCCCGGGCTCCCAAAGCTGAGTTGACTCGCTGGGGGAGTGTCTGAGAGGCCCCTAGACGCAGGGACCAGTGGGGATGCGAAGGATAAAAGGGAAGTGCTGGGGCTCGGTGCGCAGCTTGCTCCAAGACATTTGGACTAGATGGCCACCGGGCTGTTGTCCTTTTGAAAGCACGAGGGTTTTGTTAATAAATTTTTAAGTATGTTTGCTAATATGTTTTAATATTCATATGGTTCAGATGTTTAAAATATAAGCAGATACCAGTGAAAAAGGTTTGCTACCGGCTCAGTCATCTTCCCATGCCCGAAGCCCTAGATAATCACATTTGTTAGAGTGTAGCCATCCAGTTTCTTTATGCAAGTGCTGGCAAATGTGAACGTAGTTAGTTCCCCTTTTTTCACAAAGCGACAGGGTACTCTCCAGAGTTCTGTCCCCTGGCTTCTTTCTCTTACTAAATACAGTAGTATTTTAGGGATCATCAGAACACAAAGAGCTCTAAAAAACAAAACAGCACTGGGGTGTCGGATTGGCTATTGTTTGGATGTTTTGAATGTTCCCTAATTTTTTAGATCTATTCAGAACCATTTGGGTTGTTTTCAGTTTTTTGTTACTTCAACAATGGTGCACTCAATGACTGTTCTACTAGGGCATATGTTAGCAAGTGTTTTTAAAGAAGGGATCAATCAAAATAATTTTTGTTTTGCCTTAACTCAGCCAGTTACTAGTAAATTGTTAAATATGCCAAATCATTATTATAACAGCTCCTGTAGAGTGTTTAAAGGACAAATAAAACCAAGTAGGTTTTCTCTCCGGGATCTTGTGTTTATGATGCTTAGCCGTATGCTAGCCTAATAAACTAATTCTCTTACTGACTCCCTTCCAGCCATTCTCTGCCCCTTTAGCTTCAGAAAAATCTCTCAGCCTCCCTTTCAGAATGTCCTTTGCTTACCTTTTCCCCCAGGATGACTAGAAATCTCTTCACCGCTACCAGGTATGAGAATGTTCTGTTTCATTTTTTACTTTAAGGAAAAATCACCTTTAATCCTTATTTCTACTTTTAAGGAATAGAACCAACTCATGTTAACCATTTATAGTTTATTCATAACTAAACGCAATAATAACTAAAGCACATAGTATATTCTCTCTCTTCAGTATATCACTCTCTCACTTGTTGGTTCCATCTTTCATCTGTCTCATTCTCCAATTTCCTAGGTATTCTTTCTTCTGAATTGGTAAGCATTTTGTGCTCACATGCCTTGTTTTTTCTTTTTCTTTCTCTGGTCATATGTAATATCCAAGAACTTAAGCTACAGAATGCAGGTGTCACACTTGATGGCAGATTAACTTGTGGAATGTTGGGTTTGGTAATCTGGAAATCCAGAGTAGCTGCAGATGTGTTGCTTGTTGCAGCCTGTTAATAGGCAGGACTTTTTGGCCAGAGTGAGCCACAATTCTTCTGTGAGTTGTCCAGGCTCTTGAGAAGTGGCTCCTGACTCCTGGGGCAGGGACGGCAAGAATTAGGGGCAAGTTCTTACTCTGTACACAGGCTTTTGGGGGCATTGGTAGTAGAATATGAGCAACAAGTACAGAGGTGTCCAGAGGTTGTGGGACATGCGTAATTTGGAAGGAGTGGATCTAAAGCTGGTTGTTGGGTCATGCTTCCTGCTGACAACTAGAGAGGAGTTAGCAGTTTCCCATCCAGCTTGTAGAACTTTTAAGAAATTAAGCCTTTCCAGCCTGCTCTATGCAGGAGTTGTGCTTTTAGAGTGATTATCTCTTGTGTCGTGGGGGATATATGACTTAGCCAACACATCAGTCTTTTTTTTTTTTTAAGTTGTTATTTAAATTCCAGTTAGTTAACATACAGTGTAATACTAGTTTCCGGTGCACAATATAGTGATTCAGCACTTCCATACAACACCCGGTGCTCATCACAACCGGTGCCCTCCTTAATCTCCATCATGTTTCCCCTGTCCCCCAGCCACTTCCCCTCTGGTAACATCAGTTTGTTCTCTGGAGTTAAGAGTCTGTTTTTTAGTTTGCGTCTCTCTCTCTTTTTTATCCCCTTTACTCATTTGTTTCTTAAATTCCACTTACGAGTGAAATCATATGGCTATTTGTCTTTCTCTGACTGACATTTCACTTAGCATAATACTTTAGCTCTATCTATGTCCTTGCAAATGGCAAGATTTCATTCTTTTTTATGGCTGAGTAATATTCTATTGTGTATACATCTACACCACTTCTTTATCTGTTCGTCAGTCAACAGACACTTCAGCTGTTTCTGGTAAATGATGCTACTATAAACATTGGAGTGCATGTGCCCCTTCAAATCACTATGCTTTGGTTAAATACCTAGTAGTGCAATTGCTACTAAGGTTGTAGGGTAGCTCTATTTTTTCACTTTTTGAGGAACCTCCATACTGTTTTCCAGAGTGGCTGCACCAGCTTGCATTCCCACCAACAGTGCAAGAGGGTTCCCCTTTCTCTGCATCCTCAGCAACACCTGTTGTTTCTTGTATTGCTAATTTTAGCCATTCTGACAGGTATGAGGTGGTATCTCCTTGTACTGTTGACTTGTGTTTCCCTGATAATGTTGAGCATTTTTTCATGTGTCTGTTGGCCATCTGTATGTCTTCTTTGGAAAAATGTCTGTTCATCTCTTCCCATTTTTTAATTGGCTTATTTGGTTTTTGGGTGTTGAGTTTTATAAGTTCTTTATATATTTTGGATACTAACTATCAAATATGTCATTTGCAAACATCTTTCATTCTGTAGGTTGCCTTTTAGTTTTGTTGATTATTTCTGTCCCTGTGCAAAAGCTTTTTATTTTGATGAAGTCCCAGTAGTTTCTTTTTGCTTTTGTTTCCCTTGCCTCAGAAGATGTATTGAGAGAGAAGTTGCTCTGGCCAGTGTCAAAGAAGTTACTTTGTGTGTTCTCATCTAGGACTTTTATGGTTTCATGTCTCATATTTAGGTCTTTTATCCATTTTTTAAGAAGATTTATTTATTTTAGAGATCAAGAAAGAGCACGCATGCAAGTGCAGGGAGGGGCAGAGGGAGAGAGAATCTCAAGCAGACTCCCTGCTGAGTGGGGAGCCTGACACGGGGCTCCATCTCATGACCCTGAGATCATGATGTGAGCCAAAATCAAGAGTCAGATGCTTAACCATCTAAGCCACCCAGGCGCCCCATCCATTTTTAATTTATTTTTGTGTATGGTGTAAGAAAGTGGTCCAGTTTCATTCTTTTGCTTGTTGCTGGCTAGTTTTCCCAATACCATTTGTTGAAGAGACTTTTTTCCATTGGATATTCTTTCCTGCTTTGTCAAAGGTTAATTGACCATATAATTGTGGGTTCATTTCTGAGTTTTGTATTGTGTTCCATTGGTCTATGTGTCTGTTTTTGTGCCAATACCATACTGTTTTGTTCATCGGAGCTTTTTAATATACCTTGAAGTCCAGAACTGTGTTGCCTCCAGCTTTGCTTTTCTTTTTCAAGGTTGCTTTGTTTATTCAGGGTCTTTTCTGGTTCCATACACATTTTAGGATTGTTTGTTCTACCTCTGTGGAAAATGCTATTGGTATTTTTATAGGGCACATCAGTCTTCTTGATTGGCTTATAATAACCTCCTCCAGACTCTAGGACTGAGTTCTCTTCTCCATTCATTAATCCACTGCAACTAGTATGAGTGATCTTTTTTCTTTTATTTTTTATGAAAAAATTTAAACACACGGGAAAGTAAAATAGTACAGTGAACTCCACACACCCGTAGCTCAGGTTCGGTAATTATCATGGTTCTGCTACATTTGTCTCACCTTTCCCTTTTTATTTTTTCTTTATTAAAGTATTTAAAAATGTTTTAAAAGATGTTATTTATTTATTTATTTGACAGATAGAGAGCATGTCAGGGAACATGAGCCAGGGGGAGAGGCAGAGGGAGAGGGAGAAGCAGACTCCTTGCTGAGCAGGGAGCATGACGTGGGGCTCGACCCAGGAACCCTGTGATCAGGACCCGAGCTGAAGGCAGATGCTTAACTAAGCCACCCAGGCCCCCCTTTATTAAAGTATCTTGAAGGAAATTTCAGACATCATGCCATTTCATCCTAGCATACTTTAGTCTACTAAAAAAAAAAAAAAAGACACTTCTAACATAACTATAGTGCCATTATCACACCATCCTAAATTAATTCTGATTCTTTGATATTATCTATCAAAGGTTGGCAAAGTACTGGGCCTGCAGTCTGTTTTTGTATGACTTGCAAGCTAGGAATTGTTTTTACATTTTTAAAAGGATGTTTAAGGGGCCTTGGGTGGCTCAGTTGGCTGAGCAACTGACTCTTGATTTCCACTCAGGTCATGATCTCAGGGTTGTGAGATTGATCCCCATGTCAGGCTCATGCTGGGCTTGGAGCCTGCTTAAGATTCTCTCTCTCTCTCTCTTTGCCCCTTGCACTCGCTGTCTCTAAAAAAATAAGAAAAAAAGATAAAAGGATGTTTAAAAGCAAACAAAAATTAGTGACAGAGTCATAAATGGCCCACAAAGCCTAAAATATTTTCTATTTTGCCCTTTGCAGAAAAGGTTACCAACTCCTGATTTAAAAGAATATGTGATCTTCCAAAATTTATATCTGAGTTTGCTGTTCCTTTGCCTAAAACGCAGGATCAAGTCTGTACTCCTTAGTATGAAGGGCAAACCCTGGTGCAGCCCTTACCTTTGCCCACCTGTCCAGCTGGGCCCACCGCCCTCTGCTGCAGAGGGCAGTGCAAACTAATTCCTTTGCACTTGTTCTTCCCTCTGCTGAAACTACTCTGTTTCTGAAGCTTCCCTAATCCTCCAAAGCAGAGTCAGTCCCTTCCCTCTCCTCTCTCATCTGTGTCCTGTGTCTGCTATTTTTATCATGTGTTAGTTTTTTTTTTTTTTTTTTGCCAGATTTTTATTTCCTGCAGATCTATTAGTCTGCCAGCTCCTTGATGACAAGATCTTACCTGTCTCTACATCCGCAGGACCAGCCCGGTGCCTGGGGAAAAAAAGCAGGATATGGATCATAATCTAAATTCTTTGGGCAACATTAAACCTCAAAGATAACAGATACTAGAATACATGTTATTGTTTGTGAAGATAACTTAATATTTTGTTAGAAACTCTTGGTTGTCTTTATATTTTAGCAGATGTCTTAGTCCATCTGGACTATAATAAAATACACACTGGATGGTATATAAATAGCAGAAATGTGTTTCTTACAGTTCTAGAGGCTGGGAAGTCCAAGATCAAGGCACCAAAGAATCTCTGTGATGACTTTTTTATAAGAACGCTAATCCCATTCTTGAAGATTCTGCTCTCATGACCTAAGCACCTCTCATAGCCCCACCCTCCACCCCTCCCCCAGTACCATAATCTTTGAGGGTTAGGATTGTAACATGGATTTGGGAGGAGGGGACACAAACATTCAGACCATAGCAGCAGCATTTATCCTATTTCTGGCTTTTTATGTCTTGGCACTTCTCTGCCTATGTTTTCACTGACCTTTTCTTAGACTCAGCATTGATTAATATGAATCTCATTGCAAACCATCAATTTTCAGTGAAGAAGCACATTTATATTTGCTTTGAGTTCAGTCATTAAGAGGTTGGGTGAACTACATCGGGTCATAGTACACTGTGCCTCCATCCAAACAAGAGGTTAATTTAAGCACACCTGAAACAGGGAGGCTTCTGGTGTCTACCTAGGTCAGAAGGGTAAGCAGTGAAATATTTGTGATTTCATGCAGACCAGACCAGTCAGTAGCCACACAAGGAGTCCCAGACAGTGTGAAGTGGATGAAGCATTAGCCTATCAAAGTCAGGGGAAAGGTCCAGCCGGGCCAAGGATCAGTGAATGCAGTAGCAGTGAGGGATGGGTTAGCATGGCCCATTTAGTGTCCAGTAAGGTGGCCAGATGCAGAAGGCTCCAAGTGCCACACTAAGTAGCCTGGGAAGACTTGATATTGGGGAGTGACCAGGTGTGCATTTTTCAAAACTTAAGGTAGGGAGACTATGGCAGAAATTCAGAAGGATACTTTAGGAAGGCTTAAACTAAGGCCTTTAGCAGTGGGAATAGAATTAGGGATAGGGACTTGAGAACTGTTGAGGTAATAGAATCAGCTGGTCTTAGGGCTCTTGTGGATGTGGAAGGGTAAGGAAAGAGAAGAACTCATTTTGTGTGTATCCTGCCACAGCCTAGAATCTGCCATTTCTCTGAGGAGCTCTGTTTCCTTTTAGTAGGCAATGGGAGATCAAGAACAGGGTGCTGGATGTGCTTATTACTACTTAGGTGTTTTTTGCTTCTTAGCTTTTCAGCAGAGAGGTAGGGAATATGTGTACATATACACACAGACGAGTATACATACATGTGAATGTGTAGACATGTGCACGCACACATGTAATTTAGAAATCATGTGTAACCTCTGATTCATCCGCCCAGGGTTCTTTCTTGCCTTCCCCTATTCCATATTTATGTTTCTTTCTCCAGGAGAGCCCTGGCTTGCAACAAAATCAACACATTTACTCAGTCCCTCAACACATCTAAAATTCTTTCAAATTACTTTGTCCATACCTCTGCAGAAAACAAAGCTGCTTAAAAATTCCATTGTTTTCAGGGCTTCTATACCACCCCCTCCAGCCTTGCCAAGACTGAGAGAATATAGTATATGGTTACATATTCTGTGATATTATATGCCTAAATTACGGGTTAGTTCTTTGTTTCTTTTTGTTCCCTTCCTATGAGTTTATTTGTTTCTGTTTGCTTTGGGGTTTAGCTGCTTTTCTTTTTTCCAATTCTCATTGATTTAATTTTATTCTTTGAATATGCAGAACATTATCATGCTTCCATAGTAAAAACTATGCAAAAATATGTACTTAGAGTGTCTCTCTTCCCTATCCCTTTGCTCTGTTCTCCCCACTCCACCACTTACAGGTAATGGGGCTTTATTGATTTCTGGTTTCTCTTATTACTGTAAAGATAAGCAGTTATATGTTTGTTTTCTTATTTTTCTTTCATACCTAAAGCATAGCATATATGGTCTTTTTCTGTTTACATGGTATCCTGGAAATTGCTCCTTCTCAATCAACTGATAGAGATGTTCCTCATTCTTGCTTAGTACTCCATTGCATATATGTGCCGTAGTTTATTTAACCAGTCTTCTGTGCTGCGACACTCCGGTAGTTTCCTAGATTCTCTAGTTACAATGAATGCTACCATGCATAGTTTTGTGCACATATACTTTTTTGTATTGTTGGAAATAGATTGTCAGTATAAATTCCTAGATGGGATTTCTGGATTGAAGTGTAAATGCATACAGTTCACTTAGATATTGGCAGGAGTTATGCCACTTTGCAGTCCTGTTAATATATGAGAGTGTCTGTTTCCGCCACAGCCTCCCCAACAGAGTGTGTTGTCATTCTTTTAATATGACAGATGAGAAGTGGTATCTTAATGTAGTTCTTATTTGCATTTCTCTTATGAGTGGAATTGAAAACATGTTTAAGGGACATTTTAATATTTCTTTTTGTGACTTGTCTGTTTATATCTCTTGCACATTTTTCTATAGGAATTTTAGTCTATTTTTTCAACTTTTGAAAAATGTTTATATAAGGGATATTAGCTATTATATAAATGATGCACATTGCAAATATTTTCTTTCATTTGTCATTTCTCAATTTTGCTTATAGCATTTTTGCCATGTAATTTATATTTACACAGTCAAATTTATCCATCCTCTTTTACTGCATGTGAGTCATAGTTTGAAAACTTTTTCTCTACACAGGAAGCATTCACTCATATTTTCTTCTAGTATTTGTATGGCAACACGTTTTTATATTTAGAGCTCTGCTCCATTTGGAGTTATATTCTTGAGTGTGGTGTAAAGAATGGCTTTATAGTTGTTTCCAACACTGTTCCAAAGACCATCTTTGCCCCAATAATTTGATCTATCATCTTTATCATGTGCTTGATTTCTGTGGGTCATTAGTAGTATTTCTGGACTTTCTTTTCTGTTCCTTTTGTCTATACACTGGTACCATGCTGCTTTAGTTAGAGGCCTTGTGGTATATTTCAATACCTAATGTGGCTAGTCCCCACTCACAGCCCTTTTATGTTTCTCTCTCTCAATTTTTGTTTATTTTTTTTAATTTTAAGTAGGCTCCAGGCCCAACATAGGGCTTGAACTCATGACCCTGAGACCGAGAGTCTCATGCTCTACCGACAGCCAGCCAGGTGTCCCTTGTATGTTTATTTTAGAGGATTTGGTTTTATGGCTGTAGGAATTTGAACATCTTTCTCTCCTGAGGACTGAGGATGAATAGAGGTGGAGGGGCCAAGGCCAAAGGGAATGAAGACAGCATGGGCCCCGATGTGCAGGATTGAGAGCACAGATAAAAGGCATGTTGCTGTTGATGGTTATGGAATTCCACTGCCTGCCCAGTAGAGCCCTCACATTTAAGCAACATGGACTGCTGTGCCCAAAGTAGTAGAGACAAGTGGATGCTTTCAGGGGGAACAAAGAATCCCCACCTGAGCCCTAAAATCTGTTTTAGGAAGGAGTTTACCTTTCCTGAGTCCTGTGCTTTATACCTAGGTTCCTACCCTGATCAAATAACCCAGCCTCAAATAATAAATAGTAATAATTATGCATGTAGAACTCACCAAGTAGTAGGTGTTGTTCACAACACTAAATAACTCAGGGTCACGCAGCTGGGTATTTGAACCCTGTAGTAGTATTTCCTTTGCTTGGTGGTTTGTATTTTAGCTTCTAATCTTCAGTATGCTCTGATTGCAGTTAGCTTGTTCATCAAGTGGGAATGGAAGCCTCTTTGCCTGGCATGCTGGAGCATGCTCTTCATATAGATTACCTCCCTGACTCCCCACTTTCCAGGGTCAGGTTTTCCTTGGAGGGGAAGCCCAGGAGGCCAGACCCACCCCAGGAAGCTGCAGTCTGCCTTATTTCTCAGGTCTGTCATGACTCTCTCCATGCTTTCATTACCATCGCCCCACTGCCACCACTTAGCTACTGATTTCTTCCCTCTTTTAGCTTTGCCTCTTTAGTTCTGCTCATTATGTCTCTTTTGTCTTATTAATTTTTCTGTTCCCTCTTATTCAGAGATTTCTTCTTTGTTTTTTCATGACCAGGTGATCGTTTCCAAAAACTGATCAGTGTTGTCCTTGGTTCTGTGCATCACTTCAACCCATTTCAACTTGCCCTCATGCTAAACCGTTAAACAAGAATAGAAAAACTCTTTGTTCCATTGAAAATCCAGGGCTCTAACATTTTAACATTAGCTCCATAGGGGCAGAAATTTTGGCATGTCCCCTCTTGTATCCCCTGCAGTTAAAAATGGTACTTAATCACACAGCATGCAGTCAATAAACATTTGTCACGTGAATGAGTAAATTTGGGTGTAATTCTTCCAGTTTCCTCTATTCAAAGTGAACAGGTATCATTTTCATTTTCTTGGTTTAGTGTCACATTTGAAGACGAGGGGCACTGAGGATGAGAAATCAACTGAAAAGTACGAAAATGTTGGAAATGCAGAATCTATGTGGCCAAAAGTGGAAGGTCTTCACAAGGATCGTATACAGGAATATAAGGTTGGTGAAACTTGTGATTGGAATAGCAAGGTAGAGAATCAACTGGAAAATCCTGAGGGAAAAAGAATGAAGGAAGACAAAAGTGGCATCAAGGAAAAGATTGGCAAAGCCAAGAACACAGCAAATATAAAGACAGAACAGGAAGACGAGGCATCTGAGAAAAGCTTACGTCCAAGTTCAAAACATGTTATACACCAGACTGTCCCTATAGAACAGATAAGCAGTGAACAAGACAAATGTGTGGAGAACATTAATGGAACCTCTCACCCTGGTCTACAGCAGAAAACCATTGCTGTTAAGAAATCACACAAATGTGATGAGTGTGGGAAATTGTTCAAATATAATTCCCGCCTTGTTCAACATAAAATTATGCACACGGGGGAAAAACGCTACGAGTGTGATGACTGTGGAGGGACTTTCCGGAGCAGCTCGAGCCTTCGAGTCCACAAACGGATCCATACTGGGGAGAAGCCGTATAAGTGTGAGGAATGTGGGAAAGCCTACATGTCCTACTCCAGCCTTATAAACCACAAAAGCACCCATTCTGGGGAGAAGAACTGTAAGTGTGATGAGTGTGGGAAATCCTTCAATTATAGCTCTGTTTTGGACCAGCATAAGAGGATCCACACAGGAGAAAAGCCCTATGAATGTGGTGAGTGTGGGAAAGCTTTCAGGAACAGCTCTGGTCTCAGAGTCCACAAAAGGATTCACACAGGGGAGAAGCCCTACGAATGTGACATCTGTGGGAAAACGTTCAGTAATAGCTCCGGCCTTAGGGTCCATAAGAGGATCCACACAGGCGAGAAACCTTATGAATGCGATGAGTGTGGGAAGGCTTTCATCACTTGCAGAACACTTCTAAACCATAAAAGCATCCACTTTGGGGATAAACCTTATAAATGTGATGAGTGTGAGAAATCGTTTAATTATAGCTCTCTCCTCATTCAGCATAAAGTGATCCACACTGGAGAGAAACCTTATGAATGTGATGAATGTGCGAAGGCCTTCAGGAACAGCTCAGGCCTTATAGTGCACAAAAGGATCCACACGGGAGAGAAACCCTACAAGTGTGAGGTCTGTGGCAAAGCGTTCAGCTATAGCTCAGGCCTCGCAGTTCATAAAAGCATTCACCCTGGGAAGAAAGCTCATGAATGTAAGGAGTGTGGAAAATCCTTCAGCTATAACTCACTTCTTCTTCAACATAAAACCATTCATACTGGAGAGAGACCTTATGTATGTGATTTGTGTGGGAAAACTTTCAGGAACAATTCAGGCCTAAAGGTCCACAGGAGGCTCCATACTGGGGAAAAACCATATAAGTGTGACGTGTGTGGGAAAGCCTATATCTCACGCTCTAGCCTTAAAAACCACAAAGGAATCCATCTTGGGGAAAAGCCCTATAAATGTACCTATTGTGAGAAATCTTTCAATTACAGCTCTGCCCTTGAGCAACATAAAAGGATTCATACAAGGGAGAAACCTTTTGGGTGTGATGAGTGTGGAAAAGCCTTCAGAAATAATTCAGGCCTTAAAGTGCACAAACGGATCCACACTGGGGAGAGACCTTACAAATGTGAAGAATGTGGGAAAGCCTACATCTCACTCTCAAGCCTTATAAATCATAAAAGTGTACACCCTGGGGAAAAGCCCTACAAGTGTGATGAGTGTGAAAAAGCCTTCATCACATACCGAACCCTTATAAACCACAAAAAAATTCACCTTGGGGAGAAGCCCTACAAATGTGATGTATGTGAGAAATCTTTTAATTACACCTCACTCCTTTCTCAACACAAAAGGGTCCACACTAGAGAGAAACCTTATGAATGCGACAGGTGTGAGAAGGTCTTCAGAAACAACTCAAGCCTTAAAGTGCATAAAAGAATCCATACTGGGGAGAAGCCCTATGGATGTGATGTGTGTGGAAAAGCCTACATCTCACACTCAAGCCTTATTAACCATAAAAGTACCCACCCTGGCAAGACACCCTACACATGTGATGAATGTGGAAAAGCTTTTTTCTCAAGCAGAACTCTTATAAGCCATAAGAGAGTCCATCTTGGGGAGAAACCCTTCAAATGTATTGAGTGTGGGAAATCTTTCAATTACAGTTCACTCCTTTCTCAACACAAGAGGATCCACACAGGGGAAAAACCTTACATATGTGATAGGTGTGGAAAGGCTTTCAGGAACAGCTCAGGCCTCACAGTGCATAAAAGGATTCACACAGGCGAGAAACCCTATGAATGTGATGAGTGTGGGAAGGCATACATCTCCCACTCAAGTCTTATTAACCATAAAAGCATCCACCGTGGGCAGCAGCCCTATAATTGCGAGTGTGGGAAATCCTTCAATTACAGATCAGTTCTTGACCAACATAAAAGGATCCACACTGGAAAGAAGCCATACCGATGTAATGAGTGTGGGAAGGCTTTTAATATCAGATCAAATCTCACCAAGCATAAAAGAACCCATGCTGGAGAGGAATCTTTAAATGTGACAAGTATGGGAAGCGACATATCACAGAAGAGAACTCACGAGGGAGGGAATGCTCGGGATGGGACCAAAATGAGCATATCTATAGGAGGCAGAGCTTACCAAGTCTCAACTCAAATGGAAGAAAAACCTTATGAATGTATGAATATCTGAGCTCTTTGTTCATGGCTTGTAATTGACATAGCATAAAGGAAACTACGAGTACTCTTCGGTGTGATCTTCATTATAGCCAGCAAGGAAGCCTCCAATGTCAAGGTAGTTGAGCCTTTATGGAACACAAAATAGTTTATACTGGGGATAATACCTGTCAACGTGACAAAGTGATTTAAAAACCTTCAAAATAAGCAGACCTTTCTGGACATAAAAACACATGGATGAGGAAGGGATTTCACTTAGAAGTCATATAGTTACCAAGAGAAAGTTCATTACTTGGGTAAATTCTGTGAATAGAAATGGGGAAATTCAGGTATAGCTTTGAATCCTAATTATACATTGGTCAGTGGGGAAAAATACAAGGAGAGCCTCCCAACAGGCACATTCAGGGAGAGAGAAGCTTCAGGGAACATAAATTTATTTAATAGTAGTGATCATGAAGTACAAATTTGATATAATTGAATAATTTGTGAGGGGTGATGATAAATTTTGAAAGAAAATTGGATTTTGTTGTAGGAAGAGTAAAAAGTATAGACATGAATCTAGCAGGAAATAGTCATTTAAAAACAATGTAAGTTGATTGAACTATACGGTTGTAATGTAATACACTGGTTGAATGGGCAAAACTTAAAAAATTTCAAATGAACCCCCTCAATGAATGAAGTGTGATGAGTGAAGACCTCACACATTATGCTACAAATACCAGGTTCTACCATAGACAGAAATTCAGCACACTAAATAACTAATGGAACACGTCTTTGACATGAATTTGCACCTACACAAAAATAATTGATTCAGGGATTCCTGTGAATAGGAATGCTAAGAAAGTGATTTTATTGGAAGAGCTAGAAAGCTAAGTAGCTATTGATAATTGGAGGGATTGGAGGAAATTCATGCTTCTTAATAGTCTGTTAAATGTTTGATTGTTTTGGAATGTGTTACTGTGAAGATTTCATGCACTACACGTGTGTATTGTCTGTTGTAAAATGTTATGAATACTTTGTTCAGGGCCCACTCTGTCTTGGCCATGAAGGGCCAGATAGTCACGGTGAGGTTAAGGTGGAACTCCAATAAAGAAATTCCTCAAAAGTAAACAGGCTCTGACTGACTTTAGATGGAGCAGTACACAGAGAAAACAATTTGTCCTATCTTTGTTGAGTAAGTGAGACCAAATGCAAAGCAGGGAGTGCAGCAGGGCTTTCCCATAGGGCTAGTAGCTCCGGTTTCACAAGAAATTAGGTGGCATCTCTACCGGGAGAAGTGCAGAATGGATTGATCCTCATACTGGGCCTGGATCATAGCTCCTGGAAGTGGGCAGGCTGTGGGACTGATGTGTCACCTCAGAGAAATCGTTCTTTTGGGGACAGAATTTAACAAAATGTTGTTTATGTGTTAAAGCTGTTAGCTAGGTGACTCAAAGGGTAAAAGGAGAGTCTTCTGAGAGTCGAGTAAGCTGTCCAAGAATACTCTGGACGGCACCTGTCTATAGAGGCTGAATCCTAGTCCTGTCTCGCTGGCTCCAAAATCCACTCTCCTTCCCAGAGAGCAGTCTCTCCCTAGATAGTTTCCTGGCTCTCTAGGATTTGTCTCTAGCCCCGTTCTAGCCTCCCATAGTTTCCATGACTTTCTCTAGGGGTATAGTTCTTCCACTTTTCTCCAAGCCTCCACCAGTAAGTTTTGATGGAAAGGGGTAGGGAAAGAGCATTTCTGCCACTCGGCTCCCCTTTGGAACGCCACAGCCACACTTGTTCTGTCCTTCTCAGAACACTGGCCCTCTCCACAGACTTGGATTGATGGATTCAGCAAATACTCGTTGAGGATCTGCTAGGCACAATCCCCTGTCCTAGGAGCTAGGCAGCGGGAGTAAATAAAGGATAGGTAAGGGAGAAGGTCCACAAGCAAAACCACACTAATGGATGCTGAACCAAACACTGCAGTGTTGAGAGGACAGTGACCACCACCAATGGGGAGGAGGGAGGCAGTGGTGATATCTGGTGGGACAGTTGGGTTTTTAAAGAGGGAGGAGGGGGAAATAGGATGGTCTGATTAAAAGCCTCATCAAAAAAGCTCACACATCTTCAAAAGGGGCTGGTCGTTCCAGGGTTAGTGCATAGTGGGCAGAAAGGAAGGCCATAGAATATCAATTCCAAGGAGTTACCAGGTATTATCAATCTTTCATTTACTTGAGGCCACCCGTGGCTTGAGCATCACTCCTCCATGCACACACACCCATGTACGTGAGCTCCACCTGGACCTAATGTACCACCTACAATTGGGAGAGAAACAGATGAAATAATGAGAGAGGGTGGCTACCACTCAAATGGGGATTCCAAGTGCTCCAGCCTGCTGAGCAGTAGGACACGCTCCTACTGAGGCCTCCACTGACTGACCCACAGGAAACAGGCCTCCAGTCCACCTAGGGCCGGTAACATGCTGCTTAAGCTGAACTCATGATTTCCACTTGTGCCAGGTAGACTGTGGTACAGATTCAATGAGCTGTTCAGGCTTATCTCAGGCCTGGAGTGTGTTTCAGGAGTACCATCCCCCACCTCTTTCCAGAGAAAGTGCCTGATGCACAAGAAGAGAATTAAACTTGCCAACATGTAGGTAAATCAAAACACTTTTTCAAAAAGGCAGAGTCTAATTCAAAGGACTAAAGATAGAATTGAAATGTTAGACCATAGTAGGTTAAATTGGAAGCTGGAAGATCTGCATGAAAGTGGCCTAAAGTGCTTGGTATTATTTCTGAGGAGGTCAAGATGCTCTTAGCTCTGGATTTTGTTAACTATGTATGGTAAAATGTCATGGGCAGACCAGAAGGATAGAAGTCAAGTACATAAAGATCTGGACTGGAAAACCTCAAAGTCTGGAAAGGAGAAAAAACAACATGGAGAAGGCAGGACAGTACCTTCTGGTAAAGGTAGGTAGGTTACTTGGGTCAATATCATACCAACAACAATGAAAGACTTCATTTTTAAAAATGTAGATAGCATTCCACCCCTTCCTCTCAAGAGAGCATTGAAGATAAAAAGCCTGTGGTTTAAACAGGATAGTTTAAAAATGAGATCCTGTCATCAGAGAAGGGAACGCTAAAGCAACTTCTGTCCTAACCTGTTAGCTGATGCTGCACAGCTGGGTCCCATTTAACCAGCCACAGGGAGTGAGAGAGACAAAGTCAGGGCCAGGCCCACCTGAGGTGGTGAATCTTCTACGAGAACTTTCTGAAGTTAATCTGGGTTACCAAAGTGCTACAACCTCAAGAGAAACCATCCCTCAGTCCCAGGGGGCTGTAGAGACATTGGCCTTGTAACTGAGCAGAGCAGTAGAAAAGAAAGGGAAAAGAAAATGTCCCTAACACCTTGTGGTCCCTTATGACCCAGGTAAACACAACCTGAGCCCTGGCCAAAGCAACACAAGGCACCTCTGGAAGAGGACTTCTTCAATCTAGACCTCAGGGAAATTTTTAAAGGTAATTTTTCAGGAGCGACTGGTTAGTAAGTAAGCAAAGACAACCAGGCACAAGGGGGAAAGGCAACATGACAAAACTAGAACTAGAAATGTGGCTACAATATGTAGACTTCACGTATTATCAGATATATGGGTTTTTTTTAATTTTTTATTTAAAAATTTTAAACTTTTTGAAATATTTAAAGATGCGTTTGGCTACAGATTGTGACAAAATTAAAAATAGAATTGGTGAACTGAAAGATAAAGGTGAAAAAATTATCCAGAATGCAGCATGGGGTTAGAAAAATATAGGAAAATAGAGAAGGGAAGATTTCATTGGGAAGTTTTACATATAAATACACGTAAAGTCACAGTCTCAGAAGGCAAGGAAAGAAGAAAAGGGCCAAAGGGACTGGGGCTGAGAATTTTCCAGAGCTGATGAAAAACACAAGTCTACACGTTCATTTATCTTTTATTTTTTTTAAAGATTTTACTTATTTATTTGACAGAGACACAGCGAGAGAAGGAACACAAGCAGGGGGAGTGGGAGAGGGAGAAGCGGGCTTCCTGCGGAGCAGGGGGCCCGATGCAGGGCTCCGATCCCGGGGCCCTGGGGTCATGACCTGAGCCGAAGGCAGACACTTAACGACTGAGTCACCCAGGCGCCCCAAGTCTACACATTTAATTTTTTAAAGATTTTATTAGAGAGGGAACACAAGCAGGGGTAGCGGCAGGCAGAGGGAGAGGGAGAAGCAGGCTCCGAGCTGAGCAGGGAGCCCGATTCGAGGCTCAGTCCCAGGACCCTGGGATCATGACCTGAGCTGAAGGCAGACGCTTAACAACTGAGCCACCCAGGCGCCCCCAGGTTGCAGATTTCTAATCGTACCCTTATGTGGTGGAAAGAGCTGGGAAGTTCTTTGGGGTCTCATATAATAGCACTGATCCCATTTATCAGGGCTCCATTTGCATGACTTAATCACTTCCCAAATCTCAACCTGCTAACACTACCATACTGAGCATTAGGATTCCAACGTGAATTTGTGGGGTATACGAACATTCACACTGTAGCAGACAAAAATATAAAACTCCATTGTATACTGTGTAAAAGAGACTCACTTTAAATATGAGAAGACTCAAGATTTGGAAGTAAAAGAATAGAAAAATTATTTGAAGCAAATAGTAATCCATAGAAACTGGTGTAGCTCTACTAATATTAGATGAAATAGATACTTTAATTCATAAACTATTCCTACAGATAAAGGGAATCATTTATTACATTAAGACAAAATGTCCAGGGAAGAGAACATACTGGAAAGATATAACAGTTTTGAGTTAGTATCTACCTAGTAACATAGCTCAGAGTTGGCAAATATGTGCAGAACTCAAAGGAGAAATATAAAATCCACAATCATGATGGGAGATTTTTTGATACCTCTCAGTAATTAATAGGACAAGAATATTAAAAATTAGTAAAGTTACACATTTGAACACTGATTTAGTAAGTACTCTAATACATGGAACCCTGTACCATCGTGTTAACGATACACATTTTTTTTCAAGCATACATGAAACATTTTCAAAAATTGACCTACACAATGTTACATGTCAATTATATCTCAAGCTGGGGCAGGAATTGATCATATGCTGGATCATAAAGTAAACCATAACAAATTTTAAAGAATTAAAATCATACAGAGTATGTTAGTTTGCAATTCAGTTAGAAATTAATAATAAAAAGATACTTAAGCCATCCCCATTATATTCAGAAATTTACAAATTTACAAATACTTTTCTTAATCATGGCTCAAGGAAGAAAATATTTTGACCACTGTAATCAAGACCAGTGGGATATTGCTTAAGCAGTGCTTAGAGAGACATTTATAGCCTAAAAAGATATTTTAGAAAATCAGAAAACCTAGCAATTAATCACCTAAGTACCATCTAAAAAAGAACAATCAAAATAAATCCCAAAAAAGTTAAAATAAGAAAGTAATAAAAGGTAGACCTTTATGAAATAGGAAAACAAGCACAATATAGAGGATCAACAAAACCAAATGCATGTGTGTGTTGGAAAAGACTAATAAAACTGACAACCCTCTGGTGAGATTGATCAAAGAAAAAAGAAAACGAAAGTCAGGAATAAAAAGGGGGAATAAGGAGAACTGTAAAATTTTCTACTCTGTGAACATGCACCGACCTCTTCACTCCCTACTACTGAGAGAATAACCCACTCCCTCTAAATTCCTTGAGTCAACAAT
Organism: Callorhinus ursinus; assembly: GCF_003265705.2. Lineage (NCBI taxonomy): Eukaryota > Metazoa > Chordata > Mammalia > Carnivora > Otariidae > Callorhinus > Callorhinus ursinus. The sequence goes on from NW_027397167.1 coordinate 118,832, forward strand.
TCTGAGAACAGGTTGTAACATAAGTGAGCCAAATCACAAACACAATCCATTTCTGAAAGATTGCCACCTACATAACCAAAGCCCACCAAAACTGCAGTGAACACTGTTGCTTTAGTTTATTTCCACTATAAAACCCATCTCATTCCTCGTGTTTGGAGAGACAGTTCCTTTGAGAACTTTCCTTGTTGCAACCATTTGAATAAATACCCAGGCCCTAAGTCTCAGAGAATTTCTAAAGTTTGATGTTACAAATGCTACAGGTATTAAAACAATAAGATTAATTATATTATAATTTTATTACAATAAGTTAGAAATGTTATATGAAATTTTAAAAAAAAATCCTAGGAAAATGTAACTTACCAAACCTTACTAAGGGTCTCATATCTTATAGATGTGGAGTGTATGGGAAAGACTATGGAGTGAGTTCAGTCCTTAGGGAACTCGAAGAAGAAGCAAGAGGAGAGAGGAGGGAGAGGAAAAAAAGCAGAAAGGAGAAATCTTAATCAATAGTAAGTATCGAAAAACCTTCCATAGGCGTGCACTCTCTATTAGTGAATTTGAAAGTGAAAACCTGAAAAATAATTTCATCTGTGTTTATGTATGGACACTCTAGGGGTGAAGTGGTACTGAGTACCAGTCATGCAATGCAAGGGAACTTTTCCCTCATGGGATTAAAAAACGAGAGATGGTCAGCTGAGGACCAGTTAGCTGAGTGGAGACCTGAAGTCTGCCTCAGGACCTTGAAAAACTGGGTATAACCCCTTCCAGGGGATTACTCAGACTGGGAGGTTTCTCCATGCCTCTTCTCCAGCCCCAGCTGAGTGCCCTAGCCTGGAGACATGGAGAAAGAAGTCACAAATTTTAACACAATTCTTTCTACAGGGTGTTCCCATTTAGACCTGGCAGTTCTCAGACTGTGGAGAGTATCGGTTATACTCAGGAAGGAGTTTGTATGAATCCCATGTAGAGAGACTACAAAGTATTGTAGCCAAAATGTGGTCTTTCCACCACAAAGCCCAGATGCAAACAAGGGCTCTTTCCCTTATCCCAGATGACTTTAGGCAAGTAATTAAGTCTTCTGTTTTATGTTGTGTGTCCTCAGCTGTCTCTTATTGGAGTAATAATAGTAGCGAGTTGGAGAAGTTAGTGTTTAGAGGCCTTAGAAATGTGCCTGGAATGTGAAGCTTTAGCATAAAGGTGTGTGAAGTAAGTCTTGCCATGTGGTGGCCCCTGTCCCAGGACTCTAGCGACCAGACCGTCAGGTAGTGGAAGGCAGCCTCATCTGAAAGCCAAGAAAATATTCCAAGGACCACCCCACACACAGGTATAACCTAAGATGAGATTCGAGAAAAATGATTGTTTGGATCTCGTTACTCAGCTGCATCTTGCTTCTAAACAAGCAATCCATTGTTTCTAAGCAAAGATGCTTTGCTTTTTCAGGCTGGTAAAGGTCAGCAGAAGAAGCCTCCAGCTCCTCCAGTGACCAAGAGTGTTGGATGGGACCAGGGCTGATTCACACTTGCTTCTCCAGCTTAGGCATCCTGCCCACTCCTACTATGTGCATTTTGCTTCTCCCCCGTCCCCCTGTTTTCCTGGCAATAGATGGGCTGGAAATTAATACAGAAAGGGTTGGTGGGAGTCAAGCCTCCACCATCTTAACCATGGCTGTTTGGGGGTGAGTGTCCCTTAAGATCTCAAAGCATAAGAAGAGGTCCAGGGGTTGGCAGGGCAAAGCCCTGGAGGAGAGCAGAAGTTCCTCTGGTCTTGGATATAAACTTAAGGGCCAGCATTCCAGTGTATGCAACAACTATGAATTTTCCTGTCTATAATTTCCCCATCTGTAAAATGAGGGAAATGATCCAACTCACAAGGTTGCTTTAAGGATTCATGAAAAAGCATTTTGTATTTTGCAAATCTCTATACGAACATCCTTGTTAAATTGACTAGTGATCTGTTTTGTTTTTTAAAGTTGAGATAAAAATAAGAGCAAAGATTAATGAAACAAAACGACACAATAGAAAGGATCAAAAGTTAGGTTGGTGTTTTGGAAAGAGTATTAAAATTGATAAACCTCTGGTGTAATAAAGAAAGAATAAAAATCACAAATAATCACAACAGATCCCATAGAGTATTTAGAAGTATACTTTTTTTAAAAAAGATTTTATTTATTTATTTGAGAAAGAGAGAATGAGAGACAGAGAGCACGAGAGGGAAGAGGGTCAGAGGGAGAAGCAGACTCCCTGCTGAGCAGGGAGCCCAATGCCGGGACTCGATCCTGGGACTCCAGGATCATGACCTGAGCCGAAGGCAGTCACTTAACCAACTGAGCCACTCAGGCGCCCTAGAAGTGTACTTTTAATTTTTAAAATGTACATGGCCTTCCTAGTTATATTCTATTATCACACTGTGGTCAGAAAACATATCTGCACGATTGCTACCCTTTGACATTTGTTGGAATCTGCTTATGGCCCAACACGTGTTTGATCTCAGTGAAGCTTCCATGGTCACCGGAAAAGAATGTGTGTTCTGCGGATGCTGGGTGCACTCATCTAGATAAAGCATTAGATCAAGTTTGTAATGCATTGTTCAGATCTTCTCTATTCTTAATGGATTTTTATCTGCTTTCTGTCAATTAATGAGGTAATTGATTTAATTTAATAATTTCCACTTATAGATCTGTGAAGTTTGCTTTATATATCTGAGGCCATGTTATTAGATGCATGTAAATATAGAATTGTTATATCTTCCTGGTGAATTGAAATTGTAAGAAGAAAGCCTCTATCTGTAGTAATGCCTTTTCTTATTTAAAGTCTATTTTTTTCTGATATTAATAACATCAAAAAAATTGCTGTTACGTGGCATATCTCTTTCTATTCTTTCACTAGATTTAAAAGCCCAAAGATGTGTTTAGATGTGTCTCTTGGATATGTGTCTTTTGGAAATAACATGTTGTGCTTTAAATCTAGTCTGATAATTTCTTTTAACAGGAACATTAGGCCTTCCATGTATAATTTCCATTACGGTTGGGCTTAAATCTTATTCACTGCTTTCCTGACCTAGGTTATGTCATCTCTTCTTTTTTTTTTTTAAGATTTTATTCATTTATTTGAGAGAGAGAGAAAGTGAGAGACCGAGCACGAGCAGAGGGGGAGGGGCAGAGGAGAGGGAGAAGCAGGTTCCTTGCTGCGGGGAGCCTGATGGGGGCCCTGATCCCAGGACCCTGAGATCATGACCTGAGTCAAAGGCAGACGCTGAACCAACTGAGCCACCCAGGCGCCCCTGTGATCTCTTCTCTTGACTTCTTTCAGATTGGGTTAGAAATCTTCCGTTAAGATTCTATTACAATTAATCTATTATTCTACTTTTCCCTCTGTTGGTTTGGAAGTTACACACTTTTTCTCTTCTTTTACTGGCCAAGGACTTAAAAGATCCATTCTTGATTTATCAAAGCCTAATGTTAATTGACACTTTTATCTTCATACTAGACAATGAAAGGATCTTAGAATACTTTAACTTCATTTACCTGTCATTTTATATGCTATTGTTTTTGTGAACTTTCATTATGTACATATAAAGGTGTATGGATATGTATTGAAATACAGTATTACTGTTTTCTATACTAAATGTTTATTGAGATTTATCTTTATATTTACTCCTTACTTCTCTGCCTCCTCAACTTTCCATATGGGGTCATTTTCCTTCCTTCTGTCTGAAAAACTTCCTTTAGGACATTCTGTCCTTTTAAAGGTGACACCTTCCAATTTTTGTTTGCCTAAAAATTACTTTATTCCACCTCATTCTTAAAAGATATTTTTCCCCAGGGATAAAGTTCTAGGTTGAGCCTCTTTTGTCATAGTAGAGGTGTCAAGCCACCACCGTCTGACCTCCGTACTGGTCAGTGAGCAGTTGGCTGTTCATCTTTCTGTTTAATGCATTCTTTTTAAGTTTTTTCCCTGTGTCTTTGATTTATTCCAGTTTTACTATGGTATGTTTAGGTGTGGATTTTTTTTTTATAGTAATGCTGCTTCAGATTCTTTGGGCTTTTAAATTTGTGGATCTGTATCTTCAGCTTGGGTAAATTCTCAGCCGTTGGGTGCCCTCATTCTCTTTCTCTTTCCTTCTGTGACTCCAGGGAAGGTGTATTAGACCTTATCGCCATAACCCCTACGGTTAAGCAGTAACCTCAACCTCTCACTTTCATCCCTTTGTTCCTGCCTCCCTACCCAGGCTTCATTCTGGATATAACTTACATTTTAGTTCACTAAGTCTCTCGTTAGCTGTGTAATCTGCCATTAAACAGATATCCTATTTTTCAGTTAGAGACTTTCCATTTGTTTCCTTTTTTATAGTATGCCAAATATGTCTCTTTATTTTGCTTAAACATTATTTGCTTAAACATTATTTTAAAAGCTATCTGATGATACAGATATCTGATCTGGCAGGGGCTTTCTCTGATGCTGATCTCTGAGTGTGTCACAAATTCTCTGTATTAGATTCCCGCTGCCCGAACACTTAGAGTGGTTTCTGTTTCCTAGTTGGAACCTGACGGATACACTGCTATCTGCCAAGCTCTCAACCCCGGGCCCTAAACTTTCTACAAATTTTTTTTTCACTGCCTACAGATCTCCTTTATATTTTGTTAACTTTCAGCAAAAGGGAACTTGATTCAGGAGCTACAAAATTTGTTGTCTAAAGCTAGGAGTCTAAAGTGAACACAAACTGAAAAACAAGAATCCCTTCTCAAAGACTCCTAGACTTAGTAAATAATTTTTGGATAACATTTTTTGGGGGTAACACTGCCATCCTCCCAATTTTGTTTCAGTTGGCCTGTCCTCAAGCAAGTTCCCTTTCTCCTTCCACAAAACAATATCTGAGATACATATGTTAGTTATCTACTAATAGTTAAGTCATCTTGAAGCTGTTTCAATTACATATTTTAAATTTTCCAAGTCACTTATTCAAAAAAAAAAGTTATTTCTTAGAGCCTGTCATCTGAAGATACAATTAAAACAAAACAAAACAAGACACTTCAGTGAGCACAAACCTTGGAGCTCCTAGGTTCCAGCTTCCTTATCAGGAGGGTTTTTTTCCTCTAAAGATAAAGATAAAGGTATGTTACAACAGAAATACTATAATAGCAATACTCTGACTAACATTTCTTCCTGTGATCTTACTACCCTCCTCCCCATCAAAAAAAAAAAGTGTTTTTTAAGCTACCTTTAAGAGGAAGAGTTACATCATTCCCTAGTTCTGCTCTCACTTCCCCCCACATCTAGAATCTTGGATGTTACCTAGTTTATTCTGTCTGGAGAAATGATGACTAGTGGGGCTTTGAGGAGCAACCTCAGGGCCTTCCTCATCCCCCAGCCCCCTAGCCCTCTCTGAAGTCGACTGACCCTCTCGTGGCCTCTGCAGAGATCTGCCCTTGGGCACACCAGCCCTTGACTTAGACCATTCTCCAAGACTAACAGTGCCTTAGTGCCTAATCAGTCAGGGGGAGGAGATAGCAGACAAACACCATCCTAGAACTTCTGCACAGAACATAGTCTTGATGACTAAATGGGGCTTCCATCTGGGGATCCCCGTTTACCTCTTTTAGCCAGTCCTAAACTGCAGTATTTCAGGTGGGCTGCAGACTGGTGTGAAGGTACCACAAACATACACCCATTGTAGGGTTAGAATAAGTTCCTCGTTTAGTTAACCAGCTTCAAAATATATTTTTTAAAGATTATATTTATTTATTTGACACACAGAGAGAGGGGGAGAGAGCAAGCACAAGCAGCGGGAGGGGCAGGCAGAGGGAGAAGCAGACTCCCTGCTGAGCATGGAGCCCAACGTGGGGCTCGATCCCAGAACCCTGAGATCATGACCTGAGCCAAAGGCAGTCGCTCAATGACTGAGCCACCCAGGTGCCCCAGCCAGCTTCAAAATCTTATCAGAAGCAAGATAGCATCTGGGCAGGATTCAGCACATCACAGGGATGTTCACCTTGGTGCCCAGGGTCCCTAAGTGGCTAGGATCTGACTAGATCTAGAGCTTTTTTTTTGGTCAGTACACAACCATTTTAAACTCAAGATAACTGTTTTGGAATCCAAACCAATAATCTGTACAGTTATACTTTCAAGAATTTGTACAGACAAGAGGTTCTCACTGGTCCTGAACCAGACCCAGCAGCACCAGGGAGCACATGAAGGGAAGTATAATTGAGATGGCACTTCGCATTGTTCAAAGGGGGCACTTTTGCTTCCAAACTTTTGCTTTCAATTTTTCACAGAAAGGAAGCTTACCATACATGCATTAATGTGGTTGTTCTCCTTTCTGCAAAAGGACATAGACATCTTTTGTGTTCTTTCTAAGGGCTTCCTAGTAACTTACTGTATAGTTATACCATAACTGAACCAGTTCCCAGTGAAAAACATTTGGGTTGTTTCCAGTTTTTTTGCTAGTATAAGCAGTTTTGCAATAAAATATATTTTCTCACCCTTACAGAAATTTATCTGAAGGATACATTTCTTTTTTTTCTTTTTTTTTAGAATCATAGAAATTAAACTCTGTTTTTGGTTTTTAAAAAATTTTTTATCTGAGTATAGTTGACACACAATGTTACATTAGTTTGAGGAGTACAACATGATTTGACAAGTTTATACCTTGTGATATGCTTACCACAAGTATCACCATACAACACTATTATAATATCATTGGCTATATTTGAAGGTTACATTTCTAAAGACAGAATTGTTGAGTCAAAATTTGCCTTAAATTTTTGATAGTATAAACTTGCTATCCAAAAATATTGCAACAACTTATACTTCCAACAGTAGTGTATAGAACTTTCTATTTCCCCACACCTTCACCAACACTAGGTATTACCAACATTTTTCATCTTTGACAAGCTGATATTTGAAAAATGGTATATGCTGGGGTTTTTTTTTAAAGATTTTTTATTTATTTATTTGACAGAGAGAGACACAGCGAGAGAGGGAACACAAGCAGGGGGAGTGGGAGAGGGAGAGGCAGGCTTCCCACTGAGCAGGGAGCCTGATACGGGGCTCAATCCCAGGACCCTGGGATCATGACCTGAGCCGAAGGCAGATGCTTAACGACAGAGCCATCCAAGTGCTCTATACTGGTTTTTTAAATCTTGAAACTGTCTCAAAGTAAAATGGAAAGTACAATATAAAACTCCTTTTCTTCCTGAACCATTTGAAAGCTAAGTGGCTGACCAGACACCCCATCACCTTTGAATACTTTTAGTGTATATTTCCTACAAGCAAGGATCTTCTACAACACCACCATAAAATCATCAAAACCAGAAAATTAACATTGACTCAGTACTACCATCCAATGTCCTGACCCCATCCAAGTTTCTTTAATTGTCCCAGTAATGTCCTTTGGAATAAAAATATTCAGTTCAGAATCCTGCATTGTTAACTTAGTTTCTGCATCTTTTTGGTCTCCTTCAATCTAGAACAGTGCTCCCATCCTAGAACAGTGGTTCTCAAGCTTGCACAAGTGTCAGAATCATGTGGTGGGCTTGTTAAAACACAGACTACTGGGTCCTAGAGCTGATTTAGGGAGTGGCTAAGAATTTGCAGAAAATTCTCAGTTGATTCAGATTCTGCCAGTCCAGGGACCACATTTTGAGAACCACTGTTCTAGAGTCTCTCCACATTAAAGTCCACCAGCCTGACTGGCCCCTGATTGCTCATGCAGTAGTCAGTAGGCTTGTGCACAAGGTGGAAGATGAAGACGTAGTCTTATTTTCTTAGAATTTAAAATAATGTCCAGTGATGGGTATTAAGGAGGGCATGTACTACATGGAGCACTGGGTTTTGTACGAAAACAATGAATCATGGATCACTACATCGAAAACTGGTGATGGTATGGTGACTAACATAACATATTAAAAAAAAAAAAGAATTTAAAATGATGCTTCCTACTACCAGTAGGTCGTGTCTTTAAAAAAGGAAGTACTAAACATGGTTGTATTAGTTTCCCATTGCCACAATTTGGTGGCTTAAAACAACATAAATTTATTATCTCAGAGTTCTGGAGACCAGAAGTCCAAAATGGGTATCTTAGGCCTAACATCAAGATGTCAGCAGAAGTTGCATTCTTTCTGGAGGCTGTAGAGGAGAATCCTATCCAGACTGTCTGCTTCCTGCTCATATGGTCCCCTTCCATCTTCAAAGCCAACAATGACCAGACAAGACTTTCTCATGCTGCATCAATTTTGACTCCCTCTTTCACTTATAAGAACCTTCATGATTACATTGGGCCACTGGGATAATCCAGAATAACACCCTCATTTCAAGATCCTAAACATCGGCAAAGTCCATTTTGCCACGTGAGGCAATATATTCACAGATTCTGAGGATTAGGACAACTTTGGGGTCTATTACTCTGCCTACCATAGTGAAGACCACTAGCTGTCCACCAAACTCTGTTCTTCCTTCTAGGGGCACACAGCTAGACTACATTTTCCAGTCCTTTTCTGCAAATGGGTGAGGCCCCTCAAAAGGAAGATGAGTGTAAGTGTGTGTTCTTTCCATACCAGGCCTGCAAGAACCTCCTTTGCATGCTCCTCCTATTCTTTCTGCTTCCTTGGGACCTTAGAGGACGGGGGGCCTGGGTAAATACTGACCTGAATACCCATCCTGGACTACTAAGTGAGCAAAAATTAAAATTCTGTAACACAGAGACTACATTTTAGAGCCTTGCATTTTGGGTCTACTTGTTTTATTAGTTGACCCTTCAGTAGTCAGTCAATCCTAACTAATACATCAACAAGTGAGAATATTTCTTCATAGGCCCTTGACTCCCAATGCCCAAATTTTATAAGACCTAAGCCTCCTACTTCTCTAAGAAGACTGAGGTCCTCTGAAATAGGCAACCATAGTTTTTCACCTTCTCCCTTCGAACATTTATTGGACAACAGGTACAGGGCAGGTGCACTAGGGATGCCTGTGATACCTGCCTCTTTGTCTTGCTGGGCATACTTTCCTTTCTCTCTTGTTGCCTTTTTAAACCAGGGCTCCTTCTCCAACTCTACTGCCCTCACCAGCTTCTTCAGCTTTCTCCTCTCCACTGGCACTTAAGCTTCTGCTTTCCAACCTGCTGGCCTTGAAGCCAGTGTTGAGTCAGCCTTGCCTTCACTCTGCTGTGCCAGCAAACTACTTCTCTATTCCTCTGCCTCTTTCCACAATCAGACTCCACATGTGCTGGGGCCTCACTTTGGCAGAAGTCCAGAGATGGGAGGGAGTGGAGATTGACCTGGTCTGGGGGCTCAGGGAAGGACACAATGCAGAAGCAGTGTTCTAGTTGACAGCTGAGGCTGAGGCTGAGGCTGAGGAGGCATTAGTCGAGCCAAGGAGGAAGAAGAAAGTTATAGGCAGACACACTGCTAGAAAGAGGCTGCACCAGCAAATACACATGGTAACTGGGGTGGGTCAAGGACGTGTGTAAAAGAGAGAAGGAAAGTGCTCCAGGGACAGGGCAGGGGTTGGAGCTGGGGTATGGAGAAGAGTTGGGGAGTGAGGTATACTAGGCAGGGGGCTAGAGCTCCAAAGACAGCTTGGATTGGCGCCTCTGCAAAGCTCTGCAGCCTGCCAGGCCCCAACCCCGGCCATGCTCTGCAGTCGGAGCTCAAACCCACAACCCAGCCAAAGCAGTCAGGGGCCTCCAGAAGTGTGACCTGGGGTCCTGCGCCCTGCTCGGCGCTCTAGGAAGCTTGGGGATCCGGGTTGTGACTACAAGCCCATTCTAATTTGTAAAAATGGAAGGACGACCAAGAAGATGGGCGATGGCCACCAAGGCTCCTCGTCTCCCAGCTTGTGCGGGGCAGGAAAGATTTCCATCCCAGTGGAGGAGCTTAGGAGAAGGCAGGGATGTGTGGGGCTGCGAGCAGAGAAGACCTGGGCTGGATTCAGTCTCCCTATTCTAAGGGCCGAGCTGTTCTGGGGCCCACCCACAAAGATCCCAGATATGGAAGTGGGGGGGGGCGCTGTGAGCCCTGCAGAGCTACTCTTGGCACACAACCACTTCGTCCAAACCCTGCATTAAGAGACTGGAGCAGATACTAGCATAGTTTCTAACAGGTCAAGGCCATGTCCCTGGGACGTCTCCTCCAGCCCCTGAAGTTCCTGTGTGGGAAAACTTCAAGCTATTCCAGCCAACACGTGAGGATAAGGACCCTGCCTCCCAGTCTCCTTAGGAGGGTAGGAGACTAGCTTCCATAAGCACCGGTTAGCAAAATCGAGATGGCCTAAGCCCGCACGTGTATCTTTCCACTTCCCTGATTCTGCTCACCACCCCTGGTGACTGCACTCAGAGCAAGATGGGATTTTTCAACGTTGGAATTCTTAGTTTCTCGGGAGATCGAGAACTCTTTGGTATGAGTGTGGGAGAGGGATCGGGTGGCAGAGCAAATGAGCTTCATGTGTGAGGAGGTGCGGCCTGGCTCTGGACAGTTACCTACCCCCTTACCTCGGGTTCTGCTTGTCAGAACGGTGGGGGCCAGCTCCGGATGTAACCAGTGCCTCTGGCTAAGTCATTTCATTGATTTGAGCTTTTCTTCCTGCCTCGACACACGAATCTGTAAAATGTTTATGTGTAGAAACTTTTTTTTTCAGATAGAAATTTAGATAGTGCTCTCAAACAGACACAAGTAGGACTTCTTTCTTAGAGGGCGGAATTGGGGGGTTGCCCAAGAGGTCTGACAGCCTCTCCAGGGGGAGCTGAATCACCTCCAAAGAACCAGGTACAGCAGAAACTACTGACCACTCCAAGGCACCTGGGCTCACCTTCTTCACTGAGCAATCAGACCCCACCCAGCAGAGTTTGGGCAGGGCACCTGTTCAGCTTCCCTCAAGCTTCTGGCCAACATAATGTGAGCAGAAAACGGCAACTCTCAGGTGATTCCCTGAAAATAAATCTCATAGTCCTCTGCTTCCTTTACTTCTTGCACCTGGCTGGGAAAAGGGACAACTGGAGTGGCTCTTGAGCCCACGGGTAGATATCATGTATTGACAATGGGAAGCCAACACGTCAGCATCATTGCCCAGTGACCTTGGAGAGTCAGTCTCGTTAAAGCCAGTGTGTTTGGGTCTTTTTGGAAAGTGGCTCAGCCAGTTGCATAATCAGGAGACCAAGGCTCAAAGGAGGAGTTTGATAACTTACACATTCCCTACTCTAAGCCCTCAGCCATGCTCAACGTATGGAAGATCATTTCACTTATGTTCACATGTGTTCCCATGTGGCTTTGGCCCACTTTTATTTTATTTTATTTTATTTTATTTTATTTTATTTTATTTTTTATTTTATTTTATTTTATTTTATTTTATTTATTTTATTTTATTTTATTATTTTATTTTATTTTATTATTTTATTTTATTTTATTTATGTTAGTCAACATACATCATTAGTTTTTGTTGTAGTGAACCACGATTCATTGTTTTCATATAACACCCAGTGCTCCATGCAGTACGTGCCGTCCTTAAGACCCATCACCTGGCTAACCAATCCCCCCTCCCCTCTAAAACCCTGTTTGTTTCTCAGAGTCCATAGTCTCTCATGCTTCATCTCTCCCTCTGATTCCCCCGCCTCATTTTTCCCTTCCTTCTCCTAATGTCCTCCATGCTATTGCTTATGTTCCACAAATAAGTGAAACCATATGATAATTGACTTTCTCTGCTTGACTTATTTCACTTAGCATAGTCTCCTCCAGTCCCATCCATGTTGATGTAAAAGTTGGGTATTCATCCCTTCTGATGGCTGAGTAATATTCCATTGTATATATGGACCACATCTTCTTTATCCATTCATCTGTTGAAGGGCATCTCGGCTCTTTCCACAGTTTGGCTATTGTGGACATTGCTGCTATGAACATTGGGGTGCATGTGGCCCTTCTTTTCACTACATCTGTGTCTTTGGGGTAAATACCCAGGAGTGCAATTGCTGGGTCACAGGGTAGCTCTATTTTTAATTTTCTGAGGCACCTCCACACTGTTTTCCAAAGTGGCTGTATTTGGCCCACTTTTAAAACTTCCTCAACACCCACCCCCCAATAAAGAAGTCTGCAGGTTTGTTGAATGAGAGGATCAGAAAAATTGGTTCATCATCCAATCAGGCATCAATGTAGATGCTAATTTCTGAAATGGTGTAAGAACACAAAGGAAATTAGTAGAAAATCTGATTTCTATTTACTTTTCTTCTTGCATCATTTCCTGCTAGCTCCCACCTTTCTTTATTTATAAGGCGATTCTTTCTCACTCCTCTTTCCCCTTGGATTTTCCCTGGAGTGCCTATGTAAGTTGTTCAAACATGTGACATTACATGGGTCCTCAGTGATGGCTCATGGAAAAGTAGGATGTAGCTGACTGATGGCGACTTGAGTACCAGGAGATGGTGACACTGCATGAGAGCAGGAACCTTCCTGCTGAGACACTGCTAAACTTCAGAGGGAAAACAGAAAATGTCAAGAGTCACCTCCAAGTAAGAAGCAGCTGTAAAAAGAAACACAAAGTGTTTAGCAGACTTTCTTTTCAAGTTGAAATGTTAATAATTGCCGACCTTTATGAGTCAGCCATAGGTCTAGGTGTCTCACATACACAGCATCTAATCTTTACAGAATTACTTAAGGTAAACATTCTTATTCACATTTTACAAATGAGACTGGAGTTCAGAGTAAGATTAGGGATTTGAACCCAGCCTTGACCTTCCTTCCCCCCCATACCCCTCTTCCTTCCACTTTAGACAAGAAATATAAAGTATTAAAAGCTGGCCTTGGAGGATGTGATTGATTTTATGTGTCGTTTTAGCGGGCCATGGTGCTCAGATATGTGGCCACACATCCTTCTGGATGTTTCTGTGAGGGTGTTTCTGGATGAGAGATTAGCATTTAAAGTGATAGATGAATGATAGATGAAAGCAGATTGCCCTCCATAATGGCGGTGGTCCTCATCCAATTAATCGGAGGCATGCGTAGACCAGACAGATTGACCTCCCCTGAGCCAAGAGGAATTCTGCCAGCATTGAGCATTCAGACTTCAACCCCAGCATCAGTGCTATTCCTTGGGTCTCCAACCTGCAGATTTTGGAGAAAACAGTGTTCTCAGAGATCAATGCCAGTAGATTACAAACTGAAAAAACCAGAGAGAAGTGAAGTTGATTCGCTGCTCTAGGCTGCACTAAACTGCTTTCCTGCATCTTCAGTGGTTTCTCTATGAATGGCACAGGGGGTAGTGAGCTAGGTAAAGAGGCTGAGGCCAGACTAGTGTCCTCTCCCAGTTTGTAATCGTGCATCCGTGGTGGAGTTCCTCTTCCTGGGCTCGTAGGGGGACGACTTTCTCCAGGCTCCTTTTCAGGTAGGGGTGATGATGTGACCGGGTTCTGGTCAATGAAAGGTGGGTGGTATGATGTAAGCTACTTCCTGGCTCGGCCCACAAAAATTTCTGTAGACCTCCAGCTCTCCCTTCTACTGTTCCCGCCGCCTGGGAAGTTCATACTCAAAATGAGTCAACTAGAAGATGGAGGAGGGTCACCTGCACCATAGTAGACATTGTATGAGCAAGAAATAAACCCTGAAGTGCATCAACTCACTTCTTAGGCTAGTCTGTGCTGACAAAGGCAGCATCCATTAGCCTCCACTGGTTAGAGGAAGCTAGGCTGCTAGAACAAAGAGACTCAATGATGCAATGTTGTTAAAACAGAGCAACCGACTGATCTGTTTGCAGAAGCTGGGCCAGTGTGATTATTTTCGCAGGTGTCTCAGTTTGGATGATAAATCATATGGACACCCTACTTAAGGAACAAAGAACTTTAAATCTCTCTCACTTCCCAGTCCAAAGTGAGCACTGTTGCCTGGCAGCTCTGTCCTCTGCCAGCTTCAGAGCACTGCTGTCATCCGGATGGTTGGAGCTGAGCTGCTGCCATGTTGAGGTTGTCATCAGCGGCCTTTTTTTTTTTTTTTTTTTTGGGGGGGGGGGGGTGGACAAGGGGGGGGGGGGGGGGACAGAGGGGGAGAGGGAAAGAGAGAGAGAGAAAATCTCAAGCAAACTTCATGCCCAGTGTGGAGCCTGCCACAGGGCTTGATCTCATCATGCTGGGATCATGACCTAAACCGAAATTAAGAGTTGGATGCTGAACCAACGGAGCCACCCAGGCACCCTGACTTTTTGACTTTTTTTTTAAGATTTTATTTATTTATTTGACAGAGAGATAGAGAGTGAGCACAAGTAGGCAGAGCGGCAGGCAGAGGGAGAGGGAGAAGCAGGCTCCCCGCTGAGCAGGGAGCCTGACGTGGGGCTCGATCCCAGGACCCTGGGATCATGACCTGAGCCGAAGGCAGGCGCTTAACCAACTGAGCCACCCAGGCGCCCCAATGACTTTTTGACTTTTTAATCTTCTGAGTCCCATGGTTAAAGAAAGACCAAAGTGGAGGCCACTGTTTGAATATACCCCTAGCCCAAGCACTCTTAGTCATGTAATTGAAAGATAAAACTGTCCTGATTTTTCAATAATGCTGATTCTGACCTTAACCAAAATTAAGCTTTCTTCACGTCAGCATAACCTATAGCTTCCTACTCACCTACACACACTTAAGCTTATGCTGTGCTTCTACCGTAGAAGGAATATTAGTTTCTAGTAAGCAATCACAAGAGAAAACAATGTATTTCCTCATGCTCTGTAAGTTGCCCTGGAACAGCTGAGAGGCAGCTATAACCACTTTTGGTTTGAAGTCTTCCTGTTCACGAATAGTTTGTTTTCTGGCTCAATAAAATATTCATATCAAGTAAGTCTCTCTGGATTTTTCTCTTGACACCATTCTAGACTGTAAGCAAAAAGAGACCAGAGTCCAAGGCTTTTTGTTTCTAACTTCTTATTTTGAGATCATTAGATTCATAAGCAGTTGCAAGAACACAGAGATCCTTTACCTAGTTTCTCCATAATAGTAACATCTTGCGAAACTCTAATGTAATATCACAACTAGGATGTCGATATTGGTACAAGGCCAAGATCTTGTACAGATGTCCTCAATTTTACCTGTACTCAAGTGTTTGTTATTTAGTTCTGTGCAATTCTATAACGTGTGTAGATTTGTGTGACCACCACCACCACCACAGTCAAGATGCAGAAAGGCCAACTTTGTTTCTGCTCACTCTCCCTTCCTCCCAGCTGCTAGAGCAATGTCTGCGACAAAGAAGACACTCAGTAAATGCTCGCTGAGTGAATGAATGAATGCTGTGCTAGCTAGGGTTCTCAGAAGCCATAAAGGAGAGGCAAAAAGCCACCAATGTAAATGACATACATACAACAGTCCAGAGGTCGGACTGGTGGGGACAGCTGTGCCATGTGCCACTGGGCCAGGTGATTCCTGCAGCCCACCTTGTCCTGGGCTGGTGGGCAGAGAAAGTCAGGACATGCCCGGTCCTTCCAAGTGCAAGGCCTGGAGGTTGCACTCATTGCTTTCCCTCACATCCTTTTGGCCAGAATTGAGTTGCAAGCACATATCAAGCTACAAGGGAGACGGAGGTTGATGGTGTTATGGGGCTGCCATTATTCCTCCCTCCCTGCGCTTGGCAGGGTTCCCCAAGGTGGGGGGTACTTCCCTACCCCACTGATGTTCAGCTCTGGCCAGGAGAATGTGGGCAGAAGTGACAATGTGTCCATTCTGAGCTGAGGCCTTAAGTGGCCTCTCATGTTCCTCCCCACCCCACTGGCACAATTGCCACCCTCCATGAGAAGAGCTGCTGCAGGAAGCTAGGGGTCCAGAGGATAAGACAAGTGGAGCCCCCCTAAATCTGTTCATGGCCTGAAGCAGAGCTGCAAGAAAAATAAACGGCTTTTTTGGTGGAGGGGAGGAGAAGCCACTGAGATTTGGGCTTGCTTGTCATGCAACATCAATGCGGCAGAAACTTCATGCAGTGGCCATGAGGTCAGCCTTCACTGAGGAGTCCTACTGTTAAAGAAGGCAAGAACATGGGGTGCCCGGGTGGCTCAGTTGTTAAGCGTCTGCCAGGGTCCTGGGATCGAGTCCCGCATCAGGCTCCTTGCTCAATGGGGAGTCTGCTTCTCCCTCTCCCTCTGGGTTCTCTCTGTCTCTCTCAAATAAATAAAGTGTTAAAAAAAAAAAAAGGAGAAGAAGAAGAAGGGAAGAACACACATTAGTGTGCCATGAAAATTCCGTGGGGATGAGAGGGGTCCTTCCTGGACAAAGCAGAGACCGCCCAAGCTGTCGAGGGCTCAGTTTGCACAAATATAACGTAAGGGGGAGCACTTTCCTGGAACTCTATTGTGGATGGAAGCAACTGGAATAGTGAGAGCAGACCGGGAGACCCTCTGTCTGTGCCTTAATGAATAAAACAGTCATATTAACTAAACAAAGTTTGGGAAGAGTTTTCTCTGTGAGGCAAGAGATGGTGCTAATACTAGAAACCTGAAATAAATGTGTCCCACTGTATTAAATAGTTAATCAGTGTCTGTCTGTTGCCAGGATAGCTGTAGAGAAAGCTGCCATTCTGGTCTGTATCCTATACAAGATTAGGAATGCACGGGAAGACAGCTGATGCATGTATGGGATCCATCAAATGTTATCTCTAAAGGGTCATTTCTCCAAGGTGCCTTGGCTCCTCAGTACTCACAATCTGCATGATAAGTGCAGCCTTTTAAAGGAAGCAGTTCTCCATATTACTTGCTGACTATTCTGCCAAGAATTCGGGTGTACAGACTCGGCATCGAATTTTTTCTATGTGGGAAACTGCTAGAAATATGCAAGAGGTAAAAAAAAACTTTGAAAGCACAGCGATTTAGGGGTGAATATCCATTCTGAGGTAGATGAATTCATCCCTGATAAAGTATTGGCTGCTTATTTGAAACTGAGGAAAATAAAACATTGCTTAAAACATTTCTTCAAATACAAATACATCCTAAATTTTATCTAGGTTCTCTTCGTTTGTCTGTTTGTTGTTTGTTGTTTTTGTTTTTTGGTGTTTATCTTCCTACTCTTTGTTATGAAAATTTAAAAACACTTAAAAATGTTGAAAGACTAGAACCACAAATGCTTTCCATCTAAATTCAATGATTGTTAATGTTTTACCCTATTTGCTTTTTCTCCTTCTCTCCCTCCTCCCAACATACCAAAATACACCAGTTTTGAAAATAACTTACTAATATGACATCATGATCTCTAATACTTCAGCACGAATCTCCTAAAAACAAGGACAATCTCCTATATAACCACAATGCCACTATCACACCCAAGAAAATTAACAATCATTCTATAATCACAACTAATATCCAAGCCATATTTACATTTTCCCAATTGTCTCCTTAAGATTTCTAGGCAATTCCCCCATGATCTAATCAAGGTTTGTGGATTCCATCTGGAGGTTCATCTGGAAACTCTCCCCCACTCTAACTTCGGTTTGGTTTTGACCTATGAAGCTGATTTTTCAAGAATCCAGGCCAAATAACTTAAAGAAAGTCACCCATTCTTCATTTGTCTGATTGTATCTGGATGGTGTTCTTTAACATTTGCTTTTAAGCCTGTATTGCCCTTAAAATGGAAGTTAGGTCTGGAGACTCAATTAGGTTTAGGTTAAAGTTTTTTTTTTTTTTTTTCAGGAATACTTTGCAGGCATCTCAGAAGAATGTTCATGCACCGGGTTTTTCCACTAGTGGAGATGCTGAGAGTGATGACTTGGCTGAGAAAGTGCGAAACCTCCACGGAGAATGGTCTGCCCGGAAACAGAGATTGAGGCCAAGTTCACAGGCTAATGTTCTATGACAGATGCAATCCTATGACTGCAAAAAAGGCAGGGAAAAAGAATTGAAGCAGAAAAGGAGAGAAAATGAATGCAACATGGTTTGTGGCCAAGCTGGTCATGGTTTTGTAAGCAGCCCCACTTGGTCAGGTGGGGCGTCTCTGGAGGTGCTCTATGCACCGTTTCATATGGGAAGAGTTGTTCTCTGGCGCAAAGCCCACAGCGTGTAAATGCCCTTGTACTTCTGGACTGATTCCAGTGCCTTTGGGCAGCCACTGGGAAAGCCGGGGCTTCTGTGGGTCCCACTGTGTTTGACTTGGGTATGGAGCTTCTGTAGACCTTTCCGGTGTAACGACAGCCTTGCCGAAGGCACAGATGTCTATCATTGTAGGAGGTGAGGTGACAAAATGGAGTCTGGAGCTTTACATCCATCACGGGGACCTTATCAGGGCAAGTGGGTCCTGAGAGGCAGGCAGGCAGGGCCAAACGCATCTGTGGGAGTGGGCATACACTGGATCCAATACCAAAAGGAATATCTTTCTCTTTGAAACTAGTAATGATCTGTGGAGTGACAATCTGCCCCATAGGAATATGGGGTTTTAGTACCCATCGATTATTCTTGCCTGAACCACTTATTAAATCAGGAGTTGCAAGGTATGGGGGCTAGTTGTACCCACTGCTACTATACTAGGGTGTCATTTCTTCTAGGCTCCTCAGGAACACAACTAGGAATATATTTATGTATATAGGGATATATATAGGGATTATGTATCTATATATATAAATATATACATTTTAATTTCCCCTTCTTTCTTACACAAATGCAGAACACTATATATTCTTTGTCTAGATTTTTTTAATAACATGTACACAGGAATTGTTCCATACTTATTCATGGATTTAAGTTAAATGCTAAAATTCATTAACTATTTACTACATATGTATGTCCAGTGTATGTCAGGGTAGGCCAGGCAATGTTGTAGTAAAAAACAAACCCCCAAGTCTTTACAAATAAAGTTTGGTTTCTTGCTCACATAAAGTCCTGTGTGGGGTAGGACACCTCCTATGTCTTAAAGCCATGTGACTTGGAACAGATGTTCCCCATGGTCACCAGGCTGAGTAGTCATGCCAGAGCCCAGTCACATGGCCCCAAGCCAATACAAGGGAGGTTGAAAATGTGTCTCATTCTTCATGAAGAGGAAACAGAAATGGCATGTGGTGAATTATATAGCATTGTCTGTGCCACACCAGACTTCACATTCATTCTCTCATGGAAATCCCACCACAGCTCTACAAGGTAGGTACTTGTATTATGCCCATTTTACAGCAAAGGGCATTGAGGCTCCAAGCTTCTGTATGCCTTTCAAAATTATAGTGTTCCTGTGTGTCAGGATTAATTTCAGATCCAGGTATATCTGGTATTGTCCATTAAAAAAAAACACAGCAAACCCATTTGATCCATGCACAAAAGCAAAATTCACAGAAACGTTGGAGATCAGAGCGAGTGGTGTAGGACAAATATTTAGGCTTAGGATTAAGAAGCTATTTCTTACCAAAAAAGTGCAAAATAAAAATGAAATCCCTGGGCGCCTGGGTGGCTCAGATGGTTAAGCGTCTGCCTTCAGCTCAGGTCATGATCCCAGGGTCCTGGGATCGAGTCCCGCATCAGGCTCCCTGCTCCTTGGGAGCCTGCTTCTCCCTCTGCTTCTCTCTCTCTCTCTCTCTCTCTCTCTCTCTCTCTGTCTCTCATGAATAAATAAATAAAATCTTTAAAAAAATAAAAAAATAAAAAAATAAAAAAATAAAAATGAAATCCCTGGAACAATAAAGACTAAAACATCACAGGACACAGTGTTTCAGTAACATTGGATAATACAACAGCTTTATTTATCATTTCTGAATCAAGAGCTAGTGTTATACACGTTTCTTAATGTACAAAATGGGACTGTAAACATTTTTTTCTTCTTCTTCCTAAGTAAGAGCATCATATGTTCAGTGCATGAGAGAAATAATGACTCTTTCAAAACCATTTGGGATAGTTCTGAGGAATTAAGCCAAGTGAGGTCCAGGGATTTTAAATTTGAAAAATCTTCCTTTTAGAGGAGGAAATAAATAAAATTTAAAGTCTTTTGGACAGTGTGTTTAGTCCCACATTATTTATTATATTTGTATACTATCTATTATTAGATTTATTGCCTAAGATTGGGTGCAACAATGCTGGATCCCAGTGTATGTTTTCAGTAAGTGATTGCAGCAAAATGAACAAAAATCACAAAACTAGGAACTCCACTTTAAATGAAGCATTGGGAGCGCCTGGGTGGCTCAGTCGTTAAGCGTCTGCCTTCGGCTCAGGTCATGATCCCAGGGTCCTGGGATCGAGTCCCACATCGGGCTCCCTGCTCTGCGGGAAGCCTGCTTCTCCCTCTCCCACTCCCCCTGCTTGTGTTCCTGCTCTCGCTATGTCTCTCTTTGTCAAATAAATAAATAAAATCTTTAAAAAAAAATAAAAAAATAAATGAAGCATTGGCCATCCATATATGCAAGGGACTGCAGATTCTATGAAAAGGTAAGGTGGTTCCAGAAGGTGACTGTTCTAGAACAAGGCAAAGCTCACCCTTGCCTGTGAGCGTGAAGCAAACTCATCCTGGCTGTTGATCCATCACAGTTTTCACCATAATGCCCTGCAAGCATCAACCTCTTGTCAGTGGTTTCCAAACATTTTGGACCCTAACTACAATAAGAAATACTGTTAGCTGTGTATACACACAGCCACTCACAGATGCAGTTTCATGACATAATACAAGCAAAACACTCTGGCCCTCTCCCCTCAACCTACTCTATTCCCTCTTTTCCCCCAAATGCTGGCATGCTTGCACTCATACCCTATGAGACCGGCTGTGTGAAATCCCTAAGCTATCATTGCTTATTGCTTTGGCTGGCCAATCAAACCAGCCTGTGTCAATTACCTATTTTCTCTTTTTGTTCCACAGCTCCCAGAAGGAAGAGAGGCTCAGTGCTTGGAGAAGGTACTGTCACCCCAGAATCAGTAACCAAACCCTGGAGCCTGGAGGACTCAGTGCTATTTATAGAAGTTGCCACTACTCCTTTAATTCCATCTTCAAAAATGTTCAGGTTCACTTAGCATGTTGACACAACACTAGGATTGCCAGATTTAGCAGAGCAAAGCAAGCAAACAAAACCAAGATGCCCAGTTACATTTGAATTTCAGATAAACAATAATTTCTTTTTGTATGTCTTATAAAATAACAATAATTCCTTGTTTATCTGAAGTTCACATTTAACTGGGTGTTTTGTTTTGTATCGGACAACCCAACTGGCCGCACACCCTGTTTCCCTTTACTTTGAACATCTTAAATCTTAAGGATAGATCTAGGCTGGACAGGATGTGGGCATTGCTCTTGGGAGGGGGAACATTTTAGCTTAGCCTCCTTCTGCTCTCCTCAGTTTTAATTGCTGGCGACATGCCCCACAGCCCCCTTCAGGGTTCTCCCATCCAGTAGTCACCCTTGGATAGGCAAGGGGGCACAAACCCCGCTCCTGCTGTGTCCACTTGACTTTCAGGTCCTCTTGGAACCTTGGCATCCAGACCTCAGAGATGCCAAAGGACAGTCGCCAGCCCGATCTAGCTGTTTGACAGAATCACAGTCTGCGTAAGTGATCCTCTCCATGAGGGGCAGCCTACAGGGAGGACAGAGAATTGCATCCTACTCCACGCCTCCTGAGCCGACATCCCCAGCCTCCTTTCTGCTTCCAAGTCTATATATCTCAAAGATACATGCTTGCCTTTCCCTCAAAGCCTCTTCATCCCCTCAGAATTAGCACCTTTGGACTTGGTTTTTCTTCTCATTACTGTCCCCCCCCATACCACCCCAAGACAATTGGTCATTGCCTGAAATTGCTCACAAATGGATGGTTTAGGGAGGTGCTGGGATCTTCTCTGCCTCTGTGCCTCACATTTGATTAATGGCAAGAATAAATCTCACCTCCCAGTAAAGGCTTTGAGTCTGAGGAGTGAGCTTGGGGGCCTTCCAGGGCCTCCCTCCATGGCTTGGGTTGGGTTGTAAGATAGTCACCGTGTTTCTTCAGTGGGCGGTGAGCAGCACAAGGACAGGGGCTCCACATTTGTGGAATTAGTACATGAAGGAGAATCTGCTGCAGGTGGACAGAGAGGGGCAGTTGAAAAGTATGGGCCATGATCCTTGCCGTCCCTTCCTTTTGCTTTCATAAGACCTTTTCAGGAAACACACCTTCCTCCTTCTGATTGCCGAGATCCATCAACAGATCCCTGTTGCCCAGGCCACAATTTCTTCTGGGGCCTTCTCTCCCCTTGTTAACCCTTACTTATCCAGACCTTTCTGCCAGGGCCATCTGGGTTGTCCCAAGTGCTATTAAAAAAAAAAAAAAAAACCAACACAACAAAACTGATGTCCAAATGGCTGCCACTGGGATAAATGAAATTCTGTATTTAAAAAACAAAATAAAACCCTCATAGATATTTATGAAGATCTGCTATTTGGGGCTAACACTGTTAGGGTCACATAAGGTTAAGACACAAGTTCCTGCATTCAAGACTCATAGTGAAAGTCAAGATTTGAATACATTTAAAAGCCATTTCAGGATGACCCTAAAAGACTAGGAGATAATAAAATGCATTTTACATAGCTTCTAAAGGTCATCTAATGACACTGTCTTTCCTCATTTGTGGAATCAGAGCATTTGATCAGATTTTCCCTAAAGTTTCCTTACTTGTTCCAAATAGATTGTTCAAATTTTATATAATAAAATAACAAGATACTGTATTCACTCTGTGCCAGGCACTATTGCTGGCAACTCTTCCAGTCTTCATAAGAATACCATGAGATTATTCATTTCCCCCTCGGCAGGTGGGGCAATTTAGTCATGGAGGTTGAGAACCACCCAGCACTCCATTCTGGAGCTGGTATTTAAACCCAAGGCAACAGGCTGTCACGTGCACATGACACAGACGTCCATCCTGCGTCTCTGTGGGCCTTTGCGCAGGCTTTCCCATACTTACTTTTCAGGCTGCACTTCTTTGCATTTTAAGGAGGGAGACCATATACTTGGAAAGCCTCCGCTACCTCCGCTATTTTCCATTACCTACAACCTTGGTCCTCTGGATTCAAACTGGTACAATTTGCAGCCCAGTTTCTAACATTTTAGAAACTATGTATCTATGGAACAATGGCTGTATCTCTTTTTAGGAATTTGGCTTACTGGAATCTGTAAATTTCACTCAGATTTTAAGCCCAAAGTCCTGCCTCATTCACTATGTCATGTTTCTTTCTTCATTTTCTCAAAATTGATCAGGTTAAATCTTCAACATTCTCTCTATCTCTCCTACCCTTCTTTCTTGGTTTTGATTCCACAGCTTCCCAAGCAGGATTTCCATACAGCACTTCACTAAAACTTTGGTTTCCTCAGTGGCTGCTCACATCTAGCTACATCTTACAGCTGTTCACACTCCACTCCAGTCTCTGCTGAGAACTGAAGAACATGGGAAGGAATACCACCCGGACAGCTGCACCGCGATGAATTCCAATACAAGGCAAAGAAGAATCAGTGCTGACAACTACTGTGGTTTCAAGGAGGGAGTGGCATTTGAGCTGGTAATAAAAGACTTCCAAAGATTTTTTGGGGGAAAGAGAAGCACAGAGTAGAGCCCAGGCTGCAGGAGGGGAGATGAATTCAGAGTCTCCGTGTCCCTCAGACCAAAGATCCCTGGTCTCTTCCCTGGAATGAAGTGCCTGTGCTATTCTAGGTATTGTCAAAGTCCAGAAAAGAGTAAATTATTTTTTTTCTTGGAATATTCTCCTCACTCTCGGTTGTAGCTGAGTATATCTGATCTATTTAATATATATGTGTATGTATAAAATAGCATACAGACACAAACACACACACAAACACACATCCAATTCTCTGCTGAAATTCCAGTTGTTTTTTCCCACTCAAGAAAGCATGTTAAATGCAAGCACATGGGGCACCTGGATGGCTCAGAAGGTTGAGTGTCTGATTCCTGGTTTCAGCTCAGGTCATGATCTCAGGGTCAGGGGATCTAGCCCCGTGTCAAGCCCTGCATAAGGCTCTATGCTCAGTGCAGAGGCTGTTTGAGATTCTCTCTCCCTCTCCCTCTGCCCCTCCTACTCGTGTGCATGCTCTCTCTCTCTCAAATAAATAAATCTTAAAAAAAGAAAAAAAGAATGCAAGCATGCAATCCTGATATTTCCACAGACGTGTTCTCACATGGGTCTGATTATTTAGCAGGGTCAATCACCTGAAAAGGTCAGCCCTTTAACAGGTACTAGGAATCAATCAGTGTGTGACACAACACAGAGGTGATTGCCACACTGTAGTGAGACATTTGGGAGGCACAGAAAAGGATTATTAACTCCCAGAAGCCTGTGGCTTTCTTTTTTTCCATAAACAGTTTCCAGATGATTCCTAATGAGTGTTTGCTGGGGTGCTGGGTTGCCTTTAACTTACATTCTTCCAATATTCCAAAGTAGCCTATGGTGGGGGTGTGGTGGGGTGGGGGGAAATGGGGGGACATATGTGGACACTTTTTCCTAGAATAAGATGGAAAACAGTGAATCACACATCTAGCAAAAGATCAGAGATGGTACTTTGAAAGATTTATGTATGTCCTTTCCTTTTTATGACTAATAAGATCATTACTAAAAGTTACTTAAAATGTTTCCAATAATTAGAAATGGTTATTCTGGTTTAAAACCCATTTCAAAAAAGATAAGGGAATTATGATAAGGTTATAATGATAGTTTGGGGCTAATAGTTGTAATCATTTTCTCCCAAGTACTTTGAACTGCTCCTGTATGAGGAGCTTTGAAGGATTTGGTTGGGGTATGAGAGAGCTGGTCGCTGCAGTCAGGATCTTGAGTCCAAGCACCCTGACATCAAAACCAGCGTAGATTATAAGGAGTAAGAATATTCCTGTTTGAACTTGGTTCTGCTTGAAGTAAAGCATGCATGACCCCAAACCAGGAGTTACTCTCTCCTACCCTTTAAGACCTTGCTGATGACCCACTTAACCCCTGGAGATATTCCAGATTAATTTTTTTTGTCCCTCTAAACACTTCTTCAGTACTCCTGAAATGTCTTCAGTTTATTACTTGTACATTTCTTTATTCTTTCTTGAGAATAAGTCTCCTCTTTCCCTGTGACTGATATATTCTGAAGGCAAAAGGTACTTCTATTTTGGACAGTGCTCCCTTGACTTCTCCCTTCCCCTTCTCCTCCTCTGTCCCAGCTACACCCACCACCTGTGGAAGCTCAGTACAGGGAAACAGCCTCCTGGCATCAGGATTCAAGGTGTTTTACTCACTAGGTAACTGGACAACCCTCACTAATGGAGATGGTCTATGGAAATGCTGACCCAAGCTGCTCTTGGTTTAAATGCAAATTCACAGATTTAAAAACAACCCAGTGATAGTCAGAACTTATAATTGTTAAAGAAAGGTGTTTAAAAGCAGACCAGCTTTCACTATGGCCTAATCATACTTTGAGAGCCCTGAAAAAGGGACAGGCCAGGTGAGAAACAGGAGTAGCTTCCTAAAGGGGCAAGGGGGGAAGGTGGGCCTCAGGGCTTTCTCTGTTCTCAGATGGAGAGGGCATTAAGTGATCTCCCATGAAAACTCAATGTGACCACCACCCTGGCACTTTCCGATTGCTATCTGTAAACTTCTAAACCCCATAGATATTTACATTGCTGTTTGCAGTTTTAAGAGTTCTCACAGCCATGGTTTCATTTGATCCTCATGAATACCTTGCCAGGGGTGAAGGATACATTTCATTATCTGCACGTTGGAAAAGGTAACCAAATCTTCCACCACAAAAATCAGAGGAGCCAGGAGCCAAGCTGGCATTAAACAAATTATACAAATTTGTTTTAACTGAATTAAACAAATACAGAAATATATGAGTATTTTAAGGTAAACAGGTCTCTGCCCTAAAGAAACTCATAGTCCATTTGGGGAGAAATGCTCAAAATTAAAATAATTAAAATAACAATACAATTTAATAAGGAAAGACCAGATACAAGAGGGTCAGTGCATCCTTCACTGTGAAATGAAATGAAGAAAGTGCTATGATTCTAAGTGTACTTAAGTAGCTTTCATCCCATGACTGAATTGAAATCCCCAGTGTACTCCACCTGCCACCTAACCTTCATCTCAAGTCTCTGCTTAATATTCTGGGTTTTACTAGGATTACTTATGTGTCTATAAGAAGTCCAGCTTCACACTTAGCCTATGGTGATGTCTGAGCTTGTCACATCCTTTTCAGTCCTGTATTTGCAGTGCAACTTCTGGCGCTCCCCACCCTCCTGCCTTTTTTTTTTTTTTAAAGCCACAAGAAACATGAAAATGGGAGTGGGGGATATCTGTGTTCAGTGTTCCAGAAAAGTCCACCCTCACCTCCTGGATTTGCTGAAGGGAGTAGAGTTTAGAGAATGGTGTGGTGACTCATGAATCAGATACTAAGAAAGACATTTAGGAGGAGAGTGTTTTAGGAAAGAATACCGACCTGGCCAAAGAGAGAGTGAGAAGACAAAGTCAGAACATGCCCACGGTCAGGACTATCTTCACCTGACAGAAGAATCATGGTGTGATAATTATGTGTGTATGGAGAGGGATAACTAATAGGGATAACAGATCATTTAAAATTGAGATTTCCAAAAATCTAGGATGGCACTGGGTATCAAAGCTCTCCAGAAAACACAAATTGTCCCCAAACGCCTCCTCCTTCATCTGGGGATTCTGTGGCCTTTTCTGTGGAGACTATGGTCTTGTCTCCTTATTCACTCCTTATATCACATTTGCAAAAACAGATATAAAAGTCTCTAGTCTACTCCTAAGTATTAATGTACTCTGAAGGCAGAGCATGGGCAGCAAGACCAGACTTCTGGCCTAACAGCTGTTGACACCTGTAATGTCAAATGAGCACAAAGACAGACTTAGAAGGCAAATAACAAACTGGGAAAATATTGGCAACATAAGTAACAATATTTTATTTTATAGTCTTTTTTTAAAAGATTTATTTATTTGAGAGACAGCATGAGGGGGGAGGGTCAGAGGGAGAAGCAGACTCCCTGCTGAGCAGGGAGCCTGATGTGGGACTCGATCCTGGGACTCCAGGATCATGACCTGAGCTGAAGGCAGTCACTTAACCAACTGAGCTACCCAGGCACCCCTTATTTTATATTCTATAAAGAGTTCTAGCAAATGAGTGACATGAATATAAAAGATAAAAGTAGGCAATTCACAGAAGTGACATAAAAACAGGTTCCATGCAGGATGCCTGGGTGGCTCAGTGGTTAAGCATCTGCCTTCTGCTCAGATCATGATCCCAGGGTCCTCGGATTGAGTCCCGCATTGGGCTCCTTGCTCAGCAAGGGAGCCTGCCTCTCCCTCTGCCTGCAGCTTCCCTTGCTTATGCTCTCCCTCCCTCTCTCTCTCTCTCTGACAAATAGGTAAATAAAATGCTTTTTTTTAAAGATTTGATTAGATTAAGATTTAAGGTTTTAAGATTTGACTATCACTGGGTTGTTTTGTTTTTTAAGATTTGATTATTTCTGGATGTTTTAATTTTTTCATTTTGCTTATTTATGGTTTACTGTTTTCTGTAATGAATGTCCATTTCTCTTATAACGTGAAAATAAAAGGATAGAAGTAAAGGCATTAATAAATTCTGAATTCACTGGAATTAAACTGTAACTGATCATTAATAACTAAACAAATCATAAAGTGATAGCATTTACCTTGAATTAATTAGATTTAGTTTTTCCACCATCAGAAGTAATAAGGCCTAGAATAAAAAGTGACTTGAGTTATAGAAAATAGTCACAATGCAGGCATTACCTGTCTTTGAAATGTGAAATCTGTACCTGTTATGTGTTTATATGTGTGGGGCCTAGAAAACATTTGGAAGGATATCCACTAAATTTAAAAGTGGTCCCCTTCAGCAGGATGGGATTAGAGGAGGAAGGAAGATAAGTTTTTCTTGACGCTACTCTGTATTGTTTGACTTATTGGAACAAGCATGCAAAAATCTAAGTATCTTTAAAAAGCATATTATGAATATTTACAAATATGAACAATATCTATGGTATGGTGAGAAAAAAGGTCAGAATGCAAAATATACCAGATCATGTATCTACATGTGAGAAAGGCCTGGGTGGGAATACTCTATCATGAAAATAGTTGTTCATTTATTAGTTCATTTATTCCACAAATATTTGTTGAGCACCTACTAAGGGTTAGGCACTTGGGATATAGCAAGGAATCAAGTAGCCAAATATGGCTCCCCTCATGGAATTTATATTCTAGCAAGGGTAGACAGACAATAAGTAGTAAGCACAGTAAATATGTTAGTTGGTAAGTGAGTGCTATGGAAAAACTGGAGCTGATTAAGATAGACTAGCACTGCTGTGAGGAGGAGGGTTACATGGGTTGGTCAGGGAAGGCCTGACTGAGGTGACATTTGAGAAAAGGTTTGAAAGAGGTGAGGGGGTGAATTAGACAAATATCGAGAAGAGCTTTATAAGCAGAGGGGACAGCCAGTGCCAACGCCCTGAGATGGGTTCAAGGAAAACCAACGAAGGCAGTGTGGCTGAGTCAGAGTAGGCAGAGGGACAGCAGGTCAGAGATAAGCAGGGCAGTTAGTTGGTGTTGGCCTCTGTAAGGAATTTGGCTTTTTACTCCAAGTAAACTGGGCAACCACTGTGTGGTTTTAAGTGGAGAAATGCCAGGATCCCTTTGGCTGTTGTATGGAGATTAGGCTTTTGCAGGGGGGGTGGGCAGTATAGCAGAGACCTGGTTGTTTGGGTGAGGGATGCAGGTTGCTATCGGGATGCTGTGGTGTTGGATACTAGGTATAGTTTAAATGCAGAGTCAAAATTTCCCAATTGGGTAGAGGATGTGAAAGAAGTGTATGAGGATGGCTTTTAAGGTTTAGGCCTGAGTGAACGAAGTGGAGTTGCCATTAATTCAGATGAGAAAGAGAGCTGGGGGCGCCTGGGTGGCTCAGTCGTTAAGTGTCTGCCTTCGGCTCGGGTCATGATCTCAGGGTCCTGGGATCAAGCCCCGCATCGGGCTCTCTGCTCAGCAGGAAGCCTGCTTCTCCCTCTCCCACTCCCCCTGCTTGTGTTCCCTCTCTCGCTGTGTCTGTCAAATAAATAAAAATCTTTAAAAAAAAAAAAAAAAGAAAGAGAGCTGGATGGAAGTTTGAGCTGGGGAAAGAACTTATTTGTGGACCTGTTATGTTTGAGTGTAATAGCAATATAAATTCTATTTGAAGAATGTTTCTAATATTATGATGACATCTTTCCAAAGAAATCATTTCAAGACTCTTGATTCAGCAATTATTACGTTCCCAGTACTGAAAATATGCATTAGTCACTTGCTAGTAATCTGGAGAAATCATGGGAACAGAAGATATGCCAGAAGACTGGAGCCTAGTTCCAGTTTTCAAAAACAGGGAAAAAACCGAGGGCTGCAAATCCATCCACAGTCCTGGCAATATTCTGGAACATGTGAACTCCAAAAATCAGTTATAGCTCCTCTTGGATTCAGCTTGGAGTTGAGCAAGTCAGACCAATATATGTAATAGGAAAAACCCAGGCTTTCCTTTCATGTCTTCTTTCCTATTCTAGAGAACTCTTCACTTCTGATAACGTCTGACACCAAATATGTGGGGTTTTTTTCCCCCCAACCTAGCAATTTTCTCTGACACCAGCTGGTTATTCCACAATTTAACTCAATTCTGACACTATCTACCTGGAGATAGCTAGCATCAGATCCCCCAGTTCCATGAGACTGACCACACTTCAGATACCAACCATATGTAGCAGGTCCCCAAGTTACCCACAACTTCTATCTGACTTGGCTCCTCCCCTTGGATTTGATTATTTGCTAGAGCAGCTCACAGAACTCAGGAAAGCACTTGTTTACACTCACCGATTTATTAAAGGATAAAGGATACAGATGAACAGCCAGATGAAGAGATACAACAGGCTAGGGTATGGGAGGGTGCCAAGTTCAAGAGCTTGGAACCAATGCAACCACAGTCAATGACCAAATATTAGAACAGAAGATGCTCCTAGTGTTCATATCACTCAGGAAATTCCAAGGGTTTTAGGAACTTTGAGCCAGGAATGAAATGAAGACCAAATATACATATTCCTTCTTCTAAATCATAACATCTCATAAGGTAGGCCAGAAGACTGAAACCTAGGTTATCAGAAAGGAGGTAAAAACAGAGGCTGCCAGTCCGTTCATGACTATGAACGGCAAGATTCTAGGACATGTCATTAAGGGGAGGACATAGGAACTCCAAAAATGAGTAGTAGCTCCTCTTGGATTCAAGTTGCACTCAAGAGCAAGTCAGGCCAATACATTAAAAAAAAAAAAAAAAAAGCAGCCGGGGCCATTTTGGGACTTGCAAGTCCACTGCAGGAGTGGAAAGGTTTCTTCAGAGAGAGGTCTCAGGTGCAACGCGAGAGCGGCAGTACTGGGTAGTGTTACAGACTGGGAGGCTGGAGGCCGTCTCTACCACCTTCCAGTCCTGTAACGGCAGGCTGACTCTCTGCTGTTCAGGGAGTGGTAACCAAGTATTAATACTGCGCGTATTAATACTTGAAAAGTGCTTCGCACAGCGTGTACAACGTGTACAGAAGGCGCGGGGCAGGGGAGGGCATTCATTCTAGAGCACTCTTACCCTTTCCTTTCTCTTTTCTGACCCAAGGAAACGTCCTGCCAGGACGAGAGAAGCAGCGAGAAAGAGCGATGAACAAAAAACTTTCCTTTGGTTCTGCTACATAGCTGTCGGCACAGGAACGGTTAACACAGGCCTCGGTGCTTTCCGAATTGTGTCTCGCCGGGAGGACCCACAACCTGAGAGCGGAGCTGCCTGGGCCGCGGGCAGCACCGGGTCCGCAGACGGTTGCTAGGCGATCGGAGGAGGGCCGGGGACCAAACTACCCTACCCCCTTCCCACCCACGTCCCACCCAGCCAGGCCGGCCAAGCGTCAACACCCGCGACCCGCCGAGGCGCCGCGACGCATGCGCTCTTCCTACCGCGCGGCGCAAACTGACGCGCGCTCCCACTCGCCGCCGTACTCTCTGCCCCGCCCCTTCTTGTACTCTCGCCCCAAGCTCAGTTCTCTTCCAGACCCGGTCTTGCCCACACCGCGTCTTCAGTCTTGTGAACAGTGCAGACCCACGTCCCGCGCTCCCGTGGTGGCGGTGGTGATGGGCGGGAGGGAGGGAAGCGGGGTGGGGTGGAAGAATGAGGCGGGATGAAGGGAGGTGGCAGCTGCCGCGGACTCACTTCCGGAGCACGGGCGGAAGTGGCTGCGGTGGATGGGGGCGGGGGAGGAAAGGAGCGCGAGGGGAGGGCCCGGCCGCCGGGGGTCGAGGGGGTGGGGCCTGGGCCGCTGGTCGCGACCCAACCTGGGGCCTGGACTCCGATCTGGGAGGGCCACGGCTTCTGAGACCAGGCGGGCAGGATCCAGGTAACGACCCATCGCAGATGGGGTGAGGGTCGTCCAGGTGGTAGAGGGTTGGGGGTCACAGTCTAGAGTCTAGGAAGGGTCGCAGTGTCGCTCCCTTTCCCCGTGAACACGGAGCACGGGGTTCGGAGGAGAAGGGTGGGAGGAGTTAAACTTGGGGGGGGGGGTCATGTGAACGCCACGCCCCTACAGGAAGGAAGAGGGGTGTGTGGTGTGTGTGTGTGTGTGTGTGTGTGTGTGTGTAAGTGTAAACTTAGAAGAGAGGGGACGACCGGAGTGGGCTTCCCAACCGAGAAATTGGAACACTCTGCAGCTGGCAGGACTCAGGCCTCTCTTCCAGGAGAGTGTTCTCTCAGTGGCCCTGGGAAGGAGTTTGAGATGAGATTAGGAATTCCATCCCTGGCACAGTTTTGGAAGCAGAGGGGGAGGTGAGGGTGAAGGGAAAGGAGCAAAGAATGTATGTGGAAGGTGCCAGCATCTAGGTCTGGAATGGATTTAGTTCATTTTGGGAGAGCTGACCCGGCGATTAAAACACTGAACACTCTAAGAAGCTTGGGAGATGTAGGAGATTAGTGTGTGGCAATAAGACAAGAGGGAGAAGGAAGAAGGATGTTCTTTTCTGTGTTTCTTAGAAGACAGTCTCCATTGATGATAGAGCAGGGTAAAGGAATCTAATTTTTTTTAGGTAAGGGATCTGGTCTTAGGAATCCATTTGGGTATATAATAGATTAGAAAGTGTCGTAACGTTTAAATATTCCACAGGTTAACACTGAAATCAGCCTTCTGGCCATGCCGGTTCTATGGCCTGTTTCTTCTCATGAACCCCAGCAGAAGACAGACCGGCCAGTCCTCACAGTGGATAACTTCCCTTCCTTGAGCAAGAGATGGGATAGAACCTGGGATCTGCCCAACACCAGACTCTGGGCTTAATAAGCCAGCTGAATGAAGGAATGTAACAGACCCCTGGGAGGGACACCGAACCCTGCAGTGGGGGGGGAGGGGCGTGGACATACCCCTTCCCCCCCAGGCTCCTCCCCCTCAGTCCACTCAGCCATGGCCTTTGGACCTGGATAAGAGGAGAGAAGCTGCACTTTGTTTGGTGTGTCTGATTTGGGATTCTTAAGTTTTGGAAATGGAGTGCTGGAAGGGGGTTTGATGATCTCCAGGGGAGCAGCTGAGAGAAGAAAGGTAAGGTTCCTGTCTCACTTCCCACTGGGTGTCTTGCTGCTTTTGTGCAGAAAATGTTGAGTGGGGCAAATCTGGAGACACTGCCATTTAGGAAGTGCCTGATGAGAACCCTTACCCTGATGGGTACACAGGAAGCTTCACCTCTGTTTCACTCTCTTACTAGAGTGCAGACTTGTTCCCAGCCTATCTTTACCCAGGCAGAAGGAGTACCTTGCAAGGGCTGTATGCAATGCAATTGTGAAGTTAGGCCTAGGAGAACATGAAAAGAATTTAGGCTTCTGAGGAGAGGTTAGATTAGAGATTAGATTATTTATAAGGGCCAACACTGAGTCAACACATTTTGGGCTAAGTAATACTCTAGGATGGATTACCTAGGCAGAGGCAGGCTGCTGTGTTTTGGGGGAACTAACTGAATAGAACTGCCTTGGGGGAGGGTAGAAGATGGTCTAGGTAACTTCCTAAATTGTCTTTCTTCCTCCTCCCTCTAAAGGGGGTTTAAGCCATGAAGCCTTATGCAGATAGCAGAGGAACAGAATACAGGTTTGAGATCAGTTGAATTTTTGTTCTAGCTCTGACTTTCTTAGTGTGCAACCCTAGATATATGGGTTAAGCTCTGCCATGTTCTGTTCACCTGTAAGATGGGGATAACTGACTTTACAGGTCCCTCACAGGTTGTTACAGGAAGCAAATGAAATGATAGATTTTGAAAAGTATCCAGGGCCGTGTCCATGGAAAACAGTACCATTGACATTGCTTGATAATGCTTGTATAATTAGTACATCCAAAAAAACTCTGAATTAGGAGTTCTTTTATTGAATTAGTGTATTGGCGAAAGCCTTGGATGTCCTCAATTAAAAGCCTGCCCTGAATTTGTCTCATCTTGTTCCTGTTAAACAATACTTGGGACCATCAAATGGTGGAAAAGGTGCACGGGTCCTAGGAGAACTTAGATTGAGGGACTCTGGTCCTCAGGGCTCTCCACACTTGTGATAAGTATGCCTCTTTGGGGTAGCAGATTAAAGAGAGGTGGAGGAAAGTATAAGTCTCAAGGGCCAAGTGTATGGTTAGGAGACAGAGCTCCATTTCTTGGAGTAAATGCTAGGCCTTTTCTTCCTGTGCCATATCCTGGTATTCTCTCCTGCTCTTGAACATGACAGTTTTTTTTTGGACTGCCATCTCTAGCCCTTTATATTTTTGCAGGCTCTCTTTCCAAAGACCTGTTCATAGTTACCTTCTCACCTCCTTCCTGCTCCTTCCTTGAACTCCAGTTTACCTATGCCAAGATACCTGCTTTTCTCAGTGACAACAAACAGAAAGGAGATGTGTTGGGAATTTTGATAGACAGTGGGGTATGGTGGCCTGGGGGCACAGGGCAGAAAGCTTGGCTTCTAGCATCTCCTTGCCTTTTACTAGCTGTGTAACACCTGGAGCTCACATTCATTGGGGTTGGCAGCAATAACTAAGGTCATTTGCAAGCTGAAAATCGTATATTTATGACTTGGTTTCTTTTTTCCCCCTCCTTCACCAGCCCAGTGGTGAGCTGTTCCTTCTCTGATCTGAGGCTGGCTTGGGGCAGTACCTTTCAGCCCAGGCTTCTACTTTAGAAGGTATAGATTTCAGGGTGGCATGTCACTTCCCCCAGCTTAGCCCAGCAAATTCCTGGTGCCAGTCCTTGCGAGGGATATCTGGCCCCAGAATGCGTCTGCAGCCCTCACCTTACCCAGAAGGCCTGTGAGTGCACAGAGTTGTGCTATATTTATATGGCACTTATATGCTATATATTATGTATATATATGCTATATATTATATGGCACGTGAAGTGTCCAGGCTGCTGGGTCACTTTTCTGTCACCACACTGTTGTAAGGAAGAGAGGGCAGGGATTATTCCCCCAGTTTGATATGTAAGGGGAAGCTACAGAAGCCTTGAGCACAAAGGGCTTGCCTAAGTGTGGAGAGGCAGATACTGTAATCACCTGCCCAGTGCTGGGCCTGCCCAGCATCTGACCTGATGAGGGCCATCTGCATTCTGCTGCAAACCTTCAGGGAGGGGAATTCAGTGCCCTGTCAGACAGCCTCTTTGATAAGACCTTTCCTCCCTAGACTGAACCAGAATTCCTCTCCCCTGTCATTTTCACCGAAAGTTCTAGTCCTGTGCTCTGCCTGACCCTGTCACAAGATAGCTTTCTCAAGACAGTCATCAGCCTTCTCACAGGGGTACCAGGATCTCAGCCCACTTACCCAGGACCTGTGGTAGACTTAACCAAAAGCTGTGGATGTGTTTTAACTGAATTTATTTATACCATTCTGTCATACAAGAGGAATTGTATGTGGCTAACCAAAAGTCTCATTTCACAGACATTGCTCACTGGTCCTTGTATTAATCTTTTCTCTTTTCTTTGATCTTGATGAGCTGTGTTTCTGGGTCTCCAAGGGGAGTGGGGATGTTGGGAGAATGGGAGAGGGAAAAATAGACACAACATTGATTTAAAACTTTGATTTTACTTCTTCCAGCCAAGATCTGTCTTTTAAGTTCAGAGCATGAATTTTTTTCTAAATTGTAAAAAAATTCAGGGTATCTTAGGTATGGATTATGGGAAGGCAATTGGAACAATTTTCACTTCCTTCTTATTTTTCCAGTCCTCTTTTGGAGGTGGTGGGGGTGGGCAGGATACAGTATTTTCACTTCTAATTCTCTCTTATCTTGTGATCAGATCTTCCTATTTCTTCCATTTTCATATATTCCAATTTCAGTTTCATTCCCAGAATTCAGGTACCTAGCTCCTTGTTTCTGTCTTTCTTCCCCCTTCTCCCCTCCATAACACCTCCTCATGGAATCTCCATCAAAAGCCCGGGACCTCTTTTCCCAGGTCAATGTGGCACCTATCACCCTGGCTTCTTGCATCTCAGACCAAATGTTTTCTCTTGTTTCCATCCAAGAATTCAGCCCAAACCAGTTCTCTAACCAGGCTCTTTCTGCTTGGGACAGTCCTTTTGCAGCTGGGGAATTTCTACCCTTAGATCTTCCTGTGAGCCTTGGAATTTCAACAGAGGATTGTAGTCGTTGGATGTTGAGTTCTGGTGCACAAACAGTACCCCATTTTGTCCCCACTGAACTGCCTTCGATAGAGAAGGATTATTATTAGAGGTGGGAATGTGACATCTCATGGGCTGGTTGGTCTGCCCCACTTTTCAGCATCCTACCATGTCCTTTGTCCTGGAGGGTGATTTTAGCTCCTGATATCTTGTATCTACAAACCAGTATTTCCCAGCTTTTTACACTTCTCGGAATTACCATTTTCCTTCTTACTTTGACATGGAGTGTGAGTGTGTAGGCCTCCCATATCCCCCAACTCCCTTCGTAAGGAAAGCATAAAGAGAGGGCAGAGATGCAGAGACAGTGGCTACTGGCTGGCATATGGGCATGGGCTTGCATTTCCTGCCATGGTCCATGAAGTCAGCTCAGCTGGAAACCTTGGAGACACACACACACACACACACACACACACACACACACACACACACACACACACGTCCAGCCTCAGTAAGGTGTCAGCTCTTTTCTCACTCTGCTCCTTCAGGGCTAGGCTCCAGCTGCTTCTGCCAGAACTTCCCTGCTGCCCCACTATGCACCTGTCATGTTGGACACACAGCCATCTGAGAGCATTTGCACTCAAGGGTGTGTAAGTGGAAGGAATGAGTGCAGAAATGCCTGGGTCTAAAATCTGGCCATACCCCTCACTAAGTCTTGGGACCTTCAGCCAGTTGGCCCTTATTCTGAGATTCACACTCCTGATCTGTAGAATGGGATGATAATGCACACTCTGCAGAGCTGCTGGGAGGGTTCTGCATGTGGAGGCTTCTGTGCAATTGGTTTATTTCCTTAGCCCCAGGCAGGGGGGCCT
This sequence comes from Callorhinus ursinus, assembly GCF_003265705.2. Lineage (NCBI taxonomy): Eukaryota > Metazoa > Chordata > Mammalia > Carnivora > Otariidae > Callorhinus > Callorhinus ursinus. The sequence goes on from NW_027397167.1 coordinate 155,245, forward strand.
TTAGGGCATGCCCTGCCTTTTTGTGTCTCTAGTAGAACCCTTCATAATTCCTGGTTTCATGTAGAAACAAGTTAGTGAGCGAAATCAGTCAGTATGCACACACTGCTAAGTTCCTGCCTGCTGTGTGGAACACAAGAGGGAAGTGGATTGGGGGAGGGCGTTGTGCTTGTACAGCGTGTCCTCATCACTTTGGTAGGGCTGGCCCTAGACTGGGTGTGCATGAGTAGCCAGTAGTTCTCAGTTCCCCACCCTCACTTTCCAGGATCAGACACAGACATCAAGGCTTTTCCAGGGGGCTCCCTCACCCCCTTTCATAGGGCTACCACATCATCCTTTATTCCTTAGGTCTCATGGTTCTTACCCCAGGGACAAGTCTGTCCTCTGCTCCTGTACTCAGAGTGAACAGCTCTCATTACCCACCTCGAAACAAAAAAACAAAAAAAGTATTTAAAAAAGAAAAAAGAACAACAGCTGGCCCCCTTCTGCTTTTGGCAGCAGGTGTTTCCTCTCTGGCTTCTTTTTTTGGCACCTTGGTTCTTGTTCTCACATCCCTGCACCCTGTGGCCCCTCTGTTGCCCCAACTCCTCCCTCCCGGAAGCTAGAGTTTAGCAGGTTGATGAGCGCTGTCCCCAGACCTTGGCCTTGGATTTGGTGGACGCACCATCTGGCTGCCCCGCCTACCTCAGGCAGGGCTCTCCCCATCAACTCTATGAGGCTCCGGGCTCTGGGGCTAGGGAGGGCAAGACTCCCGAAGTTTCGACTGGACAGGGTTGAGGGGTCGGGACTGTGAGCAGGGAAGGGCCCAGTGTAACAGCTGTCAACACAGCGCCTCCTGAAGTTCAGGACCCCGGAAAACTTGGGATGTCCGGACGGCCGGTAATTGCCGCGTCGGGCGGAGGAGGCGGGCCGGGGAAGCAGGGCCCCCGGCTAGTGCGGGCGGCCAGTCCCGCCCCTCGGCCCTCCCCGCCCCGCCCTTCTCGGGGAAGGGCCACGTTGCTCGCCTGGCGGGCCGGCCCGGCGCATGTAGGAAGGGCCGGCCGGGAGGAAGGCGCCGGCGTCCGCGCGAGCGCTGGAACGCGCCGGGGCACCGGGCTCGTCCCCCGCGCCCCGGGGCGGCCCAAGTTCAGGTCCGGGAGGTTGGGAGGACCTGGTGAGTAGGGGCCCGAAACGCCGGCGTCCGTCAGTTCTGAGGCTTGTCCCGGGGAGGGGATGGAGGTCCGACTGAAGGAGGCCCCGTGGGAGCAGAGAGGGCGCTCCCGGGGCTCGGGTCCCGGCTTGAGAAGCGGCTCCTCTCCGAGCGCTCCGTGTCCCCCGGGTGCCCGGGAGCCCCAGCGAGAGGGACTTGGCCCGGCCCGCCCCGGGTTTCGGCCGCGCACCCCTCCCGAGCCGGGAAGTCGAACTCCGCGTTGCGTTCTCGGAATCCCGGGCCTCCAGCTGTTGGAGGGAGGGCGGGCTCCGCGGGGAGGGAGGCGGTTGTGAAACTCGGTGGTAGGGCGTACGTGGGTGCGGGGCCAGAGGAGGTGGGATTACTGCAGAGAGTTTGGGGAGCGGGAAGGGGAGGTGGCCTTTGCCAAACCCCACCCCAGCGTCCTTTCCACTGGTTACTAGGGTTCTTTTACAGCCGCAAGGAAGAACTGACTCCATAGGAAAATATGTAAATTAGAAAAAAAACTTTTTCCTACTTGTCAGCTAACGTGTGTGGTGGGGTCGGGGGCTTCTGAGACGTACAGAGCCCCCATCTTATAAACTGGAGCAGAGGGGCTGTGTGGCCAGCTGATCTGCGTTTGTACTGAACAGTGAGCCCCAGGGTGAGGCTCCACCTTGGTTAACCCTTGCCCCTGTGGCCTGTTCAATTACTCTTTGCGTTAGGTCATCACTGGCTGGGAGAGCCAGCTTTGTTTTCTGTCGTTTGTAACAGTTTTCAGACCATGGAGCCTTTTCTCTTAGATTCTTACATCCCCTGAGTCTGCCTCCCACGGTGAATCACCCGTCTGACCCCGTTACTGGAGACCATTGAGCTCTTCTGGATTCCTGCTTCTGTGTCCTTTTCTGAGTTAGCACTGTAGTTTTGTTTAACCTCAGTTGCATATGTGACACCTTAAACTCACTTCCTGTTTGGGACATTGGGGGAAATTGTCCTATGCTTTTTATCATCAGAAACCAGGGAACCTGGGGAAGATCCAAATAATTTCTTTTTCAGTTCAGCTAAGGGAACCAAGGTGCAAGTGGGTCAAGTGACTTGCCCAAGGTTACCTGGTTTCCCAGGCTTTCATACTTTTTGCTGCGCTAACATCATGCTTTCTTTTATCCTTTTCTTTTTCAGGATGAATAACCTGCATCCCTTCCTCCTAGGTCTTACTCTCTAAGCTCTTGAATTATTCAGTGTATCTTCCCTGACTTCTTTTCATTTCTTCCGTCCTTGTGAAAGTATGGAGCCTGATACATGATGCAGGAGTCTAGCAAAGGCCTAATAATGAATGATAAAGTAATTCAGTTAGGTCTCCATTATCTGAGGTGTATTCTGTACTTTGGATTTTTTAGGCAATGTTTTTTAACATGGTAAGCAAGACAAAGAAGAGATAGCCTGCAATATTACTTTAACTCCCATACTTTTTTTGAAGCTAAGTATGACTTCTCCATTATTGCTCATGAAGGGAAGTTAACTATCTGGTGTTCTTTTGCTGTTTAAGATATAGTTTTGCCAGAGAGTGGGGACTGGCTGCAGAACATGGAATCAGGGTGTTGGAAAGGGATCACAGCTTCTAGGCAGTCCTTCAGAGGGAAAAAACTGAGACCCACAGGAGTTGGGACCTGCTCAGAGCCTCCTGGGTTTGGGCTAAGGGTTTTACACACTAAAAATGCTCACTCATCTTCCACCACGGTGCAGATGTCTTTGTACCTGGTGGTGTGGATCAACTGTGTCACTTCCCTAAAGGAGTGTGAAAATTCTAGCAAATCAGAACTAGTTTTTTTTTTTAAACTTTATTTTAAAATCAGAACTAGTTTTGAATCTGCGCCTTGCAGGCAAATGTGCATTAATAACAGAATATCAGGAGCTCAGGTCAGAGTTAAGGACTCTTGTTCTATTTTAGAAAAGGAAGGTGTGGCAGATTATATTTTCCCAAAATGGTCACCCCATAAATATCCCATTCCACTTGTTGTTACAATTGGACATTGTTCTCCACCCACCAGTGGTGGGATCTATGGTTTTCTCCCTTTGAGTGTGGGCAGGCATTCATGATTCCTCTGACCTATGAGTAAAAGGCAGAAGTGATCCCAGGCTGGATCATGATAAGGATACAGTTTCACCTGGTTTGCTGTCTTTCTTGGGACACTCATCTTTGGAACCCAGCCATCAAGTTCAGAGGAAACCCAGGCCACGTGAAGAGGCTACGTGGAGGTGTTGCAGCCAGCACTTCATCAAACCATGCTGACATCGACCTGCAGACATGTGACCGAATAAGCCTTTGAGGGAGAGTCCACCCCCCAGCTTTTGAGTCTTCCAGCTGAGGTCCCAGACATCATGGAGCAGAAACAGGTCATCTGCTCTGCCCCACTGTCCAAATTCCTGACCTTTTGAAACTGTAGGAGAGAATAAATTATAGCTATTGAACATTAAGTGTTTTTATTGTTCAATAATAGCTATTGGTAAGGAAGGGAATATGAGTAGAGGCAGACCCTCAGATTTTGGACTTGGGGCTTTGAGCACAGAGGACAGGAGGAACACTTGCTGTGCTTATCAGGGGTACTTAGATTCTGTTTTACTCATTATTTCAGGTACTTGCTGCTATATCACACATCACCTCAAAACTTAATGGCTTGAAACAACAGAATCATTTTATTCCTATCTTAGCTCTGTGGTTCTTGCTCGTGGTCGTTCAACGTGGTTGCAGTCGGATGTGGCCACGGCTGGGATCATCTGAAAGGCTTCCTCCCATGTCTGATTGTTGATGCTTGCTGTTGGCTAAAACCTTAGCTTGGGTTGTGAACTGGAATATCTGTGGGTGGCCTGTCCTTGTGGCTTGGGCTTCCCCCAACTTTTGTGGCCGCATTCAAAGAGCATGCACCTCAGGAACAACAGGTGGAAACTGTATTGCCTTTCGTGGACTAGTTTTGCAAATCATGCGTGGTCACTTCCTCCATAGCCACAGATCAAAGAGGGAACGTAGACCTCGCATCCCCCACCTCTAGTGGGAAGAATGGCATTACATTTTTGTAAGAAGAGCATGTGGAGGGGGATATGTGGTGATCATCTTTGGAAAATGTAATCCTTCACTCTCATGCTGCTGGTTTGGTCTTTCTCCCTGATTCAGTTAATAATGCAAGCAGTCTGCCAGCTAGCCACTTGAACTTCATATGTGTGTCAAGCACTGTAATAGGGTTAAAGGTCATAGAGCTTTTTTCCTCAGGAGTAAGGTGAGAACCACATAAGCACAGCCACAGATTCTGTTACAGTGTGAAGGGGAGAAACAGGAGGTGTGGGGAGAGTGTGGTGTGAGGGTAGTTGTGGGAAGGCCTGGCTCTACCTGGGATGTTATGGAAGGATTTGCTGAACCGGGCTCGAAAGAGTGTGTGAGTTCCTACAGTGGGTCCATGGGTGATGTTTCAGGATGAAGGAACAGCTGGAGCTAAGACTGCAGCATATAAGTGTACTTGTTGGGGGAAATAAGTAGCTTGCTGAAGCCAGAGAAGGTTAATGGTTGGGGGTGAGCTTGAAAAAGGATGTTGAAGTTAATTTGTTCTGAAGGCCTTGTGTGTCCTAATGAATTTGAGTTTAATTCTGTGAGCAGTGGTAGCCCCTTCCTGGTTTTTAAGGCAGGTTAGTGTTGTGACCAGCTGTGCACTCTAGGAAAGAAGGATGCTCTGGTGCTGTTGGGAAGGTTGCTTAGGGGAATGCAAGATTGGCATTAGGTAGACTAGCTGAGAAGCTACATCAAGAGTTCAGGCTTAAAAAACAGTATCGCATAAGGAAAGAGAGTTCAGGTTCAAGGGCTTGAAATGGGACTGTGGCAGTGAATGAGTAACTGTCTCTTCGATTTTCATAATTCTGAAATGCTTGGGGCTGGATATGTTTCAGAATTTAGAATTTTTTGGATTTTAAAAAGATGATCTGGTGCATTTATGATATAGTATGAAGTGTGGAACAGCACACCATAATCCAGCATCTTGATTTCTGTGGCAAATGTATAAATAGTCACACTAAATGGATAGTAAATACTATAAATAGCCTTACATTAGATCACATCAGATTTCACCAAAGGTTTTACTGCCAAATGAGTGTAGAAAACTTCTCTTTTTCAGTGCTTTTTGGCCATGGGACTTGTAGGTAAGGGATTGTGGGTGAGTGGCATCTGCACATAAGTCACTTTTTAGGTCATTGGTAAATCTCTCTTGATGGTCAAAGATCCTAGCACAACAACTTGGCTGCCCTGGGGAGCTGGTGCCCGTTCTTGAATAGTTTGTAGCTGAGGGGGTTTAACAGATCTTGAGCAAGAAGTTGCACTGATAGCAATGATTGTGATTGTGAAGGGGGGGTAGACTTCACATTGTCTGACATCTTCCCTGGCAGAGACATGAGTGAAAGCACACCAAGTGAAGGAGGGAGGGAGGAACAGACCAGTCATTCAGGCACATGCAGAGGCCTTGAGGCAGGCTCAGAAGGATCTAGTAGAATGGAGCAGAGAGAGCCAGCTGGAGAGGGGATGGAGGAATGACTGGCTTAATTTATGTCACAGCTGGGCACTATTCTAAACACCTGATGCAGATTATCTCACCCAATCTTTATAGCAGTCCAGTGTGGTATTCTATTGTAATTTCCATATTAGAAGTGAGAAGGTTGAGTTTCAGAGATGTGAAAAAACGTGGGGTGGTGCCAAGCATTTGTTACTCCTGATGGTAGGACTGAGAGCAGCACTTCCTCAATGAATGTGTTGGCTTGCTGGCTTTATCATCCCTTGGGCACAGCACATGTGCTTGTGTATGCACACACCATTCATTAACTTCCATACAGAGAGGAGGATCCTGTCTGGAGAGTATGTGAAGAAGCAGTAGGAAACGGCACTGGCTCTGGAAGAGTCTGTGTAGAGAGCAGTGGGGCTTGGGAATAGACATGTTGCGTTCTCTCTGGAAAGAGGACCAAGTTCTGTTTCACAATTTAGAAAAAAATGGTCATGATCTGGAGAACGACGGCCTGAGCCCTTAGGTAGAGGCCTCGGCTGGACTGGGACAGCTGTTTCCTGTGGGCCGTCCAGCCATGCTTTATGCTTACAAACATGCTTAGTCCAGTCCTCTGAGGGATTGAGAAGATTGCTTTGATCTGCATGGCTTAGAAGGATGGGAGACAGGAGGGCTTCTCGGCTTCTGGAAGTGGATGTGGGCCACCTAGTTCCTAATGTCTGGAGAAGAGTGAAGGATTTTACATGTCATCTGCAGGGTAGAAAGGATGTGGTCCCTTGGGGTTTTCCCACCAGTCTGAGAGCTTGCTGGTCTGAGGTGGCTCATCGATAAGTCAGAGACAGGTCTGTTCCTCCAACTTTGAGGTAGCATTTCAGATGATGGAGTTCAGTCTCTTTTTTCCTTCCTCCATCCCTTCCTGCCCAGTCAGTTAGGAGGCAGGAATTCAGGGGATTGGGAACCCTGGATAGGAGATTGGAGGGAAAGATCCAACAATGACCACGTCCTGCGGGGCAGTAAAGAAGTTAACTGGAAATCTGTTATCTCTCTCTTCTTCTAGGAAACTCTGATTTGTATATGAGCACTGATAACATGGGAATTTAATGACACAGTAGAGTGGAAACGGACTTGAGTTTTCCTTTTTATTTTCTCTCCTTTTTTCACGTTAATCACCATACATTACATCATTAGTTTTTGATGTAGTGTTCCATGATTCATTGTTTGTGTATAAAACCCAGTGCTCCATTCAGTACATGCCCTCTTTAATACCCATCACCAGGCTAACCCATCCCCCTACCCCCCCCAGAACCCTCAGTTTGTTTCTCAAAGTCCATAGTCTTTCATGATTCATCTCCCCCTCCAATTCCCCCCCTTCATTTTTCCCTTCCTACTATCTTCTTCTTTTTTTTTTTTTTAACATATAATGTATTATGTGTTTCAGAGGTACAGGTCTGTGATTCAACAGTCTTACACAATTCACAACGCTCACCATAGCATATACCCTTCCCAATGTCCATCACCCAGCCACGCCATCCCTCTCACCCCACGCCACTCCAGCAACCCTCAGTGTGTTTCCTGAGATTAAGAATTCCTCATATCAATGAGGTCATATGATACATGTCTTTCTCTGATTGACTTATTTCGCTTAGCATAATACCCTCCAGTTCCATCACGTTATTGCAAATGGCAAGATTTCATTCCTTTTGATGGCTGCATAATATTCCATTGTGTATATATACCACATCTTCTTTATACATTCATCTGTCGATGGACATCTTGGCTCTCTCCACAGTTTGGCTATTGTGGACATTGCTGCTATAAACATCGGGGTGCACGTACCCCTTTGGATCCCTACATTTGTATCTTTGGGGTAAATACCCAGTAGTGCAATTGCTGGATTGTATGGTAGCTCTATTTTCAACTTTCTGAGGAACCTCCATACTGTTTTCCAGAGGGGTTGCAACAGCTTGCGTTCCCACCAACAGTGTAGGAGGGTTCCCCTTTCTCCACATCCCCACCAACATCTGTCATTTCCTGACTTGTTAGTTTTAGCGATTCTAACACGTGTGAGGTGGTATCTCATTGAGGTTTTGATTTGGATTTCCCTGATGCCAAGCGATATTGAGCACTTTTTCATGCGTCTGTTGGCCATTTGGATGTCTTTGGAAAAATGTCTGTTCATGTCTTCTGCCCATTTCTTGATTGGATTATTTCTTCTTTGGGTGTTGAGTTTGATAAGTTCTTTATAGATTTTGGATACTAGCCCTTTATCTGATACATCATTTGCAAATATCTTCTCCCATTCTGTCGGTTGTCTTTTGGTTTTGTTGACTGTTTCCTTTGCTGTGCAAAACTTTATCTTGATGAAGTCCCAATAGTTCATTTTTGCCCTTGCTTCCCTTGCCTTTGGCAATGTTTCTAGGAAGAAGTTGCTGCAGCTGAAGTCAAAGAGGTTGCTGCATGTGTTCTCCTTTAGGATTTTGATGGACTCCTGTCTCACATTTAGGTCTTTCAACCATTTTGAGTCTATTTTTGTGTGTGGTGTAAGAATGACACTTTCATTCTTCTGCATGTGTCTATCCAATTTTCCCAGCACCATTTGTTGAAGAGGCTCTCTTTTTACCATTGGACATTCTTTCCTGCTTTGTCAAAGATTAGTTGACCATAGAGTTGAGGGTCCATTTCTGGGCTCTCTATTCTGGTCGATAGATCTATGTGTCTGTTTTTGTGCCCATACCATACTGTCTTGATGATGACAGCTTTGTAATAGAGCTGGAAGTCCGGAATTGTGATGCCACCAGCTTTGCTTTTCTTTTTCAATGTTCCTCTGGCTATTCGGGGTCTTTTCTGGTTCCATACAAATTTTAGGATTGTTTGTTCCATTTCCTTGAAAACAGTGGATGGTATTTTGATAGGGATTGCATTGAGTGTGTAGATTGCTCTAGGTAGCATTGACATCTTCACAATATTTGTTCTTTCAATCCATGAGCATGGAAAGTTTTTCCATTTCTTGGTGTCTTCCTCAATTTCTTTCATGAGTATTTTATAGTTTTCTGAGTACAGATCCTTTGCCTCTTTGGTTAGATTTAATCCTAGGTATCTTATGGTTTTCTGTGCAATTGTAAATGGGATTGACTCCTTAATTTCTCTCTCTTCTGTCTTGTTGGTGTAGAGGAATGCCACTGATTTCTGTGCATTGATTTTATATCCTGCTACTTTACTGAATTCCTGTATGAGTTCTAGCAGTTTTGGGATGGAGTCTTTTGGGTTTTCCACATACAGTATCCTATCACCTGCAAAGAGTGAGAGTTTGACTTCCTCTTTACCGATTTGGATGCCTTTGATTTCTTTTTGTTGTCTGATTGCTGTGGCTAGGACTTCTAATACTATGGTGAATAGCAGTGGTGAAAGTGGACATCCCTACCATGTTCCTGACCTTAGGGGGAAAGCTCTCAGCTTTTCCCCATTGAGAATGATATTCGCTTTAGGTTTTACATAGATGGCTTTTATGATATTGAGGTATGTACCCTCTATCCATATACTCTGAAGAGTTTTGATCAAGAAAGGATGCTGTACTTTGTCAAATACTTTTTCTGCATCTTTATTGAAAGGATCATATGCTTCTTGTTCTCTCTTTTGTTAATGCATTGTATCACGTTGATTGATTTGCGGATGTTGAACCAACCTTGCAGCCCAGGGATAAATCCCACTTGGTCGTGGTGAATAATCCTTTTAATATACTGTTGGATCCTATTGGCTAGTATTTTGGTGAGAATTTTGCATCCATGTTCATCAAGGATATTGGTCTGTAATTCTCCTTTTTGGGGTCTTTGTCTGGTTTTGGGATCAAGGTAATGGTGGCCTCAGAAAACGAGTTTGGAAGTTTTCCTTCCATTTCTATTTTTTGGAACAGTTTCAGGAGAATAGGTATTAATTCTTCTTTAAATGTTTGGTAGAATTCCCCTGGGAAGCCATCTGGCCCTGGGCTTTTGTTTGTTGGGAGATTTTTGATGACTGCTTCAATTTCCTTAGTGGTTATAGATCTGTTCAGGTTTTCTGTTTCTTCCTGGTTCAGTCTTGGTAGTTGATACATCTCTAGGAATGCATCCATTTCTTCCAGATTATCTATTTTGCTGGCATATAGTTGCTCATAATATGTTCTTATAATTGTTTGTATTTCTTTGGTGTTGGTTGTGATCTCTCCTCTTTCATTCATGATTTTATTTATTTGGGTCGTTTCTCTTTTCTTTTTGATAAGTCTGGCCAGGGGTTTATCAGTCTTGTTAATTCTTTCAAAGAACCAGCTCCTAGTTTCATTGATCTGTTCTACTGTTCTTTTGGTTTATACGTCATTGAATTCTGCTCTGATCTTTATTATTTCTCTTCTCCTGCTGGGTTTAGGCTTTATTTGCTGTTCTTTCTCCAGCTCCTTTAGGTGTAGGGTTAGGTTGTGTATTTGAGACCTTTCTTGTTTCTCGAGAAAGGCTTGTATTGCTATGTACTTTCCTCTTAGGACTGCCTTTGCTGCATCCCAAAGATTTTGAACAGTTGTGTTTTCATTTTCATTTGTTTCCATGAATGTTTTTCATTCTTCTTTAATTTCCTGGTTGACCCATTCATTCTTTAGTAGGATGCTCTTTAGCCTCTATGTATTTGAGTTCTTTCCGACTTTCCTCTTGTGATTGAGTTCTAGTTTCAAAGCACTGTGGTCTGAAAATATGCAGGGAATGATCCCAATCTTTTGGTGCCAGTTGAGACCTGATTTGTGACCTAGGATATGATCAATTCTGGAGAATGTTCCATGGACACTAGTCAAGAATGTGTATTCTGTTGCTTTGGGATGAAATGTTCTGAATACATCTGCGAAGTCCATTTAGTCCAGTGTGTCATTTAAAGTCTTTATTTCCTTTTTGATCTTTTGCTTTGATGATCTGTCCATTTCAGTGAGGGGGGTGTTAAAATCTCCCACTATTGTATTGTTGTCAATGTGTTTCTTTGCTTTTGTTATTAATTGGCTTATATAATTGTCTGCTCCCATGTTAGGGGCATAGATATTTACAGTTGTTAGATCTTCTTGTTGGATAGACCCTTTAAGTAGGATATAGTGTCCTTCCTCATCTCTTATTACAGTCTTTGGTTTAAAATCTAATTTGTCTGATAGAAGGATTGCCACCCCAGCTTTCTTTTGGTGTCCTTTAGCATGGTAAATGGTTGTCTACCCCCTCACTTTCAATCTGGAGGTGTCTTTGGGTCTAAAATGAGTCTCTTGCAGACAGCATATCGATGGGTCTTGTTTTTTAATCCAATCTGATAGCCTGTATCTTTTGATTGGGCATTTAGTCCATTTACATTCAGGGTAACTATTGAGAGATATGAATTTAGTGCCATTGTATTGCCTGTAAGGTGCCTGTTAGTGTATATTGTCTGTGTTCTTTTCTGGTCTATGTTACTTTTAGGCTCTTTATTTGCTTAGAGGACCCCTTTCAATATTTCCTGTAGGGTTGGTTTTGTGTTTGCAAATTCCTTTAGTTTTTGTTTGTCCTGAAGCTTTTTATCTCTCCTTCTATCCAGCCTAGTTGGATATAGTATTCTTGGCTGCATATTTTTCCCATTTAGTGCTCTGAATATATCATGTCAGTCCTTTCTGGCCTCCCAGGTCTCTGTGGCTAGGTCTGTTGCCAGTCTAATGTTTCTACCATTGTAGCTTACAGATCTCTTCTCCAGAGCTGCTTTCAGGATTTTCTCTTTGTCTCTGAGACTCATAAGTTTCACTATTAGATGTTGGGGTGTTGACCTATTTTTATTCATTTTGAGGGGGGTTCTCTGTGCCCTCTGGATTTTGATGCCTGTTCCTTCCCCAGATTAGGGAAATTCTCTCCTATAATTTACTCCAATATACCTTCTGCCCCTCTCTTTCTTCTTCTTCTGGGATCCCAATTATTCTAATATTGTTTCATCTTATGGTATCACTTATCTCTCGAATTGTGCCCTTGTGATTCAGTAGTTGTTTATCTCTTTTTCTCAGCTTCTTTATTTTCTATCATTTCGTCTTTTACATCACTAATTCTCTCTTCTGCCTCATTTATCCTAGCAGTTAGAGCCTCCATTTTTGATTGCACCTCATTAAGACCCTTTTTGATTTCAACTTGGTTAGATTTTTGTTCTTTTATTTCTCCAAAAAGGTTTTTCTAATATCTTCCATGCTTTTTTCAAGCCAAGCTGGTATCTTTAAAATCGTCATTCTGAACTCTCGTTCCGACATCTTACTAATGTCTGTATTGATTAGGTCCCTGGCAGTTTGTACTGCCTCTTGTTCTTTTTTTTTTTTTTTTTTTGAGGTGATTTTTTCCATCTTGTCATTTTGTCCAGAGGAGAATAGATGAATGAGAGAACAAAATGCTAACAGGGTAACAACGACCCCAGATAAATACACACTAAACAAATCAGAAGAGGCCTGAAACCGGGGGGAAAAGAAAGAGAAAGAAAGAAAAAAGAAAAAGATTTAAAAAAAAACCAGAATATGATCAGATATGATCAGGCTGGTGCATAGATCAGTGCCACACACTAGATTTTGGGCATATTTTGGTCTTAGAAGAAAGTGCCTCTCAAAATTTTAAAGAAAGGAAAACATATATGTACAAAAATAAGGGTAAATAATATGAAGGGATGGAATATGACTGCAAAGATGAAAATTATAAAAGGTTTTATAAAAGGAATTGATAAGAAGTTTGTTGCAAAAAGAAAGAGGAATTAAAAAAATGAAGAGAATGTGATCCGGCAGGAGACTAGTACAAAGCCATACACTAGAGATTTAGGGTGTATTTTGGTCTGTTAGAAGAAACTGTATCCCAGAATTTAAGGAGCGAACAATATATATGTATATACCAAAAATAAGGTTAACTACTATGAAGGGATAGAATATGACTCTAAAAATGAAAAGTAAAAAAGATTTTTTTTAAAAAGGGATTGATAAGATGTTGGTTGCAAAAGGGAAAAAGAAAAATTCAAGAAAAAAGAAAAAGGAAGTTAAAAAAAGAATTAACTTTGAAAGACTAAGGAATCATGGGCAAAAAGCCATGAATTCTATGTGCAGTATTCCCCTAGTGCTGGAGTTCTGCCGTTCTCATTGATGGGTAAACTTGGTCTTGGCTGGCTGTTCTTGCTGATCTTCTGGGGAGGGGCGTATTGCCGTGGTTCCCAAATGTCTGCTGGAGGCGGAATTGGCCTGCCCTTGCCGGTCCGGGCTAAGTAATCTGCTTGGGTTTGCTCTCTGGAGCTTTTGTTCCCTCCAACCTTTCCGCACAACTTTGGAGGATGAGAGTGAATGTGACGGCCTCCCAATCTCCGCCCCGGAGGAGCCGAGAACTTGGAGCCCCGCTCCTCAGTGCGCCCCCAGAGAAAAGCAGTCAGTCACTCCCGTGTTCCCGGTCTCTGGCCGCACTCCGTGCTCACACGGCCTGTGACCGAGTGTTTCTATCCCTGGCACCCGACTCAGTGTGGAGTCTCCAAACCCACCAGATCCCTGCGGTGCGCTCCCGTGCTACTCCTCCTAGGGGAGGAAGGGGAGTCTCCCCGGATCTGCTGCTTGTTGGGTCCCTGCTGGAGGAGCAGTGGCCCGACTGTGCCGCGGATCGCGGATCACAGTTTATGGCAACCCGAGCTGAGAGCCCACGCCTTAGCTCCATCTCTGCAGCCGGCTTCCCCCCTCCGACACCTGGGAGCTCTGCCGCCCTCAGGCACCCCCGATCTTTCTGTGACCCCGAGGGTCCTGAGATCACAGTGTCCCATGAGGGTTCCACCGCCCGCTTAGCCACTGGAGCGACGCCCCTCAGTGGAGCCGGCTTCTAAAATTTCCAATTTTGTGCTCCGCGGCTCTATCACTTGCCAGAAGCGGCCGACGGAGGCCCCCTCCCCCACCGTCTATCCTCCCAAATATCGCCTTAGATTCACTTCTCCTCATGTCCTACCTTCCAGAAAGTGGTCGCTTTTCTGTTCAGAGAGTTGCTGCTATTTTCTTCGATCTCCTGTTGAGTTTGTAGGTGTTCAGAATGGTTTGATCCCTATCCAGCTGAATTCCTGGGACCAGACTAAATCCAGGTCTCCTACCCCTCTGCCATCTTGCTCCTCCCCCTCCCGGACTTGAGTTTTCTGAGGGACTGGTGCTATGGAGTTGAGGTGGATGGTTTCTCAGAAGACAGGTGGAGGTGCTGCCAGCAGGGGCTTGGGGAGTCTCCCCAGGAGGAAGACATAATCCATGTTTCTTTAGAGACATAATCCATGTTCCTTGAGCAGGCAGATCCATCAACACTTTGATCCTTTGACACTGGATATGCCTGCTCAAGAGCCCAGAAGTGCAGAGATGAGATCTGGAACCTGAGATTTTGGTGGCTGTGAGGCAGAGGGTAACTGGCAGAGCAACAGGCACAAAAGGGCACATACCTAAAGCTTCAGGGTGTGAGGAGTGGAGACTAGAAGTAGGAAAGCCAGAGAGAGAGTTGCATGGTCTGTAATGTCAACTGTCTGGAAATTGGAGGGTGTGGTAGATCCTTTCAAGTAGTGAGTTCTGGTAGGGGAAGAGGGTTGGTAGGGCCATGCCTTTCTCTAGTAAGATGCTGTCCCAGTCCCTTCCCAGAGCCTGGCAGTCAGCAGGTGTGTGATGAGTGATTAAGGAGTTCAGGACAAATGGATTGCTTCAGTTGCCCCTACTGATGTGCCTAACTGGGGCCATATTGGACAAAACTAGTCACAACTGTGGGCCATGTCCCCATATTGATTTTAAGAAACTTTATTTGGAAATAATTTCAATTTACAAAAAAGATGCAACAATTAAAATCGTATAAGGACACTCATTCCTTTACTCAGATTCACCTATTAGCATTTTGCCACATTTGCATGCTCTCTCTATGTATACATGATATTTTTTTCTGAACCATTTGAGAAGTTGGCTCTGTCATGACTCTGTACTCCTAATTACTTTAGTCTGAATTAGCTAAGAATTGGGATATTATTTTCCATAACCACAGTATGGCTATTTGTCAGTCAACATGGATACTTTAATTGACTACCTACATTCCAGTTTTGTCATTTGACCCAATAATGCCTTTTCTTAAAGGGAAAGTTTTATTGAGGTATAGTTGACATAGAGTAAAGTGCACATACTTAAAACGTACAATTTGATAAGTTTGTATGTATGAATACACCCATGAAACTATTTACCCCAACAAGATAACAGCAGAATTTCCTACTGTCCCTTTGTAATACCCCCCCCTCACTGTCCTCACTGCCTCCATGCCTAGGCAACCACTGATTTGCTTTGTCACTATCAATTACTCTGTATTTCCTGGAGATTTATATAAGTGGAATCAGTGTATGTGCTCTTATTTCAGTCATTCACAAATCGCATATTTTGAGATTCATCCATGTGCTGTATGTGTCAGTAGTTTATTCCTTTGAATATTATTCCATTTTATAGGTAAGCCAGTTTGTTTATCCGTATTCCTCTGTTGATGGGCATTGGGTTTTTCCCAGGTTTTGGTGATTATGACTAAAGCTGCTATAAACATTCAAGATAGTTTTTGTATGGATGCATGTTTTTATTTCTCTTGGCTATATATCTAATAGTGGACTTGGTAACTCTGGCATTTTGACAAACTACCAAACTGCTATAAAAGGACATTAATTCCATACCTCACACCATATACAAAAATTAACTGAAAATGAACCATAAACCTAAATGTAAAACCTAAAACTATAAGACCTGAAAGAGAAAACATAGGGAAAGATATGTGTGATTTTGGCAAAGATTCATTAGATACAATGCGAAAAGCATGATCCACAAAAGATGAAACCCTTGATAATTGAATACCATTAAAATTAAGACCTTCTGGGGCTTCTGGGTGGCTCAGATGGTTAATAAGTGTCTGCCTTCAGCTCAGGTCATGATCCCAGGGCCCTGGGATGGAGCCCCAATTCATCAGGCTGCTAGCTCAGTGGGGAGTCTGCTTCTCCCTCTCCCCCTGCCTCTTTCTCAAATGAATAAATAAAATCTTTAAAAAAAAATAAAGATAAAATTAAGAACTTCTGTTTCTCATTTGACACTCTTAGGAGGACAACTGTTTGAATTTTTGCATCTGATGGGTGAGAAATTTTATCTTAGTAGAGTTTAATTTGCATTTTTCTTGTAAGTGAAGTATCTTTTCATATGTCTAAGGACCATTTCAGTATCTTTTTGTGAGTTGCCCTTGTCTCAAGACGAGGAGTTTTGGCTTTTTACCCCCTCAGTTTAAAAGTTCTTTGTCTCCTAGCTTCTTATTTGTATATATATTGCAACATTCTCTCCCAGTTTGTATTTTAACCTGGCTAATGGTGTTTATATCATGCAAAAATGTTCTTATTACTGCATCTAGATTTTGAATCAAACTTAGCCTTTATCTGTACTCAGGTTATAGAGGAATTGACCCGTATTTTCTTCCAGCACTTGTATAGTTATATTTTTTATATTTATTTATTTATTTTAGATTTTATTTATTTGACAGAGAGAGACACAGCGAGAGAGGGAACACAAGCAGGGGGAGTGGGAGAGAGAGAAGCAGACTCCCCACCAAGCAGGGAGCCTGATGTGGGGCTTGATCCCAGAACCCTGGGATCATGGACTGAGCCACCCAGGTGCCCCTATTTTTTATATTTACATCTCTAATCCACTTGGAAGTTATTCTTCTGTACAGGTCTAATTTTGTTTTTCAAATAGCTACATAGTTGTTATAACAACTAATAAGACCATTTTTTTTGCCCTAGTAATTTTTAAATATCACCTGTATCATGTATTAGGTTTCTACATGTATTTGGGTCTATTTTCTATAGTTTAAATTGTATTCCTTTGGATGATCTGTTTATTTACCTACTAGCATCACATAGTTTTAATTATAGAAGCTTTGTAATGTGTAGTATTTTAATGGCTGGTAGGGTTAGTCCCTCTTTCACACGTTGTTTTCATTATTTTCCTAGATGGCCTTGTATGTTCTTTTTTTCTTTCATTTTTTAATTTATGTTCAATTAGCCAACATTCAATACATCATTACTTTTTGATATAATGTTCAGTGATTCATTAGTTGCATATAACACCCAGTACTCATCACATTACTGTTGGTTTGTCTAGCTCCCAAAAAACGTATTTTTATTGAGATTTCTGATGGTGGTCAGATGTCCTAACCAAGAACAAGGATGTGTAAGTCCTCCTTTATGTCTTTAGGAACTATAGTCTTGTTCATGTAGGTTTTGAATATTTCTTGTTAAGTTTATTCTTACATAATCATTTTTATGGCTGTCCTAAATAGGGTTTTCTCATCCATTGTGACTTGTAATGAATTATTACTTGTGGATATGAAGGCTATTGATTTGTGCATGTTAGTTAATTATTTTTATTTTAAAGATTTCATTTATTTATTTGACAGACAGCAAGAGAGGGAACACAAGCAGTGGGAGTGGGAGAGGGAGAAGCAGGCTCTCCCGATGCAAAGCTCAATCCCAGGACCCTGGGATCATGACCTGAGCCGAAGGCAGCCGCTTAACTGACTGAGCCACCCAGGCGCCCCTGTGCATGTTAATTTTTATATCCTGCTGCTTTGCTCAATTCTTCAGTTGTTTGGGTTTGTTTTATCATTGATTCCCTTAGAGTTTCCCAGGCATATTCTTACAGTATCAACAAATAGAGATAGTCATGCTTCTTTTTCTACTTCTGCCTTTGTCTTCTGTAGTCCATTCACATTGGCTGATCCCTCCAACAGAATGTTGGAGCGTAGCAGCTTGGCTTTGCCCCTGACCTTTGTGGGAAGGCCTCTAGTGCTTCCTTATTAGGTAAGGTCTGGCTTTCGCCTAGAGGTGTGATTATATTAGAGTTTTTCTTTTTTTTTTTTTTTTTTAAGATTTTATTTATTTGAGAGAGAGAGAGAACATGGACGCATGAGCTGGCAGAAGGGGCAGAGGGAGAGAAACTCCAGCAGACTCCCCGGTGAGCCCAGAGCCCGTGTCTCAGGACCTAGAGATCTTGACCTGAGCTGGATACCAAGAGTTGACACTTAACTCACTGAGCCACCCAGGGGCCCCTGATACTAGAGCGTTTTTTGTTTTTTTTTAAGATTTTATTTATTTATTTGACAGAGACACAGCGAGAGAGGGAACACAAGCAGGGGGAGTGGGAGAGGAAGAAGCAGGCTTCCCGCCGAGCAGGGAGCCTGATGCGGGGCTCGATCCCAGGACCCTGGGATCATGACCTGAGCCGAAGGCAGACGCTTAACAACTAAGCCACCCAGGCGCCCGATAATAGAGTTTTTAAATCAGTAATCTTTGAGCAGTTTGATTTGAGGAATGGGAGACAGATGGGCTCACCTCCACCCCTGCCCCAAACTCTGGATGGAAGATGGAACTGAAGTCTGTCAGGTATGGAAGGGAAAATAGGATTCCCTTGCTTCCTCCTTTACAACATCACTCTCTACTTCCTCCTCAAACTGTATTGCTTTTCTGAGGACTCATGGACTCACTGTGGAGTGGGGGAAGTACGTTGTCCTGTCGCATTTATCCCAGATTAGGAGATAGGCAGCCCTTTTCTAAGAGAGCTCTGGAGTGAGCCTCCTGGCCTCCCTCCTCCCGCACTGTTGCTCCTATTCTTGGGTGCCCCTCCGGCCCCCAGGCCTCCACCCCGGCACAGCCCCATGTCTTTGTGATGAAGGTTGGTTTTCTCTGTCCTCACTGCAGGTACATGGCTGCTTCCTAATCCCGAAGGCCAGAGAGAGCGTCCCTCGGGCTGTGGAAGCCAACTAGGCAAGCCCAGGGCAGCCTCGAGCCCCACCCTTGCCGGCCTCCCCCGTGGGGGCCAGGATGCTGAAGAAGCAGTCTGCAGGGCTTGTGCTGTGGGGCGCCATACTCTTTGTGGCCTGGAACGCCCTGCTGCTCCTCTTCTTCTGGACACGCCCGTCGCCCAGCCGGCTGCCCTCGGACAGCGCTCTTGATGACGACCCCGCCGGCCTCACCCGCGAGGTGATCCGCCTGGCCGAGGACGCCGAGGTGGAGCTGGAGCGGCAGAGGGGGCTGCTGCAGCAGATCCGGGAGCATCATGCCCGCTGGAGCCAGCGGTGGAGGGTGCCCACTGCCGCCCCCCCCCAGGCCCCCGCGCATGCCTGTGTCCTCGCCGCCAGCCGTGATCCCCATCCTGGTGATCGCGTGTGACCGCAGCACAGTCCGGCGCTGCCTGGACAAGCTGCTGCATTACCGGCCCTCGGCCGAGCACTTCCCCATCATTGTCAGCCAGGACTGCGGGCACGAGGAGACAGCGCAGGTCATCGCCTCGTACGGCAGCGCCGTCACGCACATCCGGCAGCCGGACCTGAGCAGCATCGCCGTGCCGCCCGACCACCGCAAGTTCCAGGGCTACTACAAGATCGCGCGCCACTACCGCTGGGCGCTGGGCCAGGTCTTCCACCGGTTCCAGTTCCCGGCGGCCGTGGTGGTGGAGGACGACCTGGAGGTGGCGCCGGACTTCTTCGAGTACTTTCAGGCCACCTACCCGCTGCTGAGGGCCGACCCGTCCCTGTGGTGTGTGTCCGCCTGGAACGACAACGGCAAGGAGCAGATGGTGGACGCGAGCAAGCCGGAGCTGCTCTACCGCACCGACTTCTTCCCGGGCCTCGGCTGGCTGCTGCTGGCCGAGCTGTGGGCGGAGCTGGAGCCCAAGTGGCCCAGGGCCTTCTGGGACGACTGGATGCGCAGGCCAGAGCAGCGGCAGGGCCGGGCCTGCGTGCGGCCTGAGGTCTCCAGAACCATGACCTTTGGCCGCAAGGGTGTGAGCCACGGGCAGTTTTTCGACCAGCACCTCAAGTTCATCAAGCTGAACCAGCACTTCGTGCCCTTCACCCAGCTGGACCTGTCCTACCTGCGGCAGGAGACCTACGACAGAGATTTCCTCGCCCGTGTCTACGGGGCTCCCCTCCTGCAGGTGGAGAAAGTGAGGACCAGTGAGCGCAGCGAGCTGGGGGAGGTGCGGGTACAGTACACCGGCAGGGACAGCTTCAAGGCCTTTGCCAAGGCCCTGGGAGTCATGGACGACCTCAAGTCCGGGGTCCCCAGGGCCGGCTACCGGGGCATCGTCAGCTTCCTGTTCCGGGGCCGCCGTGTCCACCTGGCCCCGCCGCAGACCTGGGACGGCTATGACCCTAGCTGGAATTAGCAGCGCCACCTGCTCCTCCTGGCCTCACTTCTTGCCATCTCGTGGGCTGAGATGGGACCAGGTCCCTGGGCTGCATCGTTCTCTCCGTGTGTCTCTCCTGGGTACATTTATCTTTCCTTTTTCTTTTTTTTTCTTTGCTTTTTTTTTTCTTTTTTCGAATGGCATTCAAGAGCACAGAGGATAAGGTGAGGGTTATTCTCCTGTTCCCAAGGGGGTCAAATCAGGGGAACCTTGCTGGGGTATGTTGGGTGGTATTAGGCAGGAAACCACTGTGTGGTAGGGAGAGACTCGGGCATGTGGGGGCCACAGACTTCCATGTTCCAGGTTTTCTCCTAGAGCATCTGCAGAGAGGTGGGCAGCTTTAGCTGTCTTGACCAGCTCTCTTTCCCTTGTCCTGGCTCTTCTAAGCAGAGTGTGAGCTCACCTCCTGTATCTGCTCCCCATTCTCACCTTCCCCCAATTTGAGGGGTTGTTGGGTTATTTGAATAGGAGATGTAATCTGTGGCCAAAATGAGACTAACCAGAGGAGTGTCATCATCAGAGTCTGGGTGGAGCTGTTGGGCTTTCGGGGTTTACCGCCACCTACCCCTATTTCTCTGCTACCCTCTCCTTATCCCTGATCTCTCTGCTCTTCTTTCCTTGCAGCGTAGCAGTTTGTGATTCTAAGATGAAAAGTTGAAGGGGAAAAGCAAGACTTCTCATCAGCTTATCCCCAGAAGTGGGAAGGGGGTTGGGGAGGCATGGTAGGGAGAAAGCCCTGGTGTGCCGGGACATGCATCCCTCATCTTGCCTCAATGAAACAGACTCTGTTCCCGGGCCCTGGCCTTTCTAAAAATTGATCCCTTCCCCGATGCTGTAGGAGGTTTCCTGCTGGCCTTGTGGAAGAGCGGTCAGCTCCTTGTGTCCCTGCTCCCCCGGGGTTTGGTGCACAGGCTCCTCCCTGAAGGTTGAGGCTTCTGGTGGCCCTCGCAGGGTAGGTGGACTGCCAAGACAGGATGGCTCCTGCCTCCCTCCCCTGTCCCCCAGGCATTCCCGTGTCTGCTCAGATTAGGATGAGGATGGCAGGTTGGAGAGCAATGTGTGTGTTTTTGCTTCTGGCCTGACCTCAGTTCATGGAAGAAAATTGAAGCTACAGAATTATTTTCAAAAATAAAGGCTGAATTGTCTGAAAAACTGTGTGTGTGTGTGTGTGTGTGTGTGTGTGTGTGTGTGTGTGTGTGTTTATGTGTCCTGGAACAGGACGAGGGGGTGGAGAAGGAGGTGAAGGGTACAGGAAGAAGGAAAAAGAAGGGAGAACAAGGGCTGAGGGAAAGGCCTGGATGGCAAGAGGAAGTGGATCAGCTAAAGGAAGGAAAGCAGATGACCGGAAGACAGGAGCTGGGAGGAGTTGGGTGTGAAAGAAAGGCCAGGCGTGGAGGTGGGGGGAAGGGGGTGGTCTATGGCTACAGTGCCCTGCTGCTAATCTCTGGAGTTGGGCTGTGAACCCTCGGTGGACTTGAGTTTGCTGTAAGCCTGAAGACCTGGTCGGAGAGGACCTAGGCAGTCCCTGACAAAGTGGGGTACTCTGTGCTGGGTGCCGCATTTCCTGGGCCTCTTGGGCCTGCCCCTGAGCTCCAGGATGCAGAGCTGTCTCAGGGAGTGGCACCCAGAGTCCTGACCATGACCCCAGTGGGAATGCCTTTTATACTGCCGCCTAGAGCACACGCATAGAGCTGGCAAGCGTCCTCTGAGATGTACATCACGTGAAACACATGCTGAGAGTTTCTGTTCACTATTTTTTGATGATTCATTAGTGGGTTTGAAAACCCTGGGTAAGTAACTTTGTTCACAGATACCGTTCTGGAGCTTCACGCGTGTGAACTATGGAGGGAGAGGGGTCACCTGGTCCCAAAGAGAGTAGTTCCGGCCTCCCTTCTGGGCTTAGGAATGCTGGATGTGCTAAGGGAAGCAGGGTCAGACGTTTATTTTAGTCTTTCAGATTTCTGTAGAGCTAGTTTTGTCTTCCCATGTGCTCCTCGATGGATCATTTAACCCTGTTTGGGGGTAGGGAAGTGGTCGATACCCATGATTTGCAGGCAGGGAAAGGCCCAGTGACACACTGGGCCAGGACTACTTTGGCTGCCAAACTCCATGTTCTTCACACTAAATGCTAAACAATTGCTCACCAAGCACATTGTTCTGAGTGCTCCGTGGTTAACATGAACTCATTTAATCCTCAAAGCAATTGTGGGTGGCAAGAACTCCTGTTTTAGAGGTGAGGAAACAGGCACATAGAGGTTCCTTTGCCCAAGGTCACACACCTAGTTGGGGTGGACTGGTGGATTTGAAAGGGGCCCATGCTGTTAACTACCCCCTGATACTGGACCGTTCACTTTCTGTCCTTTACTGCCTTCCTCCAGGGATGCCTCCTCAGTCTCTGGTCTCCCCTTCATCAAGCCCCAGGGTGGTGGATGGGACCTGACTTCCTGGCCAAGCAGCACATGGTCTGCCTGAGGTGGTGGGCTGGGCAGGGGCAGCCCCCCTGGGAGAGATTTGAGAGGAGATGCCACCCTTAGAAGATACTGGCTGGTTTCTCAGGTTTCTCCTGAAGCAAGGAGAACTTTTGGGGTCTCTGGGTCCTGTTTCTCTTCCTTCCCATGTAGGTCCTTGGGCCACATTTGCCCTGTCATCTTCACATGTGGTTCATGTGTACTTGGCTCCTCTCCCTTAAGAGCCCTATGATCCTCCTGTGTATGCAAAGCATGTACAAATACCAAATGCAAAAGTACCATGTATTAAAGATTTCAGGATGAACCTTGAGTTCAGAGATTTAAAGGTAAATCCAAAGAGTTCACCCAGCTCCCTGCAGCTCCCCTGCCAGGGGGGCCTTCCCCGAAATAGCTGGTGACCGACTGGCATGGCTGGTGCCGGTTGCAAGTTCCCATAGGTGGAGGGTCTCAGCTGCCTACGGAAGGCCTTGCAGGAATGCCGTGTGGTTGTGGGTCCAACAGCTGCTCAGGCCAGGCCACCACTTGTCTGGCTTGGCCTTGGCACTTCTACCTCTACCTGTGTCCCACAGCCCCTCCTTCACTTCCTGCCAGCCTCCTTCTCCTGGTTCCCAAGAACCACTGTGTCTGCCTTCCCTCCATGAGTCTTCCCTCCACCAGTCTCTTGTCCTTTGTTATTGTTAACAAATATTCAAGTAAATTTTAAAGATCTGATTGGCCTTATTGAACGACTCATGATCAGGCAGCATCCTATCTGGCAAGCAGAAAGGAGTTCTAAAGCACTACAGGAAGGTAAGGTTTTTAAAGGCAGGACAAGGAAGTCGTAAACAAACAAAAAAAGTTATTTTGGACAAGGTCCCCTCCCTTCAGGGAACAAAAGAGTCTTAGGTGGATTACCTCATCAGTGCTGACCAGGAAATTCCAAACTGGTTAAAACTATATTCCTGGGGAAGATTGAAACTGCAATCAGGTTAGGTATGAAGTCCTGTTTAGTGGCATGGATTTAGCACAAGGGACTCCATTTTGGATCTCTTGTTTCTTTTTAACAGTCTTCTCTCTTTTCTGGGTCATCGTGGTGGAATCTCATTTGTGAGGTGAGTCACCTTCAGTGTGGACACATGGGTGGAGTCCCTGACCATGCTGTCCCTGAGCTGACCCCCCTGGGTATGTTCAGAGTCCCACCAGGGCTGAGGGGCCAGGCTAGAAATGGGACATGGGGGACTGAGGATGGGAGCAGGGGCTGAGGCTGGGGCCCTGGCTGGGCTGGAGGGGTCTGTGTTTAATGTTAGATACAATGCCCATTTAAAATGAAAAGTAGGGGCACCTGGGTGGCTCAGTCGGTTGGGCAGCTGCCTTTGGCTTAGGTCATGATCCCAGGGTCCTGGGATCGAGCCCCACATTGGGCTCCTTGCTCCGCAGGGAGCCTGCTTCTCCCCTGCCTGCCACTCCCCCTGCTTGTGCTCTCTCCCTCTTTCTTTCTCTCTCTCTCTCTCTGTTAAATAAATAAATAAAATCTTTAAAAAATAAAAAAAATGAAAAGTGTAACTTACTTTTTACTTATTACAAAAGCAATACATGTTCATTGTAGAAAATCAGGAAGTGGATAATAATAAAAACATTCACACTTAAACATTCCCCCTTATCTCTGTTTATACCTACCAGGTTTCTTTCTTGGGTAAATAAAACATTTGTTCATCAATAAAACCCACGAAGTTACAGAAATATTTATTTGGCTTTAGATGAGTTGAACAGTTACATATACCCTATATACATTGTTTCATAACCATGTCAAATATTTACCTGCCCCATAATTTTCCTCATTTACCCTCTTTCTTGATAATCTTCAACAAACCTGGATTTCAGGCTTTCTGACAGGATTTCTGTAGAAATCAGTGGTTTGCCTCCAGTGGAGCCCTTGAATCTTCAAGGCCCTTGAACTTTGTCCCATCCACCTTCTGGGCTCACCTGGGCAAGTCACAGAGAATTTATACTTGGAGCAGAGGGGAGAGGAGGAGCACCACCTCTTTTGTTCTGAGGCACAGAGACCAGGTCCGGTGGTAAGTCCTATCATGTGAAGGAACTACTCTAGACCCAGCTCTAGCTCACTGCCTGTATGTCTGACCCTGGACCAGCCATTTGTCCTACCAGAACCTCTTCCTGTGAGGCAGGGACAATAGGGCCTCCCTTTGGGGTGGTTGTGAAGATTAATATGTGTGAAAGCAACCGTCTGAGTCCTCGAGAAATCTCTATCACTGGTGCTATCTTTCCCCCAGTTTCATTTTTGATCCCACCTTATGGTAGGAGGAAGCAGAGTGGGTACAGGCTTAGCTGTTGAGAGAAAGGGGCCTGGGTTGTCCTGAGGCTGTTTCTCTCTCTCTCCCACTGTCCCTTCAGCTTACTTGAAATCTGGCTCTTTATACTAAAATGCTAAGACAAGATGTTGAATTAGGTTCAGTGGCGCACAGAAATCACTCATCACGCTGTCTTATGTAAGTGAGAGCTAGGTGGTAGAGGGCTGCATAACAATTCCTGTGTCACCAGGGGCCCAGCTGTCTTCTGTCTCTCTGTCTCACTCCTTAGCAGGAAGTTTCCATCGTAGGTGTTATTCTGGCTGTGGGAGCCCTGGCCATCATGCTCATGGTTTAGGCAGGAAGAAAGAGGAAGGAAGAAGGGCAAAAGGTGAATCCCTGCAGCCAGTGCCCCTTTCTTGGAAGCCAGCAAACAGCCCGATTATAGCTCCTGGGCCAGAACCAGATCACACAGACATACCAGTCTGCTGCAAAAAGTAACTGTTCAGGAGAATCAGATTATGATTCCTCTTGCTAAGGAAGAAGGCAGTGATTGTGTGGGAAGTTTTGGGATGTCTGGCACACACTGGGCCTGGGAGACTGAACTTGGGACAATGACAGGATTTGATGGTGGGGAGATTTTGAGGAGTGCATTAGGAAACTTGACCTGGAGAGGGGCCGACTTTAAGCCTCCTATGGCCCTAATCCTAGTGGACTGTGTGAGAAGCATGGCCAATGTGCTTATGGGGGTGAGGCTTTCCCAGGGTCACACATGACAACTGAAATTCTTAAAGGCCACTTAGCCCCAGAAATGCTTCTTGACAAGGGAGCAGACTATTTTCCCTTAAGTGTTTTTTAAAAAAGACTTATTTGAGAGAGAGCACAAACGGGGGGTAGGGGGAGAGGGACAGAGGAAGAGAGAGAATCCACAAGCATATCCCCCCACTGAGCACGGAGCCTGATGTGGGGCTCGATCCCAGGACCCTGAGATCATGACCTGAGCTGAAACCAAGAGTCAGTCGCCTGACCCCTGACCAAGTGAGCCACCCAGGCGCCCCTCCTTATACCCCACATCATTCCTGGACCCTCTGCCTGCTGGTGCACTATTGTGGGAAAACTTCCAGGAAAAGTCAGGGCCTGGCACCTTCTGACTGATCCCCATTTGATGTTTTTATTCCTTTTTTTTTTTTATGTTATTATTCCTACTGCTCTTTCTTTCTAAGGGAAGAAGAAGGGATTTACATTCTTGTGACCATTGCCTAAGCCATGTACCCACGGATCTGTGTGCCTTTTCCCAGGAGATGCCCTGCACAGCTGTATTAAAAAGCAGAGGACCTTTATCTGATAGGGGGTCAGTCTGGCAGCTGGAATAGAGACCCAGCATGATCCTGGCCTAAATAAGATGGTCTGTTTCTCACTTGCTCAAGGATCCACGTGGGTGGTGTTTCTGGGCTGCTACAGCGCATCCACACCCACCAGGGCTGTCTTTCATTTGTCATCCTGGTATCTTCAACACATGGATCTCAGACCCCAGTCAAAGGTGGTATCCTGGCTCCCGTCAGGAAGGAGGAGAAGAGGAGAGAACAAGCCTCTTTTGTTTTAGAACAGAACCCAGAATTTGTACAAACCTTCCCTCACCTCCCACTCACAAGAACTTGTTCTTGCTCCCCAACTTTCAGGGGAGACTAAGGAAATGGAGTGTCCACCATATGTTCAGCTAAAACTTCTCTCACCCCGTAAGATAGGTCAGCCTTCTCTGGGTACAAGCAATACGGCAAAACCTGTCAAAAAAAACCTCTCCTTGAATTTGCAAACACGAAACCAGCCCTACAAGAAATATTGAAAGGGGTCCTCTAAGCAAAGAGAGAGCCTAAAAGTAACATAGACCAGAAAGGAACACAGACAATATACAGTAACAGTCACCTTACAGGCAATACAATGGCACTAAATACATATCTCTCAATAGTTACCCTGAATGTAAATTGACTAAATGCCCCAATCAAAAGACACAGGCTATCAGATTGGATTAAAAAACAAGACCCATTGATATGCTGTCTGCAAGAGACTCATTTTAGACCCAAAGACACCTCCAGATTGAAAGTGAGGGGGTAGAAAACAATTTACCATGCTAATGGACACCAAAAGAAAGCTGGGGTGGCAATCCTTCTATCAGACAAATTAGATTTTAAACCAAAGACTGTAATAAGAGATGAGGAAGGACACTATATCCTACTTAAAGGGTCTATCCAACAAGAAGATCTAACAATTATAAATATCTATGCCCCTAACATGGGAGCAGACAATTATATAAGCCAATTAATAACAAAAGCAAAGAAACACATTGATAACAATACAATAATAGTGGGAGACTTTAACACCCCCCTCACTGAAATGGACAGATCATCTAAGCAAAAGATCCACAAAGAAATAAAAGACTTTACATGACACAGTGGACCAAATGGACTTCACGGATCTATTCAGAACATTCCACCCCAAAGCAACAGAATACACATTCTTGTCTAGTGTCCATGGAACGTTCTCCAGAATAGATCACATCCTAGGTCACAAATCAGGTCTCAACTGGTACCAAAAGATTGGGATCATTCCCTGCATATTTTCAGACCACAATGCTTTGAAACTAGAACTCAATCACAAGAGGAGTGTCAGAAAGAACTCAAATACATGGAGGCTAAAGAGCATCCTACTAAAGAATGAATGGGTCAACCAGGAAATTAAAGAAGAATGAAAAACATTCATGGAAACAAATGAAAATGAAAACACAACTGTTCAAAATCTTTGGGATGCAGCAAAGGAAGTCCTAAGAGGAAAGTACATAGCAATACAAGCCTTTCTCGAGAAACAAGAAAGGTCTCAAATACACAACCTAACCCTACACCTAAAGGAGCTGAGGAAAGAACAGCAAATAAAGCCTAAACCCAGCAGGAGAAGAGAAATAATAAAGATCAGAGAAGAATTCAATGATGTGTAAACCAAAAGAACAGTAGAACAGATCAAAGAAACTAGGAGCTGGTTCTTTGAAAGAATTAACAAGATTGATAAACCCCTGGCCAGACTTATCAAAAAGAAAAGAGAAACGACCCAAATAAATAAAATCATGAATGAAAGAGGAGAGATCACAACCAACACCAAAGAAATACAAACAATTATAAGAACATATTATGAGCAACTATATGCCAGCAAAATAGATAATCTGGAAGAAATGGATGCATTCCTAGAGATGTATCAACTACCAAGACTGAACCAGGAAGAAACAGAAAACCTGAACAGATCTATAACCACTAAGGAAATTGAAGCAGTCATCAAAAATCTCCCAACAAACAAAAGCCCAGGGCCAGATGGCTTCCCAGGGGAATTCTACCAAACATTTAAAGAAGAATTAATACCTATTCTCCTGAAACTGTTCCAAAAAATAGAAATGGAAGGAAAACTTCCAAACTCGTTTTCTGAGGCCACCATTACCTTGATCCCAAAACCAGACAAAGACCCCAAAAAGGAGAATTACAGACCAATATCCTTGATGAACATGGATGCAAAATTCTCACCAAAATACTAGCCAATAGGATCCAACAGTATATTAAAAGGATTATTCACCACGACCAAGTGGGATTTATCCCTGGGCTGCAAGGTTGGTTCAACATCCGCAAATCAATCAACGTGATACAATGCATTAACAAAAGAGAGAACAAGAAGCATATGATCCTTTCAATAAAGATGCAGAAAAAGTATTTGACAAAGTACAGCATCCTTTCTTGATCAAAACTCTTCAGAGTATATGGATAGAGGGTACATACCTCAATATCATAAAAGCCATCTATGTAAAACCTAAAGCGAATATCATTCTCAATGGGGAAAAGCTGAGAGCTTTCCCCCTAAGGTCAGGAACATGGTAGGGATGTCCACTTTCACCACTGCTATTCACCATAGTATTAGAAGTCCTAGCCACAGCAATCAGACAACAAAAAGAAATCAAAGGCATCCAAATCGGTAAAGAGGAAGTCAAACTCTCACTCTTTGCAGGTGATAGGATACTGTATGTGGAAAACCCAAAAGACTCCATCCCAAAACTGCTAGAACTCATACAGGAATTCAGTAAAGTAGCAGGATATAAAATCAATGCACAGAAATCAGTGGCATTCCTCTACACCAACAAGACAGAAGAGAGAGAAATTAAGGAGTCAATCCCATTTACAATTGCACAGAAAACCATAAGATACCTAGGATTAAATCTAACCAAAGAGGCAAAGGATCTGTACTCAGAAAACTATAAAATACTCATGAAAGAAATTGAGGAAGACACCAAGAAATGGAAAAACGTTCCATGCTCATGGATTGAAAGAACAAATATTGTGAAGATGTCAATGCTACCTAGAGCAATCTACACATTCAATGCAATCCCTATCAAAATACCATCCACTGTTTTCAAGGAAATGGAACAAATAATCCTAAAATTTGTATGGAACCAGAAAAGACCCTGAATAGCCAGAGGAACGTTGAAAAAGAAAAGCAAAGTTGGCGGCATCACAATTCTGGATTTCCAGCTCTATTACAAAGCTGTCATCATCAAGACAGTATGGTACTGGCACAAAAACAGACACATAGATCTATCGACCAGAATAGAGAGCCCAGAAATGGACCCTCAACTCTATGGTCAACTAATCTTTGACAAAGCAGGAAAGAATATCCAATGGTAAAAAGACAGTCTCTTCAACAAATGGTGCTGGGAAAATTGGACAGCCACATGCAGAAGAATGAAACTGGACCATTTCCTTACACCACACACAAAAATAGACTCAAAATGATTGAAAGACCTAAATGTGAGACAGGAGTCCATCAAAATCCTAGAGGAGAACACAGGCAGGAACCTCTTCGACCTCAGCTGCAGCAACTTCTTCCTAGAAACATCGCCAAAGGCAAGGGAAGCAAGGGTAAAAATGAACTATTGGGACTTCATCAAGATAAAAAGCATGTGCACAGCAAAGGAAACAGTCAATAAAACCAAAAGACAACTGACAGAATGGGAGAAGATATTTGCAAATGACATATCAGATAAAGGGCTAGTATCCAAAATCTATAAAGAACTCGGGGTGCCTGGGTGACTTAGATGATTAAGCGTCTCCCTTTGGCTCAGGTCATGATTCCAGGGTCCTGGGATGGAGCCCTGGCTCCTGGCTCCTGGCTCAGCGGGGAGACTGCTTCTCCCTCTCCCTCTGCCTCTCCCCCTGCTCATGGTTTCTCTCTCTGTATCTCTCTGTCTCAAATGAATAAATAAAATATTTTTAAAAAAATCTATAAAGAACTTCTTAAACTCAACACCCAAAGAACAAATGATCCAATCAAGAAATGGGCAGAAGACATGAACAGACATTTTTCCAAAGAAGTCATCTCTCAGGATCAGGGAAATCCAGATCAAAACCTCAATGAGATACCACCTCACACCAGTCAGAATGGCTAAAATGAACAAGTCAGGAAATGACAGATGTTGACGAGGATGCAGAGAAAGGGGAACCCTCCTACACTGTTGGTGGGAATGCAAGCTGGTGCAGCCACTCTGGAAAACAGTATGGAGGTTCTTCAAAAAGTTGAAAATAGAGCTACCATATGATCCAGCAATTGCACTACTGGGTATTTACCCCAAAGATACAAATGTAGTGATCCAGAGGGGTACATGCACCCCGATGTTTATAGCAGCAATATCCACAATAGCCAAACTGTGGAAAGAGCCAAGATGTCCATCAACAGAGGAATGGATAAAGAAGATGTGGTATATATTCGCAGTGGAATATTATGCAGCCATCAAAAGGAATGAAAATAGCTAAAAAGGAATGAGATCTTGCCATTTGCAATGACGTGGATGGAACTGGAGGGTGTTATGCTGAGTGAAATAAGTCAATCAGAGAAAGACATGTATCATATGACCTCACTGATATGAGGAATTCTTAATCTCAGGAAACAAACTGAGGATTGCTGGAGTGGGGGTGGGAGGGATGGGGTGGCTGGGTGATAGACATTGGTGGGGGGTATGTGCTATGGTGAACGCTGTGAATTGTGTAAGACAGTTGAATCACAGACCTGATAGCAAAAAAAAGAAGATAGCAGGAGGGGAAGAATGAAGGGTGGAAATCGGAGGGGGAGACGAACCATGAGAGACTATGGACTCTGAGAAACAAACTGAGGGTTTTAGAGGGTAGGGTGTGGGGGATGGGTTAGCCCGGTGATGGGTATTAAGGAGGGCACATACTGCATGGAGCACTGGGTGTTACATGCAAACAATGAATCATGGAACACTACATCAAGAACTAATGATGCAGTGTATGGTGTTTAACATAACATAATAATTTAAAAAATTAAAAAATCTCTCCTTGAAGATTGTGTTTGCTTATTTTCTTTTTAAAGCTTCTATTTAGGAAAAGGGAGCAGCCCCTCAGCCCCAAATGGGGTAGGTGAGTGGTGATCAGGCCTCACCAGAGCCCTCAATGCCCTCCTGGATGAAGACAACAGGAGGAACACACCGTGGGACCAACCAGCTCAGCCAGCTCCATGAAGCCATGCAGTGGGACTGAGGTTAGATCATGAAAAGGCACCCAGCTTCTGCCTGGTTTGCTGAGCTGCTCAAGCTTGGCGTCTTGTGCAGAGCTGCCATGTCAGAAGTCTCATGACCCTGAGACTGTCTTGCTGGAGAGACCACAGCCATGTGAGCGAGCTGTCTTGCATCTCCAGCTGGCCAACATCTGAGTGCACCTGCATGGGACATCCAAAGGGATAACTGTCCAGGCAAGCCCCTCCTGAATTAACGACCCACAAACAATGAGCGAACTCAAATGGTTGTTTTATGATGCTAAGTTTTGGGATAATTTGTTAAGTGACAATGGTACCTGGTAGTCTATGTTCTGTTATGGAAATATTAGAAGATTTTAGTAATCAGAAGGGAATGTTTGAACAAATACTTTGAGAATAAGAATTTTTCAACATTTACTCATCAATACTTAGGAGTGAGGGTATCTAAGAGACTGGTTTTAATATGTAGGCAGAAGTGGTCCTTGAATTCATAGACGTGAGTCTTTCTTTTTCTCCCAAAACTTTTCTCAATTTTATATTCAAGATATTCCCCAGTTTTATTACAAAGTCTCAAACCCACAGAGAAACTGAAAGACTAGTTGCCAAAAAGACTCATATTTCTTCTACTGAGATGATACAACAATTAATAGTTTGCCATATGGCAAATACCTGTAAGTTTTTGTACTATTTGACTAGAAAGTTGAAGAATGAATTTTATTTTCAAATAACCTTCCCCCCCCGATCATTTAAGTCATATATGCTCATAGTATAGCTCTTGTAAAATGTAGAAAGATAAATAGAAAATAAAACAGTCTTTCTCCAAAATAAACTCTTCTAGATCTGAAAAAGAAAGAAAATAGTTTACACATAACCCCAGCTGACTTGATTTCTTGGTTTGCAGAACAAGGTGAGCATCTGATTTCGGTCTTCCTTGGGTAGGGGTGCCCTCTACCGACAGCAGGGTGAATTGTCAAGTGGTGGGAATTTCACTCACAGTCTCTTGTGGGTTTTGCTTGAATTGATTCCTCAGATTCCTAATTCGTGGATGAATCAAGAAAGTTGAGTTTTTGAAACCACAGAACAGATCCTTAGGGACCCCCTACCTGGGGATTTTACCAGGGTCTTGGGCGAAGCCTGACGTCAAACAGCTAGGCTGACTTGCTTGATCTGGTTATGTTGCTCCTGTGAATGATGGACACAGGCTCCAATCCGGGTCCTGGCAGTTCTCCACCCCAGGATGACACACACGTGTGGCTCCAAACACCCATCTTCCCCCACTGAACTAATGACCCTGATTTTTCTCGGATTCTTTTTCCGTTTCTTCCTTTGGTTCATCCTTCTCATCCCCTTTTCTCCAAACATGTCTTGTTTACACTTCCCACCTTTTGGGACCACTGGCATGAATTCATTTCACTTTTCTTCTTTTTTCCACCGACTTATGCCTCATTGAAAATTTGCACATTTAAGTATTCACATTTACATAACAAGGTCTCTATCAGATTTATAAAAGGAATATGACCTCACTCCATCTAACCCCCCTTTGATGTGATATGCAATTCTGAAAAGAGGAAAAACTTTTAGCCTATAAATATACGAAGTAATCCCTAATTTCTATTAATCAGGGAAATGAAAACCAAAACCACATAAGATAATTTTATAGACACTTCATTGATCAAAATTAAGATATTTGACATTACCAAACATAGAAGTGGATCCATTGTTGGGGGTCAAGGGAATGTGATTTAGAGCGACTACTTGGAAAACAATTTGAGATGACTTTGGATGGTTGAATACTTGCATACTTTAACACTTATGAATAGAGCCTAGAAAATTCTTGCACAGAGCCTCAGGAGATGTGTGCAAGGATGTCCATACCAACACTGTTCATGGTAGCAAAAAATTGAAAACACTACGATGCCCATTTGTGGGAGCAGATAACATAAATTATGGTATAGCCACACCATGAAATGGTAGTGCCAATGAAAGGAAGTGCCCCACAATTAATGATGGCAACCTTGCTGAGTCTTTGTAACAATGGCGAGTGAAAAAAACAAGTCCTAGAAAAATATGTACAGTATAATACCATTTGTAGAAGGACTATATACAAGCAAAACTAAACAATGTTGATTAGGCATACATCTCTGTTTACCTCCCTCCCTACTTATCTGTGATGCAGAGGAATTAAAAACACAAATATAGAATAGCACTTACCACCAGTGGGGTGGTATGGGGACAGAATGGTGCAGAAAATAGGAACAGGGTGCAATAGAGAGATATAAATTATTAGAAATATGTAGTTCTTATGTCAGAGTGTTCATTATATTATAAATAGATAAACTAATTCATGCATAAATAAAACATGATGTGGGATTCTATCGGTAAAGATGAAGAGGAGAATGGATATGGAAGGTGAACGAGATGACTCTTCGATTCCTTGCAGGAGTAACAGAACAGAAGGAGGTGCCGTTTAGAGTTACAGAAATAAATTGAGAAATGAATGATGAGTGTGAGGATAATGAATTGAACTTTGAACATTTTTATTTTGAGTTGTCCATGTGACATCCAGTGAGTAATCTAATTTGTGGGTCAAGATCTCAGAGGAGAGGTCTAGGATGGAAAAATAAATTTATAGGTCAAGACCATGAGAGGTGGGCTTCTGATTGCAATGTTTAGAATTCAGACATGGATGAAGCCAGGCAAGCTTTTTCATACAATGATTGGCCATTTGGATATCCTCTTTTGGAAATTGTTCTCAAGTATTTGCCCATTTTAAGAAATGGGGTGTTTGTCTTTTGATTTGTAAATCTTTAACAAACATATTCTAGGTATAACATCTTTTTGTTTATATCTACTGCACATATATTTTTCTCAGTCTGTGCCTTCCTTTTTATTCTCTCAGTGGTGTTTTTTGATACGCAATTGTTCTTTTTTTTCCTCTTCAAGTTTTTCTTTAAATTCTAGGAAGGTAACATATGGTGCTATATTGGTTTCAGGAGTAGAATTCAGTGGTTCATCACTTACATACAACACCTGGTACTCATCACAACAAGTGTCCCCCTTGCCCATCTAGCCCATCCCTCAGCTACCTTGCTCCATCAACCCTCAGATTGTTCTCTATTGTTGAGAGTCACTTATGGTTTTCCTTTCTTTTTCCCATTTCCCATATGTTCATCTGTTTTCTTTCTTAAATTCCACATATTAGTGAAGTCATATGATATTTCTCTTTCTCTGACTTATTTTGCTTAGCATAATACTCTCTAGCTCCATCCATGTCACTGAAAATGGAAAGACTTCATTCTTTCTGATGGTTGAGTAATATTCCATTGTATATATCTACCACATTTTCTTTATCCATTCATCCACTGAGGGACATCTGGACTCTTTCCATAATTTGGCTATTATTAATAATGTTGCTGTAAACATCGGGGTGCATGTACTCCTTCAAATCTGTATTTTTGTATCCTTTGGGTAAATACCTAGTAGTGCAATTGCTGGGTCATAGGGTAGCTCTATTTTTAACTTTGTGAGGAACCTCTATACTGTTTCCAGAGTGGCTGCACCAGCTTACATTCCCACCAACACTGCAAGAGGGTTTCCCTTTCTCAGCATCCTAGCCAACACCTGTTGTTTCCTGTGTTGTTAATTTTAGTCATTCTGACTGGTGTGAGATGGTATCTCATCGTGGTTTTGATTTGTATTCCCCTAATGATGAGTGATGTTGAGCATCTTTTCACGTGTCTGTCAGCCATCTGGATGTCTTCTTTGGAAAAATGTCTATTCATGACTTCTGACCATTTCTTAACTGGATTCTTTGTTTCTTTGGATATTGAGTTTGTTTGTTTTTTCAAAAAAGGAAACATCGAATTTAGTTTAAAGGAAAAAAATCAGAAGTTGTCTGAGAAAACAACAGAACAAATCAATTCCTGAAAAAAGAGTTCTGCATCTTAGTGATTACATTTATTGAAACAGTTGGAAAAAAATTAAAAAGCCCTTTAAGAATTTTTGAGTTATCTGCGAATTAACTCATTTCAGTAGTTAGAAGAATCCTTGATCATTTCTTATATCAAAATTTACACAGGTTTCTATTTTGAATGTCTTCTACATTTAAAGAGGCAGTCATACAAAGTCTTCTACACTCTATACACAATAAATTCTGTTTCAGCCAACTCTTAATGGTGGGACAACTAGTACAACGCCATGTCTCCAGACAAAAAGCATCAGAATAGTCCATTTTGTTGATTTCTATATCTCTTCGTATGTTTCCTCATCAATTTCTATAGTGGTCACCGTTTCCTCCACATCATATTTAAATGCTGATCATAAGCACATAATCTGCTTTGAAGCTCTCGGTCATTTCTCATTTTCACATAAATTTGCTCATCCAGGCTGAGCCCGATGAGATCCAGGGACTCTTCTGTGGTGTTGGTAGATTGTTGCCAGTCCATGTCATCCACCATGTTTCAAACCTTGCATCCTTTACCCTGGTGTTGAATTTGATAAGTTCTTCATAGATTTTGGTTGCTAACCCTTTATCAGATATGTCATTTGCAAATATCTTCTCCCATTCCATTATCTGCCTTTTAGTTTTGTGTTTATTTTCTGTTGTTTAAGATCTTTTGTGTCTTTCAGTCTTGTATCTTATTGAATGATAGCTACCATTAGTTGACATTACCATATTAAGGTAAATTTAATGTTATTAGGATATAAATTTGTAGATTTATGGAATATTTGTGATGTTCTGTTTGAATTTGAATGCTTTTTACTTTTTCTCACTTTCCTTGTCTATGGTTTTCCTCAGAATTGCTGAGAATATAGTGCCTTAAAAGAATGATACCTTTTGTCAATAAACCTTGTGTTTTAAGTTAGTCAGAGAAAGACAAATTCCATATGATCTCACTTTTGTGGAATTTAAGAAAGATATGGAGCAGAAGATATCTGCAAATGATATATCAGATACAGGGCTAGTATTCAAAATTTATAAAGAACTTATCAAACTCAACACCCAAAGAACAAATGATGCAATCAAGAAAATGGGCAGAAGACATGAACAGACATTTTTCCAAAGAAGACATCCAAATGGCCAACAGACACATGAAAAAGTGCTCCACATCACTCGGCATCAGGGAAATTCAAATCAAAACCCCCATGAGATTTCACCTCACACAAGTCAGAATGGCTGAAATTAACAAGTCAGGAAATGACAGATGTTGGCGGGGATGTGGAGAAAGGGGAACCCTCCTACACTGTTGGTGGGAATGCAAGCTGGTGCAGCCACTCTGGAAAACAGTATGGAGGTTCCTCAGAAAGTTGAAAATAGAGCTACCATACAATCCAGCAATTGCACTACTGGGTATTTACCCCAAAGATACAAATGTAGTGATCTGAAGGGGCACGTGCACCCCAATGTTTATAGCAGCAATGTCCACAATAGCCAAACTATGGAAAGAGCCAAATATCCATCAACAGATGAATGGATAAAGAAAAAGTGTATACACACACACACACACACACACACACACACACACACACAATGGAGTATTATGTAGCCATCAAAAAAACCCGAAATCTTGCCATTTGCAGGGATGTGGATGGAACTAGAGGGTATTATGCTAAGTGAAATAAGTCAATCAGAGAAAGACATGTATCATATGATCTCACTGATATGAGGAATTCTTAATCTCAGGAAACAAACTGAGGGTTGCTGGAGTGGTGGGGGGTGGGAGGGATGGGGTGGCTGGGTGATAGACACTGGGGAGGGTATGTATTATGGTGAGCGCTGTGAATTGTGTGAGACGGTTGAATCACAGACCTGTACCTCTGAAACAAATAATACATTATTTGTTAAAAAAAAAAAAGATAGCAGGAAGGGAAAAATGAAAGGGGGGAAATCGGAGGAGGAGACAAACCATGAGAGACTATGGAACTCTGAGAAACAGAGGGGAGGGGGTGGGGGGATATGTTAGCCTGGTGATGGGTATTAAAGAGGGCACACACTGAATGGAGCAGTGGGTGTTATATGCAAACAATGAATCATGGAACACTACAACAAAAACTAATGATGTAATGTATGGTGATTAACATATCATAACAAAATTTTTAAAAAGAGAGCAGCTCTCAGTTTTCAAGAAGACAAACACACAATTCACTTTATGACATCCACAAAGTTGTATCAAAGTGTTCATATGGTGATCTTTCTCATGTGACTTTAATACAAGGGTACCTTTCTATGCCACTAAAAATGCTTATGTCTCCAATAGAAAATATACTTCTCCTCAGGTCTGATCAGGATATTTTTAATATCAGAACACTTTGTAAAATGTCATTGAATAATTTCACAATTATTTTACCACGTTATTTGTTCTGTATGCAGGCATAGTTATTTTATCCAGTTAATTCAATACAGGGCTTAGAAAATTTTTTCTTTTTTATTATTGTATTTATCCTCCTGAACAGAAAG
This sequence comes from Callorhinus ursinus, assembly GCF_003265705.2. NCBI lineage: Eukaryota > Metazoa > Chordata > Mammalia > Carnivora > Otariidae > Callorhinus > Callorhinus ursinus. The sequence continues at coordinate 192,943 of NW_027397167.1, forward strand.
AGTGTTCACTTTTTTATGTGAAGAAATTTTGACAGGTCATTTCTTGGCTCAAACTCAGAATGTTATTGCTGAGTTTATTCTATAATCACCTGATATTTGTGATTTTATAGAGGAGACATTGTATATTTGATTAAATGAACTGTAACTATTTTTCCATGTGTTTAATCTATTATGTGTCAAATTTCTCTCCTGTGCCAGACCAAAGAGATAATAGTTGCCACCAACATATAGCGGTACCCACAGCACATTTGGATCCTGCTATCATGTTGGACTCTAGAGAAATACTAAAATAATATTGGCTTAAAGGCACTATGCTATTCATATTGAGAATCACAGTCCAGTACCAGTAAAGCAACATTTGGGTGTTGGCCACTAGTATAGGTGTAATTATTTAAAGAGTTTATATGTAAATCATTAAAAAAGTAAGACATGGGGGCGCCTGGGTGGCTCAGTTGGTTGGGTGACTGCCTTTGGCTCAGGTCATGATCCTGGTGCTGGAGTCCTGGGATCGAGTCCCACATCGGGCTCCCTGCTCAGCGGGGAGTCTGCTTCTCCCTCTGACCCTCCCCCCTCTCATGTGCTCTGTCTCTCTTCTCTCTCTCTCCCTCTCAAATAAATAAATAAAATCTTTTTTTTTTTTTTTAGTAGGAGTGGTTTATTTAGTCCATTCAAATTGCCTAAGTACCAGGAGTGGGCATGGAGCCAAACCCTAAGATTCCCAGAGCATGTCTTAGGGAGATCGCAGGTTGCCTTAGGGGAATGCTTCTCAAAATATGGTCCCCCACACCAGTAACATCAGCATCACCTGGGAACTTGTTTGAAATGCAATTTCTTGGGCTTCACCTCAGATATACTGATGAGAAACTCAAGGGCTGTTTCATCCAAACCTCTAGGTGATTCTGATGCACGCTCTATTTGAGAACAACAGCCTGGCAGCATCTCTTATATGTTGGCCAACAGGACCTTAATTTGTTGTTTCCTGATATATTGGTTGCTATAATAATTTAAGACAACACATACTTATATAAAACTAAAAAGAGCTCTATGACCAAATTCTAGAGAGTCCCTCATCCTGGAATACCCATCTCTCAGACACCTCACTCTCTCTCACTTCCTTCAGATCTGGGCTGAAGTATTACCTCTCCAGTGAGGCCTTTCCTGTCCATTCAAATTAAAATCATGACCTCATCCTACCTCTGCCTTTTTCTCTGTGGTGTTTGTCATCTTCTAATACATTTTTTTTCAAATTTTTATTTAAATTCTATTTAGTTAACATATAGTGGAATACTGGTTTTGGGAGTAGAATTTAGTGATTCATCATTTACATAGTTCCCATCACAAGAGCCCTCCTTAATGCCCACCTCCCTCCATCAACCCTCAGTTTGCTCTCTATCATTAAGAGTCTTTTATGGTTTACTTCCCTCTCTCTTTTTCCCCCCCTTTCCTCTATAGAAATAAATAAAATCTTGAAATAAAATAAGACATGAATCATAGGCTGTCTCCCAAAGAAAGAAATTAAAATACATTCAATAAAACAACAGAGATAACAATTTTAATATTTGCTTTTACCTTCCTATGGGATACATGGTTGACCACCTCTAATTCATGCCTACTCTCTCTAAATGACAATCACACACTGAAGAAGCATTTCTGCTGGATTGACAAATAATGTCTTTTTCCAATGACAATCTTGAGGACATTGTACTGAGCCTGGACATGAGAGCACTATATTTCCCATAAATTCAAGTTGAGAAATAAAGTGGAAGAAATAAACTCAATTAAATTTTAATTTCAGGCAAATAATGAAGTTATTTTAGCATATGGATGTCCCAAATATCACATACACATATTACATGCAAGTATGCAAAAAAATGTTATGTTGTTTTCTGAATTTTAAACTTCACTCCATCCTGTATTCAGATTTAGTGAATCTGGTGACCCTGCCATGGAAAAATCATGGGATTTTGAAAACATGGTGCATATCTGGAAAAATGGAATATAAAAAAAATCCAGAGACATCATATAGGCTAATAAGAATGTAGAGGAGAATTTGATCCTAGATGAAATTCTAAAAACTTGTAAATCTGAATGTCCATCTCAGCACTTACTCTGAGAAGAGACAACCAGGTTGTTCTGGGGCTGAGGCTGAAACTCCTGAGCAGTCTCAGAAGACATAATACAGATAAAGTTTCTTCTCATTATTATGCCTTACTTGAGGTCATTCTGAGTATGTAAGCCCAATTTATGTACAATATCACAAATAATGGTGGAAAAATATCACCATTAAAATAAACCTAGGAGAAAACACATATCATAAAGTCTGTGGACTTACATAAAATGCCTAAAACAACAAGAAGGTGTAATGAAAGGAAGAAGTCATTTGCAATAACCCAAGTGATAGTTCTCATTAGATAATATGTTATCTGGGAGAAAATAAAGCTTGACAAAATGTATTTCCTCATTTTTATAAACATACTTTTAGAGTATTATTTAATAAATTATGTAATTTTCATCAGTTCTTTGCACATTGCCTGATGTATATATTTAATGGTATAATCTATATGACAAAATTATATCCTGTCTTCTGCATTATTAATGTATTACTCAATAACATTATATTCCTCATTAATCTTACCATATTCTATAAAAATCCTTGTAATACATGACTAGTTAATAGCATGAAGTCATTGTATGAATTGCAAGTGACAAGGTGCTGGTAAGTTGCTTGGGTTCAGTGGCAATAGTGTCAACATGAGAAACACAGCTGACAATTTCAAGCAGGAAAAAAGTCTTTCTAACTAGATCAGTTCCATGAAAATGCCTTTGAAAAAGGTCCAAACACCAAAAGAATAAGTGTGTTAAGCATCAGATATCATTGAACAACTAAAAAGTATCTACTGTGCTTTGGCAATTCTACAGTGCTGATGAAAGCACAACGTGTGCTGCAAAAGAGAGCATACTTCTAAGGCATTTAATTCTAAGCAATCCAGGGCAAAGACATATGCAGGGAAAGTGTCCCTGCACAAGTAAGAAATGGAAAAACACTGGAGGGGCTTGATCACAAACTGTGGCTTAGGAATTTTGAGTAACCCTTGAAAATCTGACTTGCAGTATTTTCTTCAATAAACACAACCAGAAAGATATCTGCAAAGTATAACATCCTTTTTTCAAAGAGTTTGTGACATGTCCTATCACATATTTATGCATCACAGTAATAAGAACATGAGAATCATGCCAAGTGTCTCACTTACAAATTTAGAAGAAAATAACATACCCTCTGTGCTTCAGGAACTCTGTTTAGGGTCAGTCAACCCCATATCTCAGAACTTCTCCTTCCTAAATGCAGGAAAGTCAGGGGCTTTTAACATGGATTATTTTAAGACATACTTAAAGTCCTCTAATGTTGAGGCACATAGTGATTACTTACTGACAAAGTTGCTTAAGATCTTAATGTCTTCATGGGACAAAAACAGAAAATCCATGCCATTATCATTTTGTTGCTTTCTGTTTTCTACCTATACTGAGTCCATGCTCTATATCTTTCATTTAAGGAATTAGACACTAGAAGACACCATTCTTAACGTAAAAAACACTGATTTCTGAATTTCAACACCCAAATTGAAATATACTTGTCACTCGTTGTGAATATGTTTTATGGAACAAATTTCAATTGCAACTTTAAAAAAAGCAAGGATACTAAATTTAGAAGATTTGTTTTATAGTAAGAGATTACTGTCCCTTCAAATTTTGCAAATTATTATTCTATTATCACAAAACAACTTCATCCAAACTAAAATGCACCCAGCAATTTAAAGTTTCAATTTACTTAGAAAATATAAAATATGAAAACTGAATTTAAGAAAATACTTCAAACATGCTGAATATTTCCAACCCCATTCATGTAAACTAGTCATTAACTATGCAGAGATTTAATAAATAGCAAAAGGTTTTATTGCCAGGTCATTGGGGTAGCATGAAAATAGCACTACTATAAAGAATAAAATAATTTTATTTTTATCTACTAAAATTTAATTATTATAAAATGTTTCACAGATGTAATGCTTTCTGACATCCTAATTTTAAACAGTAAAAGCTAGAAATATATAAAAATATATCAAAATTAAAAGAATAAGGAAGTATGACTAAATCATTCTGAATTAGTTCATATTCATTATGATTTTAAAAATTTCAGAGAAATGTATAAAGTAAGTTCTAGCTCAGTTAATTTGTTAACAAAAGCATTCATAAAAGTAAAAAAATTCAAATTAGAATATTGCAAAAACACAAATATCATTACATGAATTTATGAATGTGTATCCTCATAACATTAATTAAACCTACATTTAATCTGGAAACATCAACTGAAGGTAGTTATAATTCAATAAGACATGACTGAAACTATGAAAAGAGAATTCTAATACTTCAACAAAACATCTTGCCTCATCCCACCTCCCATCTGACTCTTGAGTACTCTTTGTTAATGAATCTGAGAAACAGTCACTTACCCAACTGAGGCATTAGAGTGAGTCTGTGTGTGGGAGATGGGACTACAAGAAGTGGTTATAGGGAAGGGATGTCCTCAGCTCATCCCCCCAAACCCATAAGTGTCATGTCACCTGTAGAAGCAGGACAGCTTTAGCTTTGGGATATGTTACCAAGGAGAGACACCACAGGGAAAACTGAAATTACCTAATTCCTGGATAACAATAGATGAGGCATAACTGGGTCCCAAACTTTTCTATATGTAAGATCATTAACATCTCTGGTAAGTTCTATGCTCTTAGTACCTGTCAAAAAACCAAAAGTCTCCCAATAACCCTAACTTCAAACGCATAGAATACCATGTCAGATTGCCCAATGTATCTCTGATGGTTCAAGAGCTTATTGACAGCCTTCACACATGTTCTAAATTAGTCTTAGGGTCATAGCTAGATGATACAGCACATTTGTGGGAATGAAAAAAAAAATGTCTCCTCCACTTCACTTCTGTGAATCTTTCTTATAGGGAATTCAACACTGGGCCAGGGCACCTCCATGGTTAGAAAAATGCAGGCTACATTCCAACACTTAATCCTCCACCTGTGTGGCCAGGTGCATTTAGGAAAGGAAAAAACAAAAACAACAGCAACAAAAAACACAAACAAAAACACAAACCTCCAAGCAGCACTTAGGTTTGAGACATACATTCTTCTCACTAAGGTATCTTATTTGGCATGGACTTACAGGATCTTTTGGTGGAGTGATCTGTCACCCCAAACCCTCAGTCTACTCTTTTTTTTTCTTCTCATAGTGCAGTTGTACTTCACACACTCAGCAAAAGGGAAACAACCCTTTAGAATCTTACATATTATTTGCCTTTTTGACTCCCATCAAGAAAAACTTTCTTATAACCACCTTTAACCTTCATCCTTATTTTTAAATTTTATTTATTTTTTTTTAATTTTATTGTTATGTTAGTCACCATACAATACATCGTTAGTTTTTGATGTGGTGATCCATGATCCATTGTTTTCGTATAACACCCAGTGCTCCATGCAGTTCATGCCCTCCTTAATACCCGTCACCGGGCTAACCAATCACTCCTCTGCCATCCCCTCTAAAACCCTGTTTGTTTCTCAGAGTCCATAGTCTCTCATGGTTCATCTCTCCCTCCAATACCCCACCCCCTCATTTTTCCCTTCCTTCTCCTAGTGTCCATGCTATTCCTTATGTTCCACAAATAAGTGAAACCATATGATAATTGACTTTCTCTGCTTGACTTATTTCACTTAGCATAATCTCCTCCAGTCCCAACCATGTGGATGTAAAAGTTGGGTATTCATCCTTTCTGATGGCTGAGTAATATTCCATTGCATATATGGACCACATCTTCTTTATCTATTCATCAGTTGAAGGGCATCTCGACTCTTTCCACAGTTTGGCTATTGCGGACATTGCTGCTATGAACATTGGGGTGCATATGGCCCTTCTTTTCACTACATGTGTGTCGTTGGGGTAAATACCCAGTAGTGCAATTGCTGGGTCATAGGGTAGCTCTATTTTTAAATGTTTGAGGCACCTCCACACTGTTTTCCAAAGTGGCTGTACCAAATTGCATTCCCACCAACACTGTAAGAGGGTTCCCTTGCATCCACAACCTCTCCAACATTTGTTGTTTCTTTCCCTGTCCATTTTTGCCATTCTAACTGGTGTAAGGTGGTTTCTCAATGTGGTTTTGATTTGAATTTCCCTGATGGCTAATGATGATGAGCATTTTTTCATGTGTCTGTTAGCCATTTGTATGTCTTCTTCAGAGAATTGTCTTCTCATATCTTCTGTCCACTTTTTGACTTGATTATTTGTTTTTTGGGTATTGAGTTTGAGAAGTTCTTTATAGATCTTGGATACCAGCCCTTTATCTGTAGTGTCATTTCCAAATATATTCTCGCATTCTGTGGGTTGCCTCTTTGTTTTGTTGAATGTTTCCTTTTTTTTATTATTGTTATGTTAATCACCATACATTACATCATTAGTTCTTGATAGAGTGTTCCATGATTCATTGTTTGTGCATAACACCCAGTGCGCCACGCAGAACGTGTCCTCTTTAATACCCATCACCAGGCTAACCCATCCCCCCAATCCCCTCCCCTCTAGAACCCTCAGTTTCTTTTTCAGGGTCCATCGTCTCTCATGGTTCGTCTCCCCCTCCGACTTATTCCCCTTCATTCTTCCCCTCCTGCTACCTTCTTCTTCTTTTTTTTCCTTAAAATATATTGCATTATTTGTTTCAGAAGTGCAGGTCTGTGATTCAACAGTCTTGTACAATTCACAGCTCTCACCATAGCACATAACCTCCCCAATGGCTATCACCCAGCCACCTCATCCCTCCCACCCCCCACCAATCCAGCAACCCTCAGTTTGTTTCCTGAGATTAAGAATTCCTCATATCAGTGACGTCATATGATACATGTCTTTCTCTGATTGACTTATTTCGCTCACCATAACACCCTCCAGTTCCATCCACGTCATTGCAAATGGCAAGATCTCATTCTTTTTTATGGCTCCAAAATATTCCATTTGTATATATAACACACCTTCTTTATCCATTCATCTGTCGATGGACATCTTGGCTCTTTCCACAGTTTGGCTATTGTGGACATTGCTGCTATAAACATAGGGGTGCATGTACCCCTGCAGATCCCTACATTTGTATCTTTGGGGTAAATACCCAGTAGTGCAATTGCTGGATCGTATGGTAGCTCTATTTTCAACTATTTGAAGAACCACCATACTGTTTTCCAGAGTGGCTGCACCAGCTTGCATTCCCACCAACAGTGTAGGAGGGTTCCCCTTTCTCCGCATCCCCGCCAACATCTGTCGTTTCCTGACTTGTTAATTTTAGCCATTCTGACTGGTGTGAGGTAGTATCTCATTGAGGTTTTGATTTGGATTTCCCTGTGCCGAGCGATGTTGAGCACCTTTTCATGTGTCTGTTGGCCATTTGGATGTCTTCTTTGGAAAAATGTCTGTTCATGTCTTCTGCCCATTTCTTGATGGGATTCTTTGTTTTTTGGGTGTTGGGTTTGATAAGTTTTTATAGATCTTGGATACCAGCCCTTTATCTGATATGTCACTTGCAAATATCTTCTCCCATTCTGTAGGTTGCCTTTTAATTTTGTTCACTGTCCTGTTGCTGTGCAGAAGCTTTTGTCTTGATGAAATCCCAAGGGTTCATTTTTGCCCTTGTTTCCCTTGCCTTTGGATATGTTTCTAGGAAGAAGTTGCTGTGGCTGAGGTTGAAGAGGTTGCTACCTGTGTTCTCCTTTAGGATTTGGATGGACTCCTGTCTCACGTTTAGGTCTTTCAATCATTTTGAGTCTATTTTTGTGTGTGGTGTAAGGAAATGGTCCAGTTTCATTCTTCTGCATGTGGCTGTCCAATTTTCCCAACACCATTTGTTGAAGAGACTGTCTTTTTGCCATTGGACATTCTTTCCTGCTTTGTCAAAGATTAGTTGACCATAGAGTTGAGGGTCCATATCTGGGCTCTCTATTCTGCTCCATTGATCTATGTGTCTGTTTTTGTGCCAGTACCATACTGTCTTGATGATGACAGCTTTGTAATACAGCTGGAAGTCCGGAATTGTAATGCCGCCAGCTTTGCTTTTCTTTTTCAATATTCCTCTGGCTATTCGGGGTCTCCTCTGGTTCCGTACAAATTTGAGGATTATTTGTTCCATTTCTTTGAAAGAAGAGGATGGTATTTTGATGGGGATGGAATTGAATGTGTAGATTGCTCTAGGTAGCATTGACATCCTCACAATGTTTTTTCTTCCAATCCATGAGCATGGAACATTTTTCCATTTCTTTGTGTCTTCTTCAAATTCTTTCATGAGTATTTTATATTTTTCTGAGTACAGATCCTTTGCCTCTTTGGTTAAATTTACTCCTAGGTATCTTATGGTTTTGGGTGCAATTGTAAATGGGATCGACTCCTTGATTTGTCTCTCTTTTGTCTTGTTGGTGTATAGGAATGTCACTGATTTCTGTGCATTGATTTTATATCCTGCTACTTTACTGAATTCCTGTATGAGTTCTAACAGTTTTGGGGTGGAGTCTTTTGGGTTTTACACATAAAATATCATATCATTTGCAAAGAGTGAGAGTTTGACTTCCTCTTTGCCGATTTGGATGCCTTTGATTTCTTTCTGTAGTCCGATTGCTGTGGCTAGGACTTCTAATACTATGTTGAATAGCAGTGGTGATAGTGGACATCCCTGCTGCGTTCCTGACCTTAGGGGTAAAGCGCTCAACTTTTCCCCATTGAGAATGATATTCGCTGCAGGTTTTTCATAGATGGCTTTTATGATATTGAGGTATGTACCCTCTATCCCTATACTCTGAAGAGTTTTGACCAGGAAAGGATGCTGTACTTTGTCAAATGCATTTTCTGCATCTATTGAGAGGATCATATGATTCTTGTTCTTTCTTTTGTTAATGTATTGTATCACGTTGATTGATTTGCGGATGTTGAACCAACCTTGCAGCCCAGGGATAAATCCCAATTGGTCATGGTGAATAATCCTTTTAATGTACTGTTGGATCCTATTGGCTAGTATTTTGGTGAGAATTTTTGCATCCATTTCATCAAGGATATTGGTCTGTAATTCTCCTTTTTGATGGGGTCTTTGTCTGGCTTTGGGATCAAGGTAATGGTGGCCTCATAAAATGAGTTTGGAAGTTTTCCTTCCATTTCTATTTTTTGGAACACTTTCAGGAGAATAGGTATTAAATCTTCTTTAAATGTTTGGTAGAATTCCCCTGGCAAGTCATCTGGCCCTGGGCTTTTGTCTGTTGGAAGATTTTTAATGACTGCTTCAATTTCCTTAGTGGTTATAGGTCTGTTCAGGATTTCTATTTCTTCCTGCTTCAATTTTGCTAGTCGATACATCTCTAGGAATGCACCCATTTCTTCCAGGTTATCTAATTTGCTGGCATAGAGTTGCTCATAATATGTTCTTATAATTGTTTGTATTTCTTTGGTGTTGGTTGTGATCTCTCCTCTTTCATTCATGATTTTGTTGATTTGGGTCATTTCTCTATTCTTTTTGATAGGGCTGGCCAGGGGTTTACCAATCTTGTTAATTCTTTGAAAGAACCAGGTCCTAGTTTTGTTGATCTATTCTACTGTTCTTTTGGTTTCTATTTCATTGATTTCTGCTCTGATCTTTATGATTTCTCTTCTCCTGCTGGGTTTAGGCTTTATTTGCTCTTTTTTCTCTAGCTCCTTTAGGTATAGGGTTAGGTTCTGCATTTGAGACCTTTCTTGTTTCTTGAGAAAGGCTTGTATTGCTATGTACTTTCCTCTTAGGCCTGCCTTTGCTGTATACCAAAGATTTTGAACAGTTTTGTTTTCATTTGTTTCCATGAATTTTTTTAATTCTTCTTTAATTTCCTGGTTGACCCATTCATTCTTTAGTAGGATGCTCTTTAGCCTCCATGTATTTGAGTTCTTTCTGACTTTCCTCTTGTGATTGAGTTCTAGTTTCAAAGCATTGTGGTCTGAAAATATGCAGAGAATAATCCCAAATTTTTGGTACCAGTTGAGACCTGATTTGTGACCTAGGATGTGATCAATTCTGGAGAATATTCCATGGGCACTAGAGAAGAATTTGTATTCCATTGCTTTGGGATGGAATGTTCTGAATATGTCTGTGAAGTCCATTTGGTCCAGGGTGTCATTTAAAGTCTTTATTTCCTTGTGGATCTTTTGCTTAGATGATCTGTCCATTTCAGTCAGGGGGTGTTAAAGTCCCCCACTACTATTGTATTGTTGTCAATGTGTTTCTTTGCTTTTGTTATTAATTGCCTTATATAATTGTCTGCTCCCATATTAGGGGCATAGATATTTACAATTGTTAGATCTTCTTTTTGGATAGGCCCTTAAGTAGGATATAGTGTCCTTCTTCCTCTCTTATTACAGTCTTTGTTTTAAAATCTAATTTGTCCAGGTGCTGGGTGGCTCAGTTAGTTAAGCGACTGCCTTCAGCTCAGGTCATGATCCTGGAGTCCTGGGATTGAGTCCCTCATCAGGCTCCCTGATCAGCAGGGAGTCTGCTTCTCCCTCTGACCCTCTTCCCTCTCGTGCTCTCTATCTCTCATTCTCTCTCTCTCAAATAAATAAATAAAATCTTTTAAAAAAATAAAATAAAATCTAATTTGTCTGATATAAGGATTGCCACCCCAGCTTTCTTTTGGTGTCCATTAGCATGGTCAATGGTTTTCCATCCCCTCCCTTTCTTTTTTATTTTTTTTTAATTTTTTTATTCTTATGTTAATCACCATATATTACATCATTAGTTTTTGGTGCAGTGTTCCATGATTCACTGTTTGTTCATAACACCCAGTGCTCCATGCAGAACGTGCCCTCCTCAATACCCATCACCAGGATAACCCATCCCCCTCCCCCCCTCCCCTCTAGAACCCTCAGTTTGTTTTTCAGAGTCCATCATGTCTCATGGTTCATCTCCCCCTCTGACATACTCCCTTTTTCTTCCTCTCCTGTTATCTTCTTCTTTTTCTTTTTTCTTAAAATATGTTGCGTTATTTGTTTCAGAAGTACAGATCTGTGATTCAACAGTCTTGCACAATTCACAGCGCTCACCGTAGCACATACCCTCCCCAATGTCTATCACCCAGCCACCCCATCCCTCCCACCCCCAACCACTCCAGTAACACTCAGTTTGTTTCCTGAGATTAAGAATTCCTCATATCAGTGAGGTCATGTGATACATGTCTTTCTCTGATTGACTTATTTCACTCAGCATAACACCCTCCAGTTCCATCCACGTCGTTGCAAATGGCAAGATCTCATTCCTTTTGATGGCTGCATAATATTCCATTGTGTATATATACCACTTCTTCTTTATCCATTCATCTGTCGATGGGCATCTTGGCTCTTTCCACAGTTTGGCTATTGTGGACATTGCTGCTATAAACATTGGGGTACA
>NW_027397167.1:209430-284739 GCF_003265705.2 Callorhinus ursinus
CTAATAACTTCCACGCTTTTTTCAAGCCCGGCTAGTATCTTTAAAGTCATGATTCTGAACTCTAGATCCGACATCGTACTAATGTCTGTATTGAGTAGGTCCCTGGCAGATGGTACTACCTCTTGTTCTTTTTGCTGAGGTGATTTTTTTCCTCTTGTCATTTTGTCCAGAGGAGAACAGATGAATGAGAGAACAGAATGCTAACAGGTTAACGATGTCCCCAGCAAATATACTCTATACAAATCAGAAAAGACCTGAATCCAGGGAAAAGAAAGGGAAAGAAAGAAAAAGAAAGAGAAAAAAAAAAGAAAGAAAGAAAAAGATAAAAACAAACAAAAGCAGAACAGAACAATACAAAAAGAATATGATCAAATATGATCAGGCTAGTGCATAGATCGGTGCCACACACTCGATTTTGGGCGTATTTTTGTCTGTTAGAAGAAAGTGCCTCCTAAAATTTTAAAGGAAGAAAGACTTATATATGTACAAATAAGTGTTGATACAATGAAGGGATGGAAGATGACTGTAAAGATGAAAATTATAAAAGATTTTATAAAAGGAACTGATAAGATAAGAAGTTGTTTGAAAAAAGAAAGAAGAAGATTTAAAAAATAAAGTAAAGAAAAAAGTAAAAGGGAGAGAATGTGATCAGGCAGGAGACTAGAACAAAGCCATACGCTAGTGATTTAGGGTATAGTTTGATCTGTTAGAAGAAACTGTATCTCAAAATTTTAAAGAGAGAACAACTTATATATATGCCAAAAATAAGGGTAACTACTATGAAGGGATAAAATATGACTCTAAAAATGAAAAATAAAAAATGTTTTTTTAAAAAAGGGATTGATAAGATGTTGGTTGAAAAAGGGAAAAACTAAAATTCAAAAAAAAAACAGTTAAAAAATTAACTTTGAAAAACTAATGAATCATGGTAAAAAAGCCATGAATTCTTTGTGCAGTATTCCCCTAGCGCTGGAGTTCTCCTGTTCTCCTTGATCGGTAAACTTGGTCTTGGCTTGCTGGCTGTTCATGCTGATCTTCTGGGGGAGGGGCCCGTTGCCGTGGTTCCCAAATGTCTTTGCCAGAGGCGGAATTGCCCCACCCTTGTCGGTCCAGGCTAAGCAGGCTGCTCGGGTTTGCTCTCGGGAGCTTTTGTTACTTGCAAGCTCTGGGTACAGCTTTGGAGAACCAGGGTGAAAATGGTGGCCTCCCAATCTCCGCCTGGAGGAGCTGAGAACTCGGGGCCCCGCTCCTCAGTGCGCCCCCAGAGAAAAGCAGTCACTCCCATCTCCCCGGTCTCCGGCCGCACTCCGTGCTCACCCGGCCTGTGACGGAGTGTTTCTATCTCTGGCACCCGACCCCGTGTGGAGTCTCCAAACCCAGCAGATCCCTGCGATGTGCTCCCATGCTGCTCCTCCCAGGGGAGGAAGGGGAGTCTCCCCGGCTCTGCCGCTTGTTGGGTCCCTGCTGGAGGAGCAGTGGCCCGACTGGGCCACGGAACACAGTTTATGGCAACCCCGAGCTGAGAGCCCGCTCCTCAGCTCCGTCTCTGCAGCCGGCTTCCCCGCTCAGATACCTGGGAGCTCTGCCGCACTCAGGCACCCCCGGTCTTTCTGTGACCCCAAGAGTCCTGAGACCACACTGTCCCACGAGGGTTCCACCCCCAGCTTAGCCACTGGAGCGACGTCCTTCAGTGGAGCCGACTTTTAAAAGTTCTGATTTTGTGCTCCACGGCTCTATCACTTGCCAGAAGTGTCCCACGGAGGCCCCCTCCCCCGCCGTCTATCCTCCTGAATATCACCTCGGATTCACTTCTCCGCACATCCTACCTTCCAGAAAGTGGTCGCTTTTCTGTTCAGAGAGTTGTTGCTATTCTTTTCTTCGATCTCCTGTTGAGTTCGTAGGTGCTCAGAATGCCTTGATCCCTATTCAGCTGAATTCCTGAGACCAGACGAAATCCAGGTCTCCTACTCCTCTGTCATCTTGCTCCGCCTCTCTGACTGTTTCCTTTGCTGTGCAGAAGCTTTTCATCTTGATGAAGTCCCAAAAGTTCATTTTTGCTTTTCTTTCACTAGCTTTTGGAGATGTATCTTGAAAGAATTTGCTGTGGCCGATGTCAAAGAGGTTACTGCCTATGTTGTCCTCTAGGGTTTTAATGGATTCCTGTCTCACGTTGAGGTCTTTCATCCACTTTGAGTTTATCTTTGTGAATGGTGTTAGAGAATGGTCATTTTTCATTCTTCTGCATGTGGTTGTCCAATTTTCCCACGCCATTTATTGAAGAGACTGTCTTTTTTCCATTGCATGTTTTTTCCTGCTTTGTCAAAGATGATTTGACCATAGAGTTGAGGGTCCATATCTGGGTTCTCTATTCTGTTCCATTGGTCTAGATGTCTGTTTTTGTGCCAGTACCATGCTGTCTTGGTGATCACTGCTTTGTAATATAGCTTGAAATCCGGCAACGTGATGCCCCCAGCTTTGTTTTTCTTTTTCAACATTTCCTTGGTGATTCAGGGTCTTTTCTGATTCCATACAAATTTTAGGATTGTTTGTTCCAGCACTTTGAAAAATGTCATTGGAATTTTGATCGGGATGGCATTAGAGGTATAGATTGCTCTGGGTAGCATAGACATTTTAACAATGTTTATTCTTCTGATCCATGAGCATGGAATATGTTTCCATCTTTTTGTGACTTCTTCAATTTCTTTCATGAGTGTTTTGTAGTTACTAGAGTATAGATCCTTTACCCCTTTGGTTAGGTTCATTCCGAGGTATCTTATGGTTTTTGGTGCTATTGTAAATGGAATCATTTCTCTAATTTCTCTTTCTACTGTTGCCTTGTTAGTGTATCAGAAAGCAACTGATTTCTGTGCATTGATTTTGTATCCTGCCACATTACTGAATTGCTGTATGAGTTCTAGTAATTTGGGGGTGGAGTGTTTTGGGTTTTCCACATAAAGTATCATGTCATCTGCAAAAAGAGAGAGTTTGACTTCTTTCTTTGCCACTTTGAATACCTTTTATTTCTTTTTGTTGTCTGATTGCTGTTGCTAGGACTTCTAGTACTGTGTTGAAAAATAGTAGCGAGAGTGGGCATCCTTGACATGTTCCTGATCTTAAGGGAAAGGCTCTCAGTTTTTCCCCATTGAGGATGATATTCACTGTGGGTTTTTCATAGATGGATTTTATGAACTTGAGGAATGTTCCCTCTATCCCTATACTCTGAAGAGTTTTAATCAGGAAAAGATGTTGTATTTTGTCAAATGTTTTTTCTGCATCAATTAAGAGGACCATATCCTTCTTCTCCTTCCTCTTATTAATGTGTTCTATTACATTGATTGATTTGCGAGTGTTGAACCACCCTTGCATCCCAGGGATAAATCCAACTTGATCATGGTGGATGATCCTTTTAATGTATTCTTGGATCCTAGTAGCTAGGATTTTGTTGAGGATTTTGGAATCCATATTCATCATGGATATCGGTCTGAAATTCTCCTTTTAAATGGGGTCTTTGCCTGGTTTGGGGATTAAGGTAATGCTGGCCTCATAGAATGAGTTTGGAAGTTTTCCTTCTGTTTCTATTTTTTGAAACAGCTTCAGTAGAATATGTATTATTTCTTCTTTGAAAGTTTGGTAGAATTCCCCAAGGAATCCATCAGGCCCTGAACTCTTGTTTTTTGGGAGGTTTTTGATCACTGCTTCAATCTCGTTACTGGTTATTGGCCTCTTCAGGTTGTCAATTTCTTCCTCTTTCAGTCTTGGCAGCTTATAGGTTTCCAGGAAGGCCTCCATTTCATCCAGATTGCTCAGTTTATTGGCATGTAGTTGTTGATAATAATTTCTAATAATTGTTTTATTTCCTTGGTGTTAGTTGTGATCTCTCCCCTCTCATTCGTAATTTTATTGGTTTGGGTCCTTTCTCTTTTCTTTTGGATAAGTCTGGCCAGTGGTTTATCGATCTTTTTGTTTGTTTGTTTGTTTGTTTCTTTGTTTTTGGTTTTTTTTTTGTTTATCGATCTTATTAATTCTTTCAAAGAACCAACTTTTAGTTTCATTGATCTGATCTACTGTGTTTCTAGTTTCTAATTCATTGATCTCTGCTTTAATTTTAATTATTTCTCTTCTAATGTGTGGCTTAGGCCTCGTTTGTTGCTTTTTCTCTAGTTCTTCAAGGTGTAAAGTTAATTGGTGAATTTCAGATTTTTCTATTTTTTTGAGTGAGGCTTGGATGGCTATTATTTCCCCCTTAGGAACGCCTTTGCAGTACCCCATAGGTTTTGGACTGATGTGTTTTTGTTCTCATTGATTTCCATGAATTGTTTAAGTTCTTCTTTGATTTCCTGGTTGACCCAAATATTCTTGAGCAGAGTGGTCTTTAGCTTCCAAGTTTTTGAATTTCTGTCAAATTTTTTCTTGTGATTGAGTTCCAGTTTTAAAGCACTGTGGTCTGAGAATATGCAGGGAATAATCTCAATCTTTTGGTATCGGTTGAGACCTGATTTGTGACCCAGTACGTGGTCTATTCTGGAGAAAGTTCCATGTGCACTCGAGAAGAATGAGTATTCTGTTGTTTTAGGGTGGAATGTTCTGTAAATATCTATGAGGTCCATCTGGTCCAATGTATCATTCAAAGCTCTTGTTCCCTTGTTGATTTTCTGCTGAGATTGATCTGTCCATTGCTGAGAGTGGAGTATTGAGGTCTCCTACAATTAACGTATTGTTATCACTATGACTCTTTATTTTGGTTAACAGTTGGCTTATGTAGATGGCTGCTCCCATGTTGGGGGCATAGATATTTACAATTGTTAGATCTTCTTGTTGGATAGACCCTTTAAGAATGATATAGTGTCGGGCGCCTGGGTGGCTGAGTTGGTTGGGCGCCTGCCTTTTGATCAGATCATGATCCTGGAGTCCCGGGATCAAGTCCCGCATCAGGCTCCCTGTTCAGTGGGGAGTCTGCTTCTCCCTCTGACCCTGCCCCATCTCATATGCTCTCTCTCTCTCATTCTCTCTCTCTCAAATAAATAAATAAAATCTTTAAAAAAAAAAAAGAATGATATACTGCCCTTCTGTGTCTCTAATTACAGACTTTAGTTTAAAATCTAATTTGTCTGATATAAGAATTGATACCCCAGCTTTCTTTTGATGTCCACTGGCATGGAAGATTGATCTCCATCCCTTCACTTTCAGTCTGGATGTATCTTTAGGTTCACAATGAGTCTCTTGTAGGCAGTATATGGATGGGTCCTGTCTTTTTATCCAATCTGCAACCCTGTGCCATTTTATGGGAGCATTTAGGCCATTCACGTTGAGAGTGATTATTGAAAGATATGAATTAATTGTCATCATGTTGCCTGTGAAGACATTGTTTTTATAGATTGTCCTTGTAAATTTCTGTTGTATATCACTCTTGGGGTGTTTCTCCTTTTATAGAACCCCCCTTAATAGTTCTTGCAGGGCCGGCTTGGTGGTCACATATTCTTTCAGTTTCTGCCAGTCGTGGAAGCTCTGCATCTCTCCATCCATTCTAAATGACAGCCTTGTCGGATAAAGTATTCTTGTCTGCATGTTGTTCTCCTTTAGTACCCTGAATATGTCTTGTCAGGCCTTTCTGGCTTGCCCAGTCTCTGTGGATAGGTCTGATGTTATTCTGATGTTCCTCCCTCTGTACATAAGGAACCTCTCCCCCCTAACTGCCCTTAAGATGGTTTCCTTGGTTCTAAGATTTGCAAGTTTTACTACTACATGCCGGGGTGTTCGCCTGTTTTCCTTGATCTTGGGAGGGTTCCTCTCTGCCTCTAGGACGTGAATGTTTGTTTCATTCCCCCAGATTAGGGACGTTCTCAGCTACGATTTGCTCAAATACATCTTCTAGTCCTCTCTCTTTCTCCACTCCCTCCAGGATTCCAATTATTCTGACATTGAAATGCTTCATGGTGTCACTTATTTCTCTGATTCTATTTTCATGGATTCTGAGTTGTTTTTCCCTGGCTTCCACTTTTCCCTTTCTATCTATTATATTGTCTTCCAGATCACTTATTCGTTCTTCTGCCTCAGTTACCCTAGCTGTTAGATTATCTAAATTAGATTGGATCTCATTGATAGTATTTTTAAGTTCTGCCAATTCAACTTTCATTTCTGCCCTTAGAGACTCTATGTTGCCATTAATTGATTTCTCCATTCTGACTATTGTCTTCACAAATGCTAGCCTGAATTCCATCTGCGACATTTTGGTTATATCTGCATCCATTTGTAAATCTGCAGCATAAGTCATAATCTCTGAGTCTTTTCTATTTGGGGGGTTTCTCCTCCTAGTCATTCTGTTTTGGGTGTTTGAGGGAATGTATAGAGTCCAAATTATTGACCAAAACCCAAGCAAGATGCACCTGTTTCTAGGGACCTTAGGGTTGCTGGCCTCTTGTTTTTGCAGCCTGTCTTCTGGGCGAGGGGCCTGCCATGCTCTTCCTCAGGCTACCCTGTTTGGGCGGAGTTGCCCTGCCCCCCTGTGGCAGAGGATGGGCTCAGCTGGAATCAGGTTTGGGGGCTTTTGTTCTCTCATGGCTTTCCCTGGTGGCTTTCCACATCTCTTCTGCGAGTCAGAGCAGAAGAGACCGTTTCCAACTCTCTGCCTCAGAGCAGAGAGACCTCAGTCTGTTCTCCAGTGAACTCTCCAGGCCACACCATCTCCGTTTCTGTCTGTGCTTCTATAAACTGCAGCGGCCTGGATTGTGCACCCCTCCGCAGCACCCCCAGTCCTGCCTCCACGTTGGAGCACCTCTCTGCCCTTTGTGCTTCTAAAACCGCCAGCCGCTCCCAGTTCGCACGCGTGACCCCGCCGCTCTGGGTTTCCACCCCGGGGGGGCTGCCCTAAAGTCCTTTCCCCATGCTAATGGTCTGCGAGTCCGTGCCCCATCCCCAGCATCCCAGGCTGTCGCTCACCAGCAGTGTAGGATCCCCACAGCCAGGCACCCTCCCGCTGCCATTTATCCTCTGCTATCTGCCCGCAGAATCAGGGCTCCCCGCTTTGTACCTGGAAACCAACTGCCTGCGATATTCTGTTTGTAGAGATCCAGATCTTACATCTCAGGCTGGTTTTGTGGGCACTCAGACTGGTCTGGTAGATATCCAGCTCAATTCCAGGACCAGTTGAAATAGGGTCCCCTACTCCTCCACCATCTTTCCTTCTCTCCTATCCTTCATCCTTATAACTGCATGTATGTTTCTTTATCAAATATCATCTGGCATTCGACCAGTGACTTTTTTTCCTGAAAACCAATGAAAAGGCTACATATGTATGATTTCAACTATGATTACCTTCAGAAAAATAAAAATTATAGAGAAAATCAAAAGATTGTTGATTGCCTCAGCTTACAAGAGAGAGGGATGAATATTTGGAATACAGAGGACTTTTAGGAGAATGGGTACACCTATACACCTGATTCTATAATAGTGAATACAAGCAAGTATACATTTCTCCAAACCAACAAAATGTGTAACACCATGAGGGAACAAAAATTTAAACTCTGGACTTTGGGGTGATTATGATGTGCCAGTGTATGTTCATCAATTGTAACAGATGTACTACTCCAGTAGAGGATGCTCATACTGGAAGAGGCTATGCATGTGTGGAAACAAAAAGTATATCTGTAGCTTTATCTCAATTTTTCTGTAAATAAATGTTTTAAAATTTTAAGATGTTTACAAAACATAAGATTTACTACATAAACATAGTGAAGAGGGGATCTCTCTATTTGTAACACCTGACACCTGATCATGCACCAGGCCACCACAGTCTCAGCACTTTCTGATTGTAGGGTTTAAACAAAAATCCACCATCTAGAGGAGAGAGGCAAGATGGCAGAGTAGTAGGGGACCCCTTTTCTACTGGTCTCCTGAATTTAGCTGGATATCTACCAAACCATTCTGAACACCCAAGAAATCAGCCTGAGATGTAAAAATATATATCTGGATCTCTATAAGCAGAAAAGTGACTGCTTTTTGCAAGGTAGGAACTGCGGAGTCATGAATCTGAGGGGGGATATCAGAAGATAAACAGAAGGGGGAGGGAGCATCCATAAGCTGGCTCCTAGAAAGTGATATGACACCAGAGTGCAAAAGCACCCTGCACCTGGGGACCAGGCAAAAAATTGCAGTGTAGTAGTGTCTGGGAAAAGGCTTTTAGAGCAGTGATCAGACAGGATCCAGGAGCTGCAGGTGCAGGCATGCAAGCCCATGGCTGCTCGTGGTTTTAGAAGCACAAAGGGCAGGGATACATCCGGGTTCATGGGACCACTTCTGAGAGAGTCACTATGGGTGCACACCATGGGAGGCTGCAGTTTTCAGCGGTGCATACGGAAATGGACTCTGTGTCCTGGAGGGTTTAGTGAAGAGAACAGGCTGCAATTTCTCTGCTCTGGGACAGAGGTTTGGGTGAGGCCATTTTCACTCTAACCCTTGGAAGAGGTGCAGAAAAACACCAGAGAACAAAAGCTCAAAAAATCGGTTTCCACGGAGCACAGCCACTCCCTACCATAAAGGGCAGGCCAACTCTGCCCAAGCAGGGTTGCCTGAGAAACAGCTCAGCAAGCCCCTCCCCCAGAAGACAGAGAGGAAGAACAAGAGGATGACAACAGTATGGTCCCCCAAAAACTGTAAAACCCCAACACCAGGGGAAAATGGTATATTGAGGTCCAGGCCTTGCCTCACAGCTTGTTTATTTTTCAGATACAACTCTCTTTTTCTTTTTATTCTTTTTCTTATGCGTCTCTGGGTTTTTTTTTTTTTTTTTTACATTTTTCTCATTTCAGCTAGATGTTTAATATATCAACTTCTATTTCATAGTAGCTTTTTAACGTGTACTTTTTCACGTCATATTTTTTACAGATATATGCTTCGATGTAGTCCTTTTTCCCCTATTCAATATTACCTTTACATACAAGTTTTACTTTCCCTGTAATTTTGGGAAGTAGTGTCCTCTGACAAACAGAACAAAATACACCCAGAAACAACAGAAACACCTTACTTTGTCCACACTGAGAGATTATAGCCCACTTCCCCGTGCCCACTTTTTTTGGGCAATTTTTAATTTTCTTAAATATTTATCTTAATTTTATAAATTTCCTTCTCTGCTTCACTTTGGCATTTTTTTTTTTCAGCAGGGGCTTCTGACCACTCCAGATATTCCTAGGGTGCATGATGCTTCAGTCCTGGTTGATATATTGGACTCTGTACATTCCCTCAACTATTCCTCAACAGAATGACAAGGAGGAGAAACACCCAACAAAGAAAAGAACCAGAGGCAATGGCCTCTGCCACAGACCTAATGGATGGATATAAGCAAGATGTCAGAGATAGTCTTCAGGGTAGCAATTATAAAGTCAATAGCTAGGCTTGAGAAAATCATTAGCCACAGTATAGAATCTTTGAGGGCAGAAATGAGATCTAATCAAGCTGAACTTAAAAATGCTATGAATGAGGTGCAGTCTAAACTGGATACTCTAACAACCAGGGTAAATGAGACAGAAGAACAAATTAGTGATCTAGAAGATAAGCTGATAGGAAGGAAGCCTAGGACAATAGAGATAAACAGGTAGAAGCACATGAGATCAGACTTAGAGAGATCACTGACACCATGAAACGTTCCAATGTCAGAATTATTGGGATCTCTGAGGGGGTGGAGAGAGAGAGGACTAGAAGGTATATTTGAGCAAATCATAGCTGAGAACTTCCCTAATCTGGGGAAGGAAATAAGCATTCATGTCCTAGGGGCAGAGAGAACCCCTCCTGAGATCAATAAAAACAGACCAAAAAAACCCTGGCATATAAGAGTAAAACTTGCAAATCTTAGAGCCAAGGAAACTAGAGCAGCTAGAGGGAAGAAATTTCTCACATACAGAGGGAGGAATATCAGAATAACATCAGACCTGTCCACAGAGACCTGGCAAGCCAGAAAGGGCTGGCAAACCATATTCAGGGTCCTAAAAGAGAAGAACATGCAGCCAAGACTACTTTATCCAGCATGGCTCTCATTCAAAACAGACAGAAAGACAAAGAGCTTCCAGGACTGGCAGAAAATAAAAGAATATGTGACCACCAAGCCAGTCCTACGAGAAATATTAAGGGGAATTCTAAAAAAAAGAAGAAAACCCCCAAGAGTAATATAGACCAGAAATTTACAGACACAATCTATAGAAACAGGGATTTTACAGGTAATATGATGGCACTAAATTCATACCTTTCAATAGTTACTCTCAATGTGAACAGCCTAAATGCTCCCATGAAATGGCACAAGGCTTCAGGTTGGATAAAAGGACAGGACCCATCCATATGCTGTCTACAAGAGACTCATTTTGAACCTAAAGACACCTCCAGACTGAAAGTGAGGGGATGGAGAATGATTTATCATGCCAACGGACCTCAAAAGAAAGCTGAGGTAGCAATTCTCTTTTCAGACAAATTGCATTTTAAAACCAAAGACGGTAGTAAGAGATGTAAAGGAACACTATATCAGACTTAAAGAGTCTATCCAAAAAGAAAATCTAAAAATTGTAAATATCTATGCCCCCAACATGGGAGCAGCCAACTACATAAGCCAACTATTAACCTAAATAAAGAATCATATTGATAATTATACATTAATAGTAGGAGACTTCAACACTCCACCTCTGCAATGGACAAGTCATCTAAGCAGAAGATCAACAAAGAAACAAAAGCTTTGAATGACTTATTGAACCAGATGGACTTCATAGATATATACAGAACATTCCACACTAAAACAACAGAATGCTCATTCTTCTCAAATGCACACTGAACATTCTCCAGAATAGATCACATACTTGGTCACAAATGAGTTCTCAACAAATACCAAAAGATTGAGAGTATTCCCTGCATATATTCAGACCACAGTGCTTTGAAACTGGAACTCAATCACAAGAAGAAATTTAGAAGGAACTCAAATACTTGGAGGCTAAAGAGCATCCTGCTAAAGAATGAATGGGTCAACCAAGAAATTAAAGAAAAATTTAAACAACTCATGGAAACTAATGAGAATGAAAACACATGGGTTCAAAACCTATGGGATACTGCACAGGTGGTCCTAAGAGGGAAGTACATAGCCATCCAAGCCTCTCTCAAAAAATTAGAAAAATCACAAATGCACAAGCCAACCTTACATCTAAAGGAGCTGGAGAAAGAACGGCAAATAAAGCCCAAACCAAGCAGGAGAAGAGAATTCATAAAGATTAGAGCAGAAATCAATGAAATAGAAACCAGAAGAACAGTAGAACAGATCAACAAAACCAGAAGCTGGTTCATTGAAAGAATTAATAAGATCAATACCTCTGGCCAGACTTATCCAAAAGAAAAGAGAAAGGACCCAAATTAATAAAATCATGAATGAAAGAGGAGCGATCACAACCAAAACCAAAGAAATAGAGACAATTGTTAGAACATATAATGAGCAGCTATATGCCAACAAATTAGGCAACCTGCAAGAAATGGATGCCTTCCTGGAAACTTATAAACTACCAAGACTGAAACAGGAAGAACTAGACAATCTGAACAGACCAATAACCAGCAAGGAAATTGAAGCAGTCATCAAAAACCTCCCAAAAAACAAGAGTCCAGGGCCAGATGGCTTCCCAGGGGAATTCTAACAAACATTTAAAGAAGACATCATATGTATTCTGCTGAAGTTGTTCCAAAAAATAGAAATGGAAGGAAATTTTCCAAACTCATTCTATGAGGTCAGCATTACCCTGATCCCAAAAGCAGACAAAGACATCATCAAAAAAGAGAATTACAGACCAATATCCCTGATGAACATGGATGCCAAAATTCTCATCAAGATCCTAGCCAATAGGATCCAACAGTACATTAAAAGGATTATTCACCAGGACCAGGTGGAATGCATTTGACAAAATACAGCATCCTTTCCTGGTAAAACTCTTCAAAGAATAGGGATAGAGGGAACATACCTCAATATCATAAAAGCCATCTATGAAAAGCCCACAGTGAATATCATTTTCAATGGGGAAAAAGTGAGAGCTTTTCCCTTAAGGTCAGGAACACGACAGGGATGCCCACTCTCACCATTATTGTTTATCATAGTACTAGAAGTCCTAGCCTCAGCAATCAGAAAACAAAAAGAAATAAAAGCATTCATATTGGTTAAGAAGTCAAACACTCTCTCTTCGCAGATGACATGATACTTTATCTGGAAAACCCAAAAGACTCCACCCCAAAACTGCTAGAACTCATACAGCAATTCAGCTCATGGCAGGATACAAAGTCAATGTACAGCAATCACTTGCATTTCTATAAACTAACAACATGACTGAAGAAAGGGAAATTAAGGAATCGATCCCATTTACAACTGCACCAAAAACTGTAAGATATCTAGGAAGAAAGTTAACCAAAGAGGTAAAGGATCTATACTCTAGAAACTACAGAACACTTAGGAAAGAAATTGAGAAAGACACAAAGAGATGGAAAAACATTCTGTGCTCGTGGATTAGAAGAATAAACCTTGTGAAAATGTCTCTGATGACCAGAGCAATCTACACATTCAATGCAATCCCTATCAAAATACCATTGGCATTTTTCACAGAGCTGTAACAAACAATCCTAAAGTTTGTATGGAACTGGAAAAGTCCCTGAATCACCAGGGGAATGTTGAAAAAGAAAACCAAAGCTGGGGGCATCACAATACCTGACTTCATGCTATATTACAAAGCTGTGATCATCAAAACAGCATGGTATTGGCAAAAAAACAGACACATAAGTCAATGGAACAGACTACAGACCCCAGAAATGGACCCTCAACTCTATGGTCAACTAATCTTTGACAATCAGGAAAGAATATCCAATGGAAAAAATACAGTCCCTTCAATAAATGGTGCTGGGAAAATTGGACAACCACATGTAGAAGAATGAAACTGGACCATTCTCTTACACCATACAGAAAGATAAACTCAAAATGGTTGAAAGGCCTAAATGTGAGTGAGGAATCCATCAAAATCCTAGAGCAGAACACAGTCAGTAACCTTTTGACCTTGGACACAGCAATTTCTTGCAAAACACATCTCCAAAGGCAAGGGAAACAAAAGCCAAAATGAACTTTTGGGACTTCATCAAGATAAAAAGTTTTTGCACAGCAAAGGAAACAGTCAACAAAACAAAGAGGCAACCCACAGAATGGGAGAAGATATTTGCAAATGCCATTACAGACGAAGGGCTGATATCCAAGATCTATAAAGAACTTCTCAAACTCAACACCCAAAAAACAAATAATCCAGTCAAGAAATGGGCAGAAGACATTAACAGACACTTCTCCAAAGACATACAAATGGCTAACAGACACATGAAAAAATGCTCCATATCACTTGTCATTAGAGAAATACAAGTCAAAACCACAATGAGATACCAACTCACACCAGTGAGAATGGCTAAAATTAACAAGACAGGGAACAACAAATATTGGCAAGGATGCAGACAAAAGAGAACCCTCTTACACTGTTGGTGGGAATGCAAACTGGTGCAGCCACTCTGGAAAACAGTATGGAGGTTCCTCAAGAGGTAAAAAAATAGAGCTACCCTATGACCCAGCAATTGCACTACTGGGTATTTACCCCAAAGATACAGATGTAGTGAAAAGAAGGGCACATGCACCCCAATGTTCATAGCAGCAAAGTCCACAATAGTCAAATTGTGGAAGGAGCCGAGATGTCCTTCAATAGATGAATGGATAAAGAAGATGTGGTCTATATATGCAATAGAATATTAGCCATCAGAAAGGATGAATACCTACCATTTGTATTGACATGGATGGAACGGGGGGGTGTTATGCTAAGTGAAATAAGTCAAGCAGAGAAAGACAATTATCATATGGTTTCACTCATATGTGGAACATAAGGAATAGTGCAGAGGATCATAGGGGAAGGGAGGGAAAACTGAAGGGGAAGAAATCAGAGAGGGAGATAAACCATGAGAGACTCTTGACTCTGGGAAACAACTGAGGGTTGCAGAAAGGGAGGGGTAGGGGAATGGGATAACTGGGTAATGGGCATTAAGGAGGGCAGGTGATGTAATGAGGACTGGGTATTATAAACAAATGATGAATCGTTGACCATTACATCTAAAACTAATGATGTATCATATGTTGGCTAATTGAATTTAAATAAAAAATAAAAATTTATAAAAGCATTAAATAACTTATAAGGCATTTTGGAGAATAAGGAGAATCATAAACAACTCTGTGCACTGGAATTGGTACAAACATGAAGAATTAGACCCAATGTGGATTCAGAAGTGACTTCCAGCAGCTGGTGACAGTTTGTGATGAAGTGGAAGAAAGGAAGGGATTTCCACTAAAGTTACTGAATATTGGTGCATCCTGTCCATCACCTGTCAGTCAGACTCTCTCCTCCCCAAAACACAGGTTCCTCCCCTAGATTAGCCATGTCATAAGACCCTCAGTCTGATCTGATTATGTCTTAGTGTATGAACTGGTAACATTTTTTGTTTACTTTCATGAACTGAAATCATCCATTACCTGTGAAATCTCAGTTAATTCAGGTTAGATTAATATTAGCTATTTTGTGGACAGGCAAGGTGTATTGTTCACATCTTAACATGAATTGTTTCTTTTAACTGACAATAACCCCATGTGAAGGTTATTGTTATGTCCAACTTGTAGATGAGGAAACAGAAATGAGTGTGTTCCTGGAAACTGCCCAGATCATGCAGGTAGTAAGAGGTAAGCTGGGTTTAAAATTTGCTTTTCTCCTTAACCACCATGATGCAGAAGAGAGGATTGGGTGATTTTTCTTCCTAATGAATTCAGTCATGCCCCCTAAAACCTGAGCTAATTACCTACTGGGCAGGACAGAATCAAAATACTCCCCAGAGATCCCATGGCACAGTGCTGTATTTAATCTCTGCTTTATGCACTAGCAGAGATACCCTGGGTTGGCTGTGAGTGTGCAGCACCAACTTCACCAAGATCATCAGTTGAAAAGTCTTTACTGTAAATAGCCTAATGTCTGACATAATGAGCTGCAGAATACAAAGGAAAATGTTGAAGAATTGAGACTCCCCAGAAGGTGACAAGAATGGACACACATGATGACCAGGTAGTACACAGATGAAAGAAGTCATTGTCCTAGGCTCCAGTGGGGAGACATAAGGGTTAGAAATAATTTGCGATACTCTACATGTGGTAATATCTTCAAAGCACTTTACAAAGAAGCGCCTAGATGTATGTTAAAACCCACATGGATAAGGGCGCCTGGGTGGCTCAGTCCATTAAGCATCTGCCTTCAGCTCAGGTCATGATCCCAGGGTCCCGGGATTGAGTCCTGCAAGGGCTCCCTACTCAGCAGGGAGAATAGGGAGTTCTCCCTCTACCTCTCCCCCCACTCGTGCTCTTATTTTCTCTCTCTTAAATAAATAAATAAATAAATAATTTTTTAAAAATACAATAAAACCCTCACGGATAATTTAGCAGTTGCATGAGAATTCAGTGAATGACGAGAACCCGGGCAGATTATATTTTTGATTGTTACATAGATCAGTTGTATTTACTGATACACAGATTATAATGGTACTAAACCTATCAGCAAAATAGTTACACTATCTGTATATAAACATAAATGAAATCCTTGTTTCCCAGAGGTGTATTTGAAGACATTTTTGTGGTTTTTAAAAACAGAGGTTCTAACAGGACAAGTTTTTTTTTTCCAAAACATGTTACATTATTCAATACATATCATAAGTATTTGAAACATTGGCTACAGATTTATAGATTAAATAATGTATGCTTAAGCTCATGCTTCAATTTATAAATTCAACATATATGCATGAAGGCCTATTATGACCCAGGACAGAGCTGATAGAGTTCTCTCATCCAGTTGCTCTTCTGTGAGATGAATTGAGCTCATTTGCTTACCTTGTCACAATGCTATCATGATAGAAAATCATCTTTTCAATCTTCCAAACTTAAAATTACTTATGTAATTCTAAGATAATTCCCATTATCACCATATCCAGAGCTGGAAACTCGTACTGTCTATTTTAATCTTGCACAGGCCATCTTCACTCTATCTGAAGGCCAGCTCCACTACATTTCTGTTGAGTTGCTTTAGGATTTTGGTTGTATGTAGAGATGGAGGTTGAGGGGCTGAAGAAAGAGGTCAGCTTGTGCTTTGGGAAATCAGTTAGTAGTGTCAGCAGGTGAATAGATTTTTGGAAGTCAAAAATCAAAGTAAAGGGCAAGGGCACTTGAACAAAGCAGTTTACATATGATATTCAGCTAGGAACCCTTGGTCTCTATTCCTATTTCTTCCACTCCCAACACACATAGAAGGCTTTCATCTTCTGTGTATCTTTTCATTCAATTTTTTAATTTCAAGTTTTTATTTAAATTCTAGTTAGTTAACATATATGGTAAAATTGGTTTCAGATGTAGAATTTAGTGATTCATCATTTACATTTAACATCCAGTGCCCATCACAACAAGTGCCTCCCTTAATACCCTTCACCCATTTAGCCCACTGCCACTCACCTCCCTCCATCAACCCTCAGTTTGTTCTCTGTACTTAAGAGTCTCTTATGGTTTGCTTCCCTCTCTCTTTTTATTTCCCTTCTTCTATGTTCATCTGTTTGGTTTCTTAAATTCCACATATGAGTGAAATCATATGGTATTTGTCTTTCTCTGACTGAATGATTTCACTTAACATAATACACTTTAGCTCCATCCATGTTGCTGCAAATGGTAAGATTTCATTCTTTTTGATGGCTGAGTAGTATTCCATTTTTATATACATACAATCTTCATCATCTGCAGAACGATATCTGGGCTTTCTCCATAGTTTGACTATTATTGATATGCTGTTATAAACATTGGGGTGCATGTGCCCCTTTGAATCTGTGTTTTTTATCCTTTGGGATACAAAAGTAGTGCAATTGCTGGGTCATTGGGTAGTTATAGTTTTAACTTTTTGAGGAAACTCCCTATTGTTTTCCAGAGTGGCTGCACCAGCTTGCATTTCCACCAACAGTGTAAACGAGTTCTCCTTTCTCTGCATCCTCACTGACATCTGTTGTTACCCGTGTTAATTTTCGCCATTCTGACTGCTGTGAAGTTTTATCTCATTGTGGTTTTGATTTGTATTTCTCTGATGATGAGGGATGTTGAGCATCTTTCATGTGTCTGTGAGACATCTGGATGTCTTCTTTAGAAAAATGTCTGTTCATGTCTTCTGCTCATTTCTTAACTAGATTGTTTTTTGGGAGCTGAGTTTGATAAGTTCTTCATAGATTTTGGATACTAACCCTTTATCTATTATGTCATTTTCAGATATCTTCTCCCATTCCTTAGGTTGCCTTTTAGTTTGTTGATTGCTTCCTTCACTGTGCAGAAGCTTTTTATCTTAATGAAGTCCCAATAGCTCATTTTTGCTTTTGTTTCCCTTTCCTCTAGCGATGTGGCTAGTAAAATGTTGCCGGCCAAGGTCAGAATGGTTGCTGCCTGTGTTCTCTTCTAGGATATTAATGGTTTCCTATCTCAGATTTAAGTCTTTCATCCATTTTGAATTTATTTGTGTGTGTGTGTAAGAAAATGGTCCAGTTTCATTCTTCTGCATGTGGCTGACCAGTTTTCCCAACACTGTTTGTTCAAGAGACTGTCTTTTTTTCCATTGAATATTCTTTCTTGCTTCATCGAGGATTAGTTGATCATAGAGTTGTGCGTTCACTTCTGGGTTTTCTACTCTATTCCATTCATCTATGTGTCTGTTTTTGTGCCAGTAGCATGTTGTCTTGATGATTACAGCTTTGTAATAGAGCTTGAAGTCTGGAACTGTGATACCTCCAACTTTGCTTTTCTTTTTCAAGAATGCTTTGTCTATTCAGGATCTTTTGTGATTCCATACAAATTTTAGGATTGTTTATTCTAGCTCTGTGAAACATGCTGGTGGGATTTTGATAGGGATTTCATTAAATGTGTAGATTGCTTTGGGTAGCATAGACGTTTTCACAATATTTTGTCTTCCAGTCCATGAGCATAGAATATTTTTCCATTTCTTTGTGTCATCTTCAATTTCTTTCATAAGTGTTCTATAGTTTTCATAGTACAGATTTTTTACCTCTTTGGTTAGATTTATTGCTAGGTGTCTTATTGTTTTGGTGCAATTATAAATGGAATCAATTCCTTGATTTCTCTTTCTGCTGCTTTGTTATTGGTGTATAGATATGCAACAGATTTCTGTGTGTTGATTTTATATCTTGCTCTCATTTCATATTCTTTCATACTCACTGTCATCACCTGAAATCCTGTTATTTGTATGTTTGTTTTCTGTTTGTCTATTTCATAAAAGTGCAGGATCCTGTAGGGCAAATAATTGGTTAATTACTGTATCTTCAGTGCCTAGAAAGTGCCTGACATTTATCAAGCCATCACTTTGATGTGTAAGAGTGAAAGGAAATGACACCTCTCCCCTCATATGTCCTACTTGTGATTCTCTGATGCTATCTATGTCTCTCTTTCCCTCTTACACTTTCTTATCCTTCCTTTTCTTTTCCTTTACATTTTTCTACATGATTCAGCAGTAATAGAAATCCAAATTATTTATTTTTACTCAATGAAATATTGTTGTGTTTCCTATAATTTATTTTAAAAGCAAGAGAGGGAGACAAACCATATGAGACGCTTGACTTGGGGAAACAAACTGAGGGTTGCAGAAAGGGAGGTGGGTGGGGGGGATTGCGTAACTGGGTGATGGGCATTAAGGAGGGCATGTGATGTGATGAGCACTGGGTATTAGATGTAACTAATGAATCATTGAATATTATACCAAAAACCAATGATGTGCTATATGTTGGCTAACTGAATTTAAGTAAAAAAATAAAAAATAAAAGCAAGACATCAATATATTGTATTTATTTATATTTTAAGGCAAAGTAGTTAAAATGCTTTTACACTAACAAGAAAATAATCATAAATGTGGTTTCTGTTTGTTTTGTTTATTTATTCCTCATTGTTCTCACAAAAAGTAGATTTTACCTCTCCAGGGTAAAGTAGCCAGAGCTCCTTGTCAACTAGCAAGAACATAAAAAAATCATGCCAAAATAAAATTTATTTAATTTAGAATTTCTAGAAAGAAAATATAACACCTTGTTAGCTACTCATGTCCTTAAATCTAGGTCAAAATTTCCAAAATAGTGTTCCACCAAACCAAAGAGACTAGGGGGTATTAATAAGGGTAATCGGAAAAACACATTTGATATCAAAGTATAGAAGATTCTAGGTTAAAAACCTGAAGAGATTTCTTTTTTAATATAGCATTTTTCAGGGTTTTTAATATTCAAATAAGAACCTACTAGGGAAGGATAGAGTAAGCAATGTTTCACCAACCATTTTACAAAATGTCTTGAAGAATGCTTTCTGGAATATTTGTGTCTGACTTAACTCCTACAGTTAGGCTCTTCCAATGTGACCAGAGAAGAGCCTGACAACTGAAGCCCTAACACTATATCTATGGGATAGCTAAAAATTAATAATCATAATGCTATGTCCATTTGGTATCATGTTAATAAAATATTCAGAATTTTGAGTGAACAATTGTACTGATTTATGATTATTTTTTAGTACCCGGATGTACAACTGTGTTGTGAGTTAAAAATGCTGATGAGCATATTTTTTAAAAGACATAGTACAGAAGAATGAGAAATTGCTATTAAGGTTCTGTGAATCCATTCCTTCCTGATTCTACATCAACACAGTTCTTGGCCATAACTTTTTTTAAGTTTTGCTTGCCTCATCCTCATCCACAAGGAGATGGTACAAAATGACAATAACATAGAGGAACAAAGCCAAAAATTTAGATAAGATGACACAGAATATTATGGAAGGATTTGCACAAATGGGTATATTTGTTGTATAGTGAAAAAGTAACATGACAGATAAACAGTGTTCAAAATGATCAAATATTCCTCTAATCAGTCTACATTGGCTGATGACTCACAAAGACCATGTGAACAAGTTGAAGTCATTTTCAAGGCATTCCAGGCCAGTCCCGATTAGAGAGATAAAATGTCCCACCCATGACTGATCAAGCATCTGTGAGTACCCTATGGATAAATCTAGACATAGGTGGTTAATCTAAAAGCAATAAATATGCAGAGATTCCAGGTCCCATCAGTGGTTGTGCATTAGAAACCATGTCCATTTTGGAAAAAGTCTATATCACAACACCAAGACATAGGGGAATTTTCATACCAAATTACACCTGTAATCCTCAGAAATGATAGCAACACTGTGCCAAGCAATGTAACAAAATATGATCAAAATCACTATTCTTGACAACCGACAGAATGGGAGAAGATATTTGCAAATGACATATCATATAAAGGGCTAGTATCCAAAGTCTATAAAGAACTTCTTAAACTCAACACCCCAAGAACAAATGATCCAATCAAGAAATGGGCAGAAGACATGAAAATTTTTCCAAAGAAGACATCCAAACAGCCAAGAGACACATGAAAAAGTGCTCAACACCACTTGGCATCAGGGAAATCCAAATCAAAACCTCAATGAGATATCACCTCACACCAGTCAGAATGGCTAAAATTAACAAGTCAGGAAATGACAGATGTTGGCGGGGATGCGGAGAAAGGGGAACCCTCCTACACTGTTGGTGGGAATGCAAACTGGTGCAACCACTCTGGAAAACAGTATGGAGGTTCCTCAAAAAGTTGAAAATAGAGCTACCATATGATCTAGCAGTTGCACTACTGGGTATTTACCACAAGGATACAAATGTAGGGATCTGAAGGGGTACGTGCACCCCGATGTTTATAGCAGCAGTGTCCAGAATAGCCAAACTGTGGAAAGAGCCAAGATGTCCATCGACAGATGATAAAGAAGATGTGGTATATATATACAATGGAATATTTTGCAGCCATCAGAAGGAATGAGATCTTGCCATTTGCAACGACGTGGATGGAACTGGAGGGTGTTATGGTGAGCGAAATAAGTCAATCAGAGAAAGACATGTATCATATGACCTCACCGATATGAGAAATTCTTAATCTCAGGAAACAAACTGAGGGTTGCTGGAGTGGTGGGGGGTGGGAGGGATGGGGTGGCTGGGTGATAGACATTGGGGTGGGTATGTGCTATGGTGAGCGCTGTGACTTGTGCAAGACTGATGAATCACAGATCTGTACCTCTGAAACAAATAATACAATATATGTTAAAAAAAAAAAGGGGGGGAAGAAGAAGAAGATAGCAGGAAGGGAAGAATGAAGGGGGGAATCGGAGGGGGAGACGAACCATGAAAGACGATGCGCTCTGAGAAAAAAACTGTGGGTTCTAGAGGAGCGGAGGGTGGGAGGATGGGTTAGCCTGGTGATGGGTATTAAAGAGGGCACATTCTGCATGGAGCATTGGGTGTTATACACAAACAATGAATCATGGAACACTACATCAAAAACTAATGATGTAATGTATGGTGATTAACATAACAATAAAAAATTTTTTAAAAATCACTATTCTTCATTCGCATTATTTATTCTGCCAGATGGGTTGGTAACACTATTTTAAATAACAATAGATAACACACCATTAATCTTTCCCACATTCAAATATATTGCAACATATTTGGATTTGCTCAGTAATTATTCAAGTTTCCAAATAGATTCAAATCAGTAGTGCATTTATATGGGAAGAGCAGTAACACTGTTTTTCTTCCATGATCCTCCAGATCAAGTCAGTAGACTAAGGCATGGAGCAAGGAAATGAATCCACCACAGATTTCATTCTCCTTGGCTTTTTCTCTGACTCCCAGCATCCTAGACTCCTCATCTCCATTGTCCTTCTGATTCTTGGGGTGGCCATCCAAGGAAATTCCATCCTGGCCCTGCTGATCTGGGGTCATGCTTGCCTCCACACTCCCATGTACTCCCTGCTCAGCCAGGTCTCCCTCATGGACCTAATGTTAATCTCCACCACTGTGCCCAAGATGACCACTAACTTCTTCTTTGGACACAGGTTTATCTCTCACATTGGCTGTGGAGTCCAAATCTTTCTGTACTTGATGCTAGGAGTGGCTGAGTGTGTTCTTCTGACTCTCATGGCCTTTGACTGCTATTTGGCCATCTGTAGCCCCCTCAGATATCCGGTCATCATGACACCCAGAGTCTGTATGCAAATGGTCACTGGCTCGTGGGCTGGGGGTGTGCGCATCTCATTAATGCACACAATTTATACAATGCACTTCTCTACTTATGGCTCCAGGAAAATTCACCATTTCTTCTGTGAGGTAATGGCCCTTCTGAAGCTCTCTTGTGAGGACACTTCAACCTATGAGAAAGTGGTGTTACTGTCCAACATTTCTTTCCTTCTCATCCCTTTTGGACTCATCGTGACTTCCTACATCCTCATCTATTTTAATGTTCTCCACATGAACTCCCCTAAGGGCAAAAACAAAGCTCTAGCTACCTGCTCCTCCCATCTTGGTGTGGTAAGTCTCTACTTTGGTCCAGCCATGATTATCTACATGACTCCACGTTCCTCTCTCCCCCTCAGAAGTGGACCAGCATCTCTTTGTGTTTGATGTAATCATTACCCCGATGTTTAACCCCCTCATCTACAGCCTGAGGAACAAGGAGGTGTTGGGGGCTCTGAGGAAGGTTCTATGGAGAAAGCTGATGTTTAAACAGAAAAGATGACGTCACTTGTTCCTTAAAACACCCAGATTCTTTATTGTTCTCCTAGTTAAGGCTAATGCTATTATGAAAAAATGAACTCTAGACTTCAATTTTCAACCCACATTACAAAAATTATACTTCTTTCCTTTCAGATTTTTAGTAGTGTGTATTATACTATATACTATAATGGGGCAGGGAGCTCCTATTTAACAGTATTACCTAAATTGACTGTTAGTTCCCCTATAAATCAAATTCTAGGAAGTGACCTAGGCATATATATTCAACAAACTTTACATTATTTAAGATATCCTCCTAGATAACATGATCCTAATGTACCTTTTAAACCTCATGGTCTACATTCATCATCAAAATACTCAGACATGCCCCATATTGGCTTATTTAGCCTTGGATTTTTCATATGATTTCATAAGTCACCATTTTTTAGACACAGCATGATATTACCTCTGTCACATATGTCTATTTATTAAAATGCCACTCTTCCATGAACTGTATCAAAACTCTCTCTTTGAATTCCTGGCTTATTTATTACAGATTCTGCTAGTTTCCCTTTACCTATGACTTACCATACTTTTTCAGGTCTGAAAAAAATTTATTAATAATATGATTACTTACTCTAGAAACTTTCAAAAAAATGGGGGGGGAAGCCCATGTTCAGACTAACCAACGGAAAATACGATCAACAATTTTGTATATAAAATCTATTAAGTAGTTTCTATGCAACATATTCTTCTTTTTAAACTATTTTTTTAACTGAAATATAGTTGACTTAAAGTTTCAGGTGTACAACATAGTGATTAGACAATTACATACATTATAAAATGTTCACCACAGTAAGTAGAGTTATTGTCTGTCCCCATAGAAAGTTATTACAATATTATTGACTATATTTCCTATGTTGTACTTTCATCCTAGTGAGTTATTTGTATTATAACTAGAAGTTTGTATCTCCTAATCTACCTTCACCTATTTTGCCTATTCATCTCCCATCCCCTCGGGCAACTATCATTTTGTTCTCTGTATTTATTAGTTGTTTGTTTGTTTTTGTTCCGCTTTGTTTATTTGTTCTGCTTTTTGGATTCCAAATATCAACGAAATTATATGGTATTTGTCTTCTCTGATTTATTTCACTTAGCAAAATACCCTAGGTCCATCTTGGTTGTCAGGAATGGCAAAATTTCATTCTTTTTATGGCTGAGTAATATTGCATTCATATATATATATACCACACTTCCTTACCCATTCATTTATCAATGAACATTTAGGTTGCTTACTTATTTTGGATATTGTAAATAATGCTGAAATAAACATAGAAGTGCATATATCTCTTTGAATGTGTGTTTTCATTTTGGGGGAGAAATACCCAGCAATGGAATTTACAGGATCATATATGGAATTATATTTTGAATTTTTTGAAGAGCCTCCATACTGTTTTCCATAGTGGCTAAACCAATTTACATTCCCACCAACAGTGTACAAGTGTTTCCTTTCCTCATCCTCACTAACACTTCTTTTTTTTTTTTTTAAATAGATCAGTCTTTTTTTTTTAAAGATTTTATTTATTTGAGAGAGAGAATGAGAGAGAGAGAGAGCACATGAGAGGGGGGAGGGTCAGAGGGAGAAGCAGACTCCCTGCTGAGCAGGGAGCCCGATGCGGGACTCGATCCCAGGACTCCGGGATCATGACCCGAGCCGAAGGCAGCCGCCCAACCGACTGAGCCACCCAGGCGCCCCTCACTAACACTTCTTGTCTTTTTTATTACCAGCCATTTTGAATGATGTGAGGTGATATCTCATAGTGGTTTTTATTTGCATTTCCCTGATGGTTAGTGATGTTGAGCATCCTTTTATATGTCTGTTGGCCACCTGAATGTCTTCCTCAGAAAAATGTCTATTTGGGTCCTCAGCTTATTATTTAACTGGATATTTTTTGGCATTGGGTTGTATGAGTTCTTTACATATTTTTGATATTAACATCCTATGGAACATATAATTTATATATATCTTCTCCCATTCAGTGAGTTGGCTTCACTGTGCAAAAGCTTTTTAATTTGATATAGTCTTTTGTGTGTGTGTGTGAATTCTTTTTTTTAAATTTTTTATTGTTATGTTAATCACCATACATTACATCATTAGATTTGATGTAGTGTTCCATGATTCATTGTTTGTGCATAACACCCAGTGCTCCACGCAGAACGTGCCCTCTTTAATACCCATCACCAGGCTAACCCATCCCACCACCCCCTTCCCTCTAGAACCCTCAGTTTGTTTTTCAGAGTCCATCGTCTCTCATGGTTCGTCTCCCCCTCCGACTTACTCCCCTTCATTCTTCCCCTCCTACTATCTTCTTCTTTTTCTTTTTTCTTAACATATGTTGCATTATTTGTTTCAGAAGTACAGATCTGTGATTCCACGGTCTTGCACAATTCACAGTGCTCACCATAGCACATACCCTCCCCAATGTCTATCACCCAGCCACCCCATCCCTCCCACTCCCCACCACTCCAGCAACCCTCAGTTTGTTTCCTGAGATTAAGAATTTCTCATATCGGTGAGGTCATATGATACATGTCTTTCTCTGATTGACTTCTTTCGCTCAGCATAACACCCTCCAGTTCCATCCACATCACTGAAAATAGCAAGATCTCATTCCTTTTGATGGCTGCATAGTATTCCATTGTGTCTTTCCACAGTTTGGCTATTGTGGACATTGCTGCTATAAACATTGGGGTTCACGTACCCCTTCAGATCCCTACATTTGTATCTTTGTGGTAAATACCCAGTAGTGCAATTGTTGGATCGTATGGTAGCTCTATTTTCAACTTTTTGAGGAACCTCCATTCTGTTTTCCAGAGTGGCTGCACCAGCTTGCGTTCCCACCAACAGTGTAGGAGGGTTCCCCTTTCTCCGCATCCCCGCCAACATCTGTCGTTTCCTGACATGTTAATTTTAGCCATTCTCACTGGTGTGAGGTGGTATCTCATTGAGGTTTTGATTTGGATTTCCCTGTGCCGAGCACTATTGAGCACTTTTTCATGTGTCTGTTGGCCATTTGGATGTCTTCTTTGGAAAAATGTCTGTTCGTGTCTTCTGCCTATTTCTTGACTGGATTATTTGTTCTTTGGGTGTTGAGTTTGATAAGTTCTTTATAGATATTGGATACTAGCCCTTTATCTGATATGTCATTTGCAAATATTTTCTCCCATTCTGTTGGATGTCTTTTGGTTTTGTGGACTATTTCTTTTGCTGTGCAAAAGCTTTTTATCTTGATGAAATCCCAATAGTTCATTTTTGCCCTCGCTTCCCTTACCTTTGGCGATGTTTCTAGGAAGAAGTTGCCGCGGCTGAGGTTGAAGAGGTTGCTACCAGTGTTCTCCTTTAGGATTTTGATGGACTCCTGTCTCACGTTTAGGTCTTTCAACCATGTGGAGTCTATTTTAGTGTGTGGTGTAAGGAAATGGTCCAGTTTCATTCTTCTGCATGTGGCTGTCCAATTTTCCCAACACCATTTGTTGAAGACACTGTCTTTTTACCACTGGACATTCTTTCCTGCTTTGTCGAAGATGAGTTGACCTTAGAGTTGAGGGTCCATTTCTGGGTTCTCTATTCTGTTCCATTGATCTATGTGTCTGTATTTGTGCCAGTACCATACTGTCTTGAAGATGACAGCTTTGTAATAGAGCTGGAAGTCCGGAATTGTGATGCCGCCAGCTTTGCTTTGCTTTTTCAACATTCCTCTGGTTATTCGGGGTCTCTTCTGGTTCCATACAAATTTTAGGATTATTTGTTCCATTTCTTTGAAAAAAGTGGATGGTATTTTGATGGGGATTGCATTGAATGTGTAGATTGCTCTAGGTAGGATTGACATCTTCACAATGTTTGTTTTTCCAGTCCATGAGCATGGAACGTTTTTCGATTTCTTTCTGTCTTCTTCAATTTATTTCATGAGTATTTTATAGTTTTCTGAGTACAGATCCTTTGCCTCTTTGGTTAAATTTATTCCTAGGTATCTTATGGTTTTGGGTGCCACTGATTTCTGTGCATTGATTTTTTTTAAAGATTTTATTTATTTATATGAGAGAGAGAATGAGAGAGAAAGAGAGCATGAGAAGGGGGAGGGTTAGAGGGAGAACAGACTCCCCCACTGAGCACGAAGCTCGATGCAGGACTCGATTCTGGGACTCCAGGATCATGACCTGAGCCGAAGGCAGTCGCTTAACCAACTGAGCCACCCAGGTGCCCTCTGTGCATTGATTTTATATCCTGCTGCTTTACTGAATTCCTGTATGAGTTCTAGCAGTTTTGGGGTGGAGTCTTTTGGGTTTTACACATACAGTATCATATCATCTGCAAAGAGTGAGAGTTTGACTTCCTCTTTGCCCGATTTGGATGCCTTTGATTTCTTTTTGTTGTCCGATTGCTGTGGCTAGGACTTCTAATACTATGTTGAATAACAGTGGTGATAGTGGACATCCCTGCTGCGTTCCTGACCTTAGGGGAAAGCTCTCAGCTTTTCCCCATTGAGAATGATATTCGCTATAGGTTTTTCATAGATGGCTTTTATGATGTTGAGGTATGTACCCTCTATCCCTATAGTCTGAAGAGTTTTGATCAAGAAAGGATGCTGTACTTTGTCAAATGCTTTTTCTGCATCTATTGAGAGGATCATATGATTCTTGTTCTTTCTTTTGTTAATGTATTGTATCACGTTGATTGATTTGCGGATGTTGAACCAGCCTTGCAGGCCAGGGACAAATCCCACTTGGTCATGGTGAATAATCCTTTTAATGTACTGTTGGATCCTATTGGTTAGCATTTTGGTGAGAATTTTTGCATCCATGTTCATCAAGGATATTGGTCTGTAATTCTCCTTTTTGATGGGGTTTTTGTCTGGTTTTGGGATCAAAGTAATGGTGGCCTCATAAAATGAGTTTGGAAGTTTTCCTTCCATTTCTATTTTTTGGAACAGTTTCAGAAGCATAGGTATTAATTCTTCTTTAAATGTCTGATAGAATTCCCCTGGGAAGCCATCTGGCCCTGGGCTTTTGTCTGTTGGGAGATTTTTGATGACTGCTTCAATTTCCTCAGTGGTTATAGGTCTGTTCAGGTTTTCTATTTCTTCCTGGTTCAATTTTGCTAGTTGATACATCTCTAGGAATGCACCCATTTCTTCCAGGTTACCTAATTTGCTGGCATAGAGTTGCTCATAACATGTTCTTAGAATTCTTTGTATTTCTTTGGTGTTGGTTGTGATCTCTCCTCTTTCATTCATGGTTTTGTTGATTTGGGTCATTTCTCTTTTCTTTTAGATAAGGCTGGTCAGGGGTTTATCAATCTTGTTAATTCTTTCAAAGAACCAGCTTCTAGTTTCGTCGATCTGTTCTACTGTTCTTTTGGTTTCCATTTCATTGAATTCTGCTCTGATCTTTATTATTTCTCTTCTCCTGCTGGGTTTAGGCTTTATTTGCTGTTCTTTCTCCAGCTTCTTTAGGTGTAGGGTTAGGTTGTGTATTTGAGAACTTTCTTGCTTCTTGAGAAAGGCTTGTATTGCTCTATACTTTCCTCTTAGGACTGCCTTTGCTGTATCCCAAAGATTCTGAACAGTTGTGTTTTCATATTCATTGGTTTCCATGAATTTTTTTAATTCTTCTTTAATTTCCTGGTTGACCCATTCATTCTTTAGAAGGATGCTCTTTAGCCTCCATGTATTTGAGTTCTTTCCGACTTTCTTCTTGTAATTGAGTTCTAGTTTCAAAGCATTGTGGTCTGAAAATATGCAGGGAATAGTCCCAATCTTTTGGTACCAGTTTAGACCTGATTTGTGACCTAGGATGTGATCAATTCTGGAGAATGTTCCATGGGCACTAGAGAAAAATGTGTATTCCATTGCTTTGGAATGGAATGTTCGGAATATGTCTGTGAAGTCCATTTGGTCCAGGGTGTCATTTAAAGTTTTATTTCCTTGTTGATCTTTTCCTTAGATGATCTGTCCATTTCAGTCAGGGAAATGTTAAAGTCCCCCACTGTTATTGTATTGTTGTCAATGTGTTTCTTTGCTTTTGTTATTAATTGCCTTATATAATTGCCTGCTCCCATGTTAGGGGCATAGATATTTACAATTGTTAGATCTTCTTTTTGGATAGACCCTTTAAGTAGGATATAGTGTCCTTCCTCATCTCTTATTACAGTCTTTGCTTTAAAATCTAATTTGTCTGATATAGGATTGCCACCCCAGCTTTCCTTTGGTGTCCATTAGCATGGTAAATCGTTTTCCACCCCCTCACTTTCAATGTGGGGGTGTTTTGGGTCTAAAATGAGTCTCCTGCAAACAGCATATGGATGGGTCTTGTTTTTTAATCCAATCTGATAGCCTGTGTCTTTTGATTGGGGCATGTAGCCCATTTACATTCAGGTAACTATTGAAAGATATGAATTTAGTGCCATCGTATTGCCTGTAAGGTGACTGTGACTGTATATTGTCTGTGTTCCTTTCTGATCTATGCTGCTTTTAGGCGCTCTCTTTGCTTAAAAGACCCCTTTCAATATTTCTTGGAGGGCTGGTTTCGTGTTTGCAAATTCCTTTAGTTTTTGTTTGTCCTGGAAGCTTTTTATCTCTCCTTCAATTTTCAATGAGAGCCTAGCTGGATATAGTATTCTTGGCTGCATATTTTTCTCGTTTAGTGCTCTGAAGATATCATGCCAGTCCTTTGTGGCCTGCCAGGTGTCTGTGGTTAGGTCTGTTGCCAATCTAATGTTTCTATTATTGTAGGTTACATATCTCTTCTCCCGAGCTGCTTTCAGGATTTTCTGTTTATCTCTGAGACTTGTAAGTTTTACTATTAGATGTCAGGGTGTTGACCTATTTTTATTGAATTTGAGAGGGGTTCTCTAC
The DNA here is from genome assembly GCF_003265705.2 of Callorhinus ursinus. Taxonomy (NCBI): domain Eukaryota; kingdom Metazoa; phylum Chordata; class Mammalia; order Carnivora; family Otariidae; genus Callorhinus; species Callorhinus ursinus. Next base: position 239,045 of record NW_027397167.1, read on the forward strand.
GCCTCCTGGATTTTGATGCCTGTTTCCTTCCCCACATTAGGGAAGTTCTCTGCTATAATTTGCTCCAATATATCTTCTGCCCCTCTCTTTCTTTCTTCTTCTTCTGGGATCCCAATTATTCTAATGTTGTTTCGTCTTGTATCGCTTATCTCTCGAATTCTGCCCTCGTGATCCTGTAGTTGTTTCTCTCTCTTTTTCTCAGTCTCTTTATTTTCCATCATTTGGTCTTCTATATTGCTGATTCTCTCTTCTGCCTCATTTATCCTAGCAGTTAGTGCCCCCATTTTTGATTGCACCTCATTAATAGCCTTTTTGATTTCGACTTGGTTAGATTTTAGTTCTTTAATTTCTCCAGAAAGCGTTTCTCTAATAACTTCCATGCTTTTTTCAAGCCCAGCTAGTATCTTTAAAGTCATGATTCTGAATTCTTGGTCCGACATTGTACTAATATCCGTACTGAGTACGTCCCTGGCTGACGGTACAATCTCTTGTTCTTTTTGCTGAGGTGATTTTTTTCGTCTTGTCATTTTGTCCAGAGGAGACTAGATGAATGAGAGAACAAAATGCTAACAGGCTAACCACGTCCCCAGCAAATGTACTCTATACAAATCAGAAAAGACCTGAAACCAGGGGGAAAGAAAGGGAAAGAAAGAAAAAAAGAGAAAAGAAAGAAAAGAAAAACAAAAACAAAAAGAAAAAGATAAATACAATAACAGAACAATACAAAAAAACCGAATATGATCAAAGATGATCAGGCTAGGGCATAGATCAGTGCCACACACTAGATTTTGGGTGTATTTTGGTCTGTTAGAAAAAAATGCCTCCCAAAATTTTAAAGGAATAAAGACTTATATATGTACAAAATAAGAGTTGATAAAATGAAGGGATGGAAGATGACTGTAAAGATGAAAATTATAAAAGATTTTATAAAAGGAATTGATATGAGAAGAAATTGTTTGAAAAAAGAAAGAAGATTTAAAAAAAAGAAAGAAAGAAAAAGAAAAAAAAGGGAGAGAATGTGATCAGGCAGAAGACTAGAACAAAGCCATACACTAGTGATTTAGGGTATAGTTTGATCTGTTAGAAGAAACTGTATCTCAAAATTTTAAAGAGAGAACAACTTATATATATGCCAAAAATAAGGGTAACTACTATGAAGGGATAAAATATGACTCTAAAAATGAAAAATAAAAAAATTTTTTTTAAAAAAGGGATTGATAAGATGTTGGTTGAAAAAGGGGAAAAGAAAAATTAAAAAAACGTTTAAAAAAATTGACTTTGAAAAACTAATGAATCATGGTAAAAAAAAAAAAAAGCCATGAATTCTATGTGCAGTATTCCCCTAATCCTGGAGGTTTCCCATTCTTCTTGATTGGTAAACTTGGTCTTGGCTTGCTGGCTGTTCCTGCTGATCTTCTGGGGGAGGGGCCTGTTACCGTGGTTCCCAAATGTCTTTGCAGGAGGCGGAATTTCCCCACCCTTGACGGTCCGGGCTAAGCAAGCTGCTGGGGTTTGCTCTCAGGAGCTTTTGTTCCCTGTCCTCTCTGGTACAGCTTTGCAGGACAGGGTGAAAATGGTGGCCTCCCAATCCCCACACGGAGGAGCTGAGAACTCGGGGCCCCGCTCCCCAGTGAGCCCCCAGAGAAAAGCAGTCACTCCCATCTCCCGGGTCTCTGGCCGCACTGCGTGCTCACCCAGTCTGTGACCGAGCGTTTCTTTCTCTGGCACCCAAACCCATGTGAAGTCTCCAAACCCAGCAGATCCCTGTGGTGCGTTCCCGTGCCGCTCCTCCTGGGGGAGAAAGGGGAGTCTTCCCAGCTCTGCCGCTTGTTGGGTCCCTGCTGGAAGAGCAGTGGCCCAACTGGGCCACAGATCAGTTTATGGCAACCCCGAGCTGAGAGCCCACGCCTCGGCTCCGTCTCTGCAGCCGGCTTCCCCGCTCTGATACCTGGGAGCTCTGCCGCACTCAGGCACCCCCGGTCTTTCTGTGACCCCGAGGGTCCTGAGACCACACTGTCCCGTGAGGGTTCCACCCCCCACTTAGCCACTGGAGCGACGTCCCTCAGCGGAGCCGGCTTCTAAAAGTTCCGATTTTGTGCTCCGCGGCTCTATCACTTGCCAGAAGCGGGCGACAGAGGCCCCCTCCCCCACCGTCTATCCTCCCAAATATCGCCTCGGATTCACTTCTCCGCACGTCCTACCTTCCAGTAAGTGGTCGCTTTTCTGTTCAGAGAGTTGTTGCTACTCTCTTCTTTGATCTCCTGTTGAGTTCGTAGGTGTTCAGAATGGTTTGATTCCTATTCAGCTGAATTCCTGAGACCAGACGAAATCCAGTTCTCCTACTCCTCCCAGTTTGATATAGTCTTAATAGTTTAATTTTGCTTTTGTTTCCCTTGCCTGAGAGGACATACCCAGAAAAAATATTGCTAAGATTGATGTCAAAGAAATTACTGCCTAGGGAATTTTTAAGGAGTTTTATGACTTCAGAACTTAAATTTAGGTCACTAATCTATTTCATTTTGTGTATGATGTAAGAAAATGGACCAGCTTCAATTAGAGCTTGGGACAATGGTGGAGTAGAAGGACCCTGACTCACCTGGTCCACATGTATACAAGATATCATCCACATACAAGTCAATAAAAGGGAGAGTGACTGAAGAATGACAGAACAAAGTACACAACTAAATATAAAGAAGATGCTGCATCTAAATGTTTTGGAGGGTCAGAAAGGGGGGAAGGAGGCTGCCCATAGGAGGGAGGGAGCCGTACTTATGGAAAGGGCAGAAGAAAATGTGCCCTTGCACCAGGAAGCTCACACAGAGACTAATCCCCATAACATTTGGCTTTAAAAAACAGAGGGGCTGAATTCCATGGGTTTGCAAAACTGTGGGTCATGGAGCCTGGAGCTTTAAAAGTCACCCAGCACTGGGTGAGCTGGGAGGGCCAGTGAGAGCTAGGTTGCTGCCCTCAAAGAGACAACAAATTGCAGAGAGGCAACATAAAAGTGGCAGTTTACACAATGCTGGGGGCAAATAGGAGACAGATTGTTCATACTGATTTTGGAGCATATTGAGGGAATTCTTTGAAAATGAGGGAGGTTGAAGAAGTTGCTGTCTGTATTCTCCTTTAGGATTTTGATGGACTCCTGTCTCACATTTAGGTCTTTCAACCATTTTGAGTCTATTTTTGTGTGTGGTGTAAGGAAATGGTCCAGTTTCATTCTTCTGCATGTGGCTGTCCAATTTTCCCAACACCAATTGTTGAAGAGACTGTCTTTTTTCCATTGGACATTCTTTCCTGCTTTGTCAAAGATTAGTTGACCATAGAGTTGAGGGTCCATTTCTGGGCTCTCTATTCTGTTCCATTGATCTATATGTCTGTTTTTGTGCCAATACCATACTGTCTTGATGATGACAGCTTTGTAATAGAGCTGGAAGTCTGGAATTGTGATGCCACCAAGTTTGTTTTTCTTTTTCAACATTCCTCTGGCTATTTGGGGTCTCTTCTGGTTCCACACAAATTTTAGGATTATTTGTTCCATTTCTTCGAAAAAAGTGGATGGTATTTTGATGGAGATTGCATTGAATGTGTAGATTGCTCTAGGTAGCATTGACATCTTCACAATATTTGTTCTTTCAATCCATGAGCATGGAACGTTTTTCCATTTCTTGGTGTCTTCCTCAATTTCTTTCATGAGTATTTTATAGTTTCCTGAGTACAGATTTGTTGCCTCTTTGGTTAGAATTATTCCTTAGGTATCTTATGGTTTTGGGTGCAATTGTAAATGGGATCAACTCTTTAATTTCTCTCTCTTCTGTCTTGTTGTTGGTGTAGAGGAATGCCACTGATTTCTGGTGCATTGATTTTATATCCTGCCACTTGACTGAATTCCTGTATGAGTTCCAGCAGTTTTGGGGTGGAGTCTTTTGGGTTTTCCACACAAAGTATCATATCATCTGCAAAGAGTGAGAGTTTGACTTCTTCCTTGCCGATTTGGATGCCTTTGATTTCCTTTTGTTTTCTGATTGCTGTGGCTAGGACTTCTAGTTCTATGTTGAATAGCAGTGGTGTTAGTGGACATCCCTGCCGTGTTCCTGACCTTAGGGGAAAGGCTCTCAGTTTTTCCCCATTGAGAATGATATTTGCTGTGGGTTTTTCACAGATGGCTTTTATGATATATATATACAATGGAATATTATGAGCCATCAAAAGGAATGAGATCTTGCCATTTGCGATGATGTGGATGGAACTGGAGGGTGTTATGCTGAGCGAAATAAGTCAATCAGAGAAAGACATGTATCATATGATCTCACTGATATGAGGAATTCTTAATCTCAGGAAACAAACTGAGGGTTGCTGGAGTGGTGGGGTGTGGGAAGGATTGGGTGGCTGGGTGAAAGACATTGGGGAGGGTATGTGCTATGGTGAGCGCTGTGAATTGTGTGAGACTGTTGAATCACAGACCTGTACCTCTGAAACAAATATTACATTATATGTTTAAAAAAGGAAGAAGAAGAAGAAGATAGCAGGAGGGGAAGAATGAAGGGCAGGAAATCAGAGGGGGAGACAAACCATGAGAGACTGTGGACTCTGAGCAACAAACTGAGGGTTTTAGAGGGGAGGGGTGTAGGGGGATAGGTTAGCCTGGTGATGGGTACTAAAGAGGGCACGTACTGCATGGAGCACTGAGTGTTATATACAAACAATGAATCATGGAACACAACATCAAAAACTAATGATGTAATGTATGGTGATTAACATAACCTAATGATAAAAAAAAGAAAAAAGAAAGAAAATGAGGGAGGTTGGAGATGCCATTTTCCTGCCCTGCCACTCAGCTTAAACACAGAGCTACCTGCAAGAGGCAGAACTACACAAACACTTGCAGCCTCCAACCAGGGCTTGGGGCAAATTTTGTTAAAGCTTCTGTACATGCCACCCAGCTTCCAAGTGCACAGCTGCTGCTGCCACCCAGCCATGCGCCAGCCAGCATCATGCCCCCTGCCCAGCTGCTGGATGCACAGCTGTTACCATGTGCAGCACACAGCGGCAGGACTGAGCCTAGCCACATGCCCTCAACCACTCATGCATGGACCTACCCTCACCCAGGCATCCTTGCATATTGCACCAAGCCTCATGGCCCCAGCCACATAGCACTTCAGGGCAACTGGCATAGGACTAGAGACCCAACACAAATTTTGCTAACACTGCTGTCCTACTCCCAAGTTATTCATTGGGCATGCCCCCTGAGAGCTGCCCCTCCTGTGTCCCACTAACACCACAGAAGCAAACACAGCCCATAACAAGCAGAGAGTCAGTACAGATAACTGCACTGAAAGGAAAAATGACTCAGACACAAGGGCAGGGCATGCACACTTCAGGATCTCTTCTTCATAAGATCACCACATTCAAGAACAGAAGACATAGCTAACTTCCTCTACACAGAAACAGATGCAGAGAGGCAGACAAAATGAGGAGACAAGAGAAAATTATTCCAAATGAGAGAACAAGACAAGGCCACAGCCAGAGAGCTAAGCAAAACAAATATAAATAACATGCCTGATAGAGAACTTAAAGCAATGATCATAAGGATACTCACTGCATATGAGAAAATGGAAGAAGATGTGAGTGAGGCCCTCAACACAGATAAGGAATAACATAACAACGTACACACACACACACACAAAAATGAGAATGTTTAATGAAATGAACAGGATAGTAGAAGCAGAGGAATGAATTAGTGACCTGGATGACAGACTAATGGAACATAGTTTGAGCAAAAGAGAAAAAAGAATCATGCAAAACGAGAGTAGACTTAGGGAACTCAGTGATTCCATCAAATGTAATAACATTCATATTATAGGAGTCCCAGAAGAAGAAGAGGGAGAAAAGGGGACAGAAAATTTATTTGGAAAACTAGTAGCTGAAACTTCCCTAATCTAGGGAAAGAAACAGATATCCAGATCTAGAAGGCATAGAGAACTCCCAACAAAATCAATAAAAGAGACCCACACCTAGACATATTACAATTAAAGTGACATAACAGAGTGATAAAAAAATGTTTAAGTAGAAAGACAAAGTAAGTCAGCAATGCACAAGACAAAATGCATAAGGCTAGCAGGAGATTTTTCAACAGAAACTTTTAAAAAGCCAGAAGGGAGAGGCACGATATATTCAGTGCTGAATGGGAAACCCTACTACAAAGATACTCTAATCACCAAGGCTGTCATTCAGAATAGAAGGAGCCATAACGAGGTTCCCAGAAAAACAAAAACTAAAGGAGTTCATGACCACTAAATCAGCTCTGCAAGAAATATTAAAAGGGACTCTTTGGGTTACAGAGGAGAGGAGGAGTTAAGATGGTGAAAGAGCAGGGGGACTATGAACTTGTCCCTTGAACACAGCTAGATAATTATCAAATCATTCTGAAAATCTAAGAAATCAGAGTTCTGAGAGAACAAAATCTGCAAGTCTCTAAGTAGAAAAGTGACCACCTTTTGATAGGTAGCAGGTGTGTAAGTTCACTTGGGGGGAGACATAGCTGTGGATTCAGTGGCAGGGAGAGAGCACAAAATCTGAACTTTTGGAAGTTCACTACTGTCTGATATGTTAAAGGTGCTCAGGTGGCAAAGAGGGGTGGAATCCCAGGAGTGACAGGGTGGTCTGAGGATCCCCTGGGTTGCAGGAAAATGGGTGGTGCCAACAAGCTGGAGGTTCCCAGGCATAGGAACCAGGAAGCCAGAGGAGAGCAGTGGGTCTTGATGCCAGCTTTCTGCTATAAGCTACAAACAGCCACATGGTCATGCAACTGTTTTCCTGGCCAGCAAGCATGGCAAGACCCTCCCCCAGAAGAACAGTGTGGGTCTCCTCCTTGGAAGTCCCTGGAATTTGGAGTTTTGCAACTTGGTCACATGTCCAAAATAAAAAGGCTCAGACACAGGCAGGGTGAACATAGGGTTCAGACAGAAACAAGGGACACAAATAGGGTGATTGATTGCTCTTCTGTGAGGGCTCACTGAAGAGTAGGGGGCTCAAACTTTCAGTTCTCCGAGGCTAGAGCAGGGCACAGCAATTTTCATCCCACCCATCAGTACTGAAAGCATTCAGGGAGCAAAACAGGTGCCACCTAGTGGAGGCTAGAGCCGCATACCACGAGCCCTGCTCCCGCTGCACCCTGGAGATACATTTCCAAAAAACAAGTCAACCTGAGAATCAGTACATCAGGCCCCTTCCCCAGAAACCAGCACAAACTAGCTTCCACCAAGTTTATTGATCATAAAGTGCTGCACAGCTTCATCTCTAACGGAAATAGGATCTGCCTCCTTTCTACTTTTATTCTTTTATTTTACTTTTTATTATTTTTTCATTTATTTTCATATATTTTCCAATATCTTTTACTATTAATTTTTTTAATTTTTATTTTTACATATTACTTTTTTACATATATATTTTTCATTTTCTTTTTTTAAATTTAAATTTGATTAGCCAACATATAGCACATAGTTTCAGATGTAGTGTTCAATAATTTATCAGTGACATATAACACCCAGTGCTCATCACATCACGTGCCCTCACGTCGTTTCCTGATGATCACCAAATTACCCCATTCCCTACCCACCTCACCTGAAGCAACCCTCAGTTTGTTTCCTATACTTAAGAGTCTCTCATAGTTTTTTCTCCCTCTCTGAAAACTTCCCATTGTTTTCCTTCCCTTACCATATGATCCAATGTGCAGATTCTTATGTTCCTCATATGGGTGAAACCATATGATAATTGTCTTTCTCTGCTTGACTTATTTCACTCAGCATAATACCCTCCGGGTCCATTCACTTCAATGTAAATGGTAAGTATTCATTCTTGATGTCTGAGTAATATTCCATTCTATATATACATATACCACATCTTCTTTATCCATTTGTCTGTCAGTGGACATCTCAGTCCTCGTCACAGTTTGGATATTGTAGACATTGCTGCTATGAACATTGGTGTACAGGTGCCCCTTTGGATCACTAAATCTGTATTGTTGGGGTAAACACCCAGTAGTGCAATTGCTGGGTTGCAGGGTAACTCTATTTTTAATGTCTTGAGGAATCTCCACACCGTTTTCCAGAGTGGCTGCACCAGTTTGCGTTCCCACCAACAGTGTAAGAGGGTTCCCCTTTCTCCACATCCTCACCAACATCTGTTGTTTCTTGCTTGTTAATTTTTGCCATTCTCACTGGTGTGAGGTGGAATCTCATTGTGGTTTTGATTTGTATTTCCCTGATGCTGAGTGATGTTGAACATTTTTTCATGTGTCTGTTAGCCATTTGTCTGTCTTCTTTGGAGAAATGTCTGTTCATGTCTTCTGCCCATTTCTTGACGGGATTCTTTGTTTTTTGGGTGTTGGGTTTGATAAGTTCTTTATAGATCTTGGATACCAGCCCTTTATCTGATATGTCATTTACAAATATCTTCTCCCATTCTGTAGGTTGCCTTTTAATTTTGTTCACTGTCCTGTTGCTGTGCAGAAGCTTTTGTCTTGATGAAATCCCAAATAATTCATTTTTGCTTTTGTTTTCCTTGCCTTTGGAGACGTGTCTAGCAAGAAGTTGCTGTGGCCAAGGTCAAATAGGTTGATGCCTGTGTTCTCCTCTAGGACTTTGATGGATTCCTGTCTCACATTGAGGTCTTTCATCCATTTTGAGTTTATCTTTCTGTATCGTGTAAGAAAATGGTCCAGTTTCATTCTTCTACATGTGGCTGTCCAATTTTCCCAGCACCATTTATTGAAAAGGCTCTTTTTTCCATTGGATATTCTTTCTGCTTTGTTGAAGATTAGTTGACTATAGAGTTGATGGTCCATTTCTGGGTTCTCTATTCTCTTCCATTGATCTGTGTGTCTGTTTTTGTTTTGGTACCATGCTATCCTGATGATTAGAGCTTTGTAATATAGCATGAAGTCAGGCATTGTGATGCCCCCAGCTTTGGTTTTCTTTCTCAACATTCCTCTGGCTATTTGGGGTCTTTTCTGGTTCCATACAAATTTTAGGATTACTTAGTTCTAGCTCTCTGAAAAGTGTCAATGGTATTTTGATAGGGATTGCTTTAAATGTGTAGATTGTGCTGGGAAGCATAGATATTTTAACAATGTTTGTTTTTCCAATCCATGAGCATGGAATGTTTTTCCATCTCTTTGTGACTTCCTCAGTTTCTTTCAAAAGTGTTCTGTAGTTTTTAGAGTACAGATCCCTTACCTCTGGTTAGGTTTCTTCCTAGGCATCTTATGATTTTTGGTGCAATTGTAAACAGGGTCGATTCCTTAATTTCTCTTTCTTCTGTCACATTGTTAGTGTATAGAAATGCCACTGATTTTTGTGCATTGATTTTGTATCCTGCCATGTTGCTGAATTGCTCTTTGATTTCTAGCAATTTTGGGGTGGAGTCTTTTGGGTTTTCCACATAAAGTATCATGTCATCTGAGAAGAGAGAGTGTTTGACTTCTTCTTTGCCAGTTTGAATGCCTTTTATTTCTTTTTGTTGTCTGATTGCTGAAGCTAGGACTTCTACTACTATGTTGAACAAAAGTGGTGAGAGTGGGCATCCCCGTTGTGTTCCTGACCTTAAGGGAAAAGCTGTTTTTCCCCATTGAGAATGATATTCACTGTGGGCTTTTCGTAGGTGGCTTTTAAGATATTGAGGAATGTTCCATTTATGCCTACACTTTGAAGAGTTTTAATCAAGAAAGGATGCTGTATTTTGTCAAATGCTTTTTCTGCATCAATTGAGAGGATCATACGGTCTTTTATTAATGTGCTCTATCATGATGATTGATTTGCAAATGTTGAACCACCCTTGCATCCCAGGAATAAATCCCATGTGGCTGTGGTGAATAATCCTTTTAATGTACTGTTGGGTCCTACTGGCTAGGATCTTGATGAGAATTTTGGCATCCATGTTCATCAGGGATATTGGTCTGTAATTCTCTTTTTTGATGATGTCTTTGTCTGCTTTGGGGATCAAGGTAATGCTGGCCTCATAGAACGAGTTTAGATGTTTTCCTTAGATTTCTATTTTTTGAAAGAGCGTCAGAAGAATAGATATTAGTTCTTCTTTAAATGTTTGGTAGAATTCCCCTGGGAAGCTTTCTGGCCCTGGACTCTTTTGTTGGGAGATTTTTGATTACTGATTCAATTTCATTGCTGGTTATGGGTCTGTTGAGGTTGGTTTTTTTGCTTGTTTGTTTTTTATTTCTTCCTGTTTTTCCTGTAGTTTATATGTTTTTAGGAATTTATCAATTTCTTCCAGATTGCCGGCATATAATTGCTCATAATATTCTCTTATAATTTTTTGTATTTCTTTTGTATTGGTTGTGATCTCCTCTTGCATTCATAATTTTATTTATTTGGCTCCTTTCTCTATTCTTTTTGATAAATCTGGCCAGGGTTTTACCAATTTTATTAATTCTTTCAAAGAACTAGCTCCTAGTTTCACTTATCTGTTCTGGTTTTTAATTTTGTACATTTATTTCTGCTCTGATCTTTATTATTTGCCTTCTCCTGCTGGATTTAGCATTTGCTTTTCTTTTTCTAGCTCCTTTAGGTGTAAGGTTAGGTTGTATATTTGAGTCTTTCCTTGCTCCTAGAGGAAAGCCTGTATTGCTAAATACTTCCCTCTTAGGGCTGCCTTTGCTGCCTCCCAAAGGTTTAGTGTTACTTTCATTTTCATTTGTTTCCATGTATTTCTTCTTAATTTCTTGGTTAACCCATTCTTTCTTTAGTAGGATGTTCTTAACCTCCATGTATTTGTGGTCCTTCCGATTTTTTTCTTGGGGTTGACTTCAAGTTTTATAACATTGTGGTCTGAACCTATGCATGGTATGATCTCAATCATTTTGTACCTGTTGAGACCTGATTTGTAACCGGGTGTGTGATCGATTCTGGAAAGTATTCCAAGTGCACTCAAGAAGAATGTGTATTCTGCTGCTTTGGGATGAAATGTTCTGTATGTATTTGTTAAGTCCATCTGGTCCAGTGTGTCATTCAAAGCCCTTGTTTCCTTGTTGATCTTCTGTTTAGATGATTTGTCCATTGCTTTGAGTGGAGTGTTAAAGTCCCCTACTATTTTGTATTATTATTATCAATGTGTTTCTCTAATTTTGTTAATTGGTTTATATAATTGGATGCTCCTAAGTTAGGGGCATAAATATTTACAATTGTTAGATCTTCTTGGATAGACCCCTTTATTATGATATAGTGTCCTTCTTCATCTTGTAATAAGAGAAGTCTTTGGTTTAAAATCTAGTCCAGCTTTTGTTTGATGTCTATTAGCATAATAATTATTTTCCACCCCCTCACTTTCAATGTGGAGGTGTCTTTGGATCTAAAACGAGTCTCTTGTAAGCAGCGATAAGTCTTGTTTTTTTTTTTAATCCATTCTGACACCCTATGCCTTTTGATTGCATTTAGTCCATTTACATTGAGAGTATTTATTGATAGATAAGAATTAAGGGACATTGTAATACCTGTAAATTCGCTGGTCCTTTAGATGGTTTCTTTCTAGTCTTTGTTGCCTTTGATCGCTATTTCTGCTCAGGGTCCCCTTTCACATTATTTGCAGGGCTGGTTTAGTGTTTACGAACTCCTTTAGTTTTTGTCTGTCTGGGAAATACTTTATCTCTCCTTCTATTCTGAATGAGTCTTGCTGGATAAAGTATTCTTGGCTGCATATTTTTCCCATTCAGCACGTTGAGTATTTCCTGCCACTCTCTCTTCAAGTTTCAGTGGACAGGTCTGCTGCTTATGTTTCTACCCTCATAGGTTAAAGACCTTTTGTCCCTAGCTTCTTTCAGCATTCTCTTTATCTTTGTATTTTGTAAGTTTCACCATGATATATCATGATGTTGACCTGTTTTTCTTGACTTTAAAGGAAGTTCTCTGTGCTCCTTGGACTTGAATGCCAATTTCCCTCCCCAAATTAGGTAAGTTCTCAGCTATAATTTGTGCAAATAAACCTTCTGCCCTTTTCCCCCACTCTTCCTCTGGGACTATGATACGGACATTATTGTGTTTTATGGAATTGTTGAGTTCCCTAAATCTACCTTAGTTATCTACTAGTTTTCTTTCCCTTTTTTCAGCTTATTTTACATTATTTTGTCTTCTATATTACTTATTCTCTGTGTTGCTTTTTTAATCCCTGTAGTGATTATACCCAGTCGGTTTTGCTTTCTAGGTATAGCTTTTTTTTTTTTTTTTTTTCAGCCTGGCTAGTTTTTAGGTCTTTTATCTCTGCAGCTAAGGTTTCTCTTGTGTCTTCTATGCTTTTCAAAGCCCAGCTAGTAGCCTTATGACTGTTGTTCTACACTCTTATTCAGGTTATATCTATTTTGAGCTAGTCCCTTGCTGTGATTTCTTCTTGACGTTTCTTTCAGGGTGAATTCCTCCATCTCCTCATTTTGGCTAAGTTTCTTTGTGTGTTTTGAAAGCTTGTTATGGTTCCTGCACCTGAGTGTAATGCTATATTAAAAAGGGGTCATACACTGTCCAGCGCCTGGCATTTCAGGAAGTGTTTCTGGTGTGTGCTGTGCGCATTCTGTTCTTGCGTGGCTGCTCTTTCCCACAGGTCAGTTGTCTGAAGAGTTCCTTCTTGCTTGCAGTGGGGAGTGTTTATATCGGTGTGCTTTGTTTTGCTTGTGAAAATAAGGCTGGGAAAAAAGAAGAAAAAATGCCTGGTCCAAAAAAAAAAAATGTCCGACTGTTTTGGTGGCAAAGGGGAAATTGGCACGACCCCAGCACAACAGCTCTTCTGCATTTTATCTTTGGCACATGGCTGGGATTTAAAACTCCAAATCTTAAAGGACCCACCACCCCATGGACCCACACCCTCTCGAGTAGAGCCTCACTTCACCGTCTGGTGTCCTTTGTCCCAGAAAAATAGCCCCACACCTGCTCGGCGTGCAGATGTATGGTGTAGAAGCAGAAAAGCAGGAGCACCTGGGTGGCTCAGTCATTAAGTGTCTGCCTTCTGCTCAGGTCGTGATCTCAGGGTCCTGGGATCAAGTCCTGCATCCGGCTCTCTGTTCAGCAGGGACTCTGCTTCTCCCTCTCCATCTGCCCCTCCCCCTGCTCTCATGTGTGCTCTCAAAGAAAATCTTTTTTCTTAGTTTTATTTATTTGAGAGAGAGTGACCACAAGCAGGCAGGCAGGCAGAGGCAGAGGCAGCAGCAGACTCCCTGCTGAGCAGGAAGCCTGATACGGGGCTCAATCCCAGGACACTGGGATCATGACCTGAGCCGAAGGCAGACACTTAACCAACTGAGCCACCCAGGTGCCCCAAATAAAATCTTAAAAAAAAAAAAAAAAGCGAAAAGCCGCGGCCAGGTTATCCACCCTCTGCACGTACCTCTGTCCCCTGCTGATAAGGCCATTTGCTGGCACCTGCAAGGTCTTTTGTCCTTGGAGAGGCAATATACCCTCTTCCAAATGTAGTCCAGAAGAGGAACACTAACTGGGATTCTACTGAAGAAAGGACCTGTCCTTCCTCCCTCCTTTTAAAAACTTACATCACTATGGACTATGGACTATAAAATATCTGCTTTACTTTATAGTAATGAACGGGTTTGAAGATTTTTGATAGATCTTATCAGATTGCCTTCAGAAATGATGTACAGATTTACACCTCCTCAGGTACTGCATGAGTTTGCCACCTTCCTACACCCACACCAACAGCAATGGTGTATAAATAACAAATGTATTTGGTAAAAAGAAAAAAAAAGATATCTAGTATTGCTTTTATTTGAATTTTATTGTCAACAGAGTGGAGCCTCTTACATATACTGACTATTCATTTGTTTTTATCTTCCATCATTTTTCAATAGCATTGTACATTTTACCCTTGCCATCTGTGTGTATGTAATCTTTTATTTCCTGACCATATTACCATACATGTAATAATTTATTTTTTTTAAAGATTATTTATTTGAGAGAGAGCACAAGCAGGAGGCAGAGGGAGAGGAGAAACATGCTCCCCACTGAGCAGGGAGCCCAATGCGGTGCTCCATCTCAGTACCTTGGGATCATGACCTGAGTCGAAGGCAGATGCTTAACTGACTGGGCCACTCAGGTGCCCCTAAATGTAATAATTTAGAATATATTTTCTCTATTTGCTTTTTAACTTCGGTAATGAATGTCAATGTTAGTTTTGTACAACTGAATTATACTGATGTGCCCCCTCTTAAATATGTGCTGTTGTAGAAAGTTCTTTCCCAAATAAAGAGAAGACACTCAACATGCTTTCTTTGATTTTTGTTAGGTCCAAATTTTTACATATCTTTCTTTTATTCTTCTGGAATATATCCCACTATTTTCCAACATAAATTATTTTCTATGTTTCAATACTTAACCCCAAATTTCAGGAATTCATATAGGTAGAATTTAAATCAGTGGGGAAATACACATATTTTTACAAATGATGCAAACCACTATTTTGGGGGCAGGGGGACAGATTCCTATCTCACACTAGTTATAAAAATGGATTCCATAAGGATATACTTGAATTAGGAAAATATTTTTATCAAGAAAATAGGAACTCTACAAATGTAGCCCTTTGGGTAAATACAAGGCAGATTATCTATCCTTGGACAGACTGCTAGTGTTAAAGTGAAATAAATATGATAAAATATCCTTCATCATATTAATACCATTCTTATATACTATTGCCCTTAGATTATAAACAATAGCATACAATTATAAAACTTTTCTTAGTATTCATGAAAGTTTCTCTAAGTTTTTGGCTCTGTTTGATTTTCTTTACTAGGACTCAGGTAAAACCCAAAGCAAGATTTTTACTTATACAAAAAGGGGCTCATCATTGAAATAAATAACAGTATAATCTAGAGATTTATAAACATTTATAATTACCAATATAAATATTAATTTATATTACATGCAGACATCACAGAAGACAACAAAAAGATAACTGTAATGGAGATGCGGGGAATACAAAAGCAAATCGTTAGGGATTCAGGTCTCTTTTTCCCGATACAAAACCAAGTCTTCCACGTACTGTATGTAATTAGCTGTTAACATCTCAGAAACCAAGTATCTGTGCATCACCGGATATGGTACTCCCTGAAACACTTGGCATGGACGCCCTTCTGGCATTTCTCACAGCGGGTGTTGGTCTGTGAGTGGCAGAGGGCACACCGGGTCCTCTTGTCCTGGTGGACTATCCAGTGCCCGACCATATCAAAGCGGCTCTCAGTTTCTAGCCGCCTGCTTCGCCTCCCTTGGGAGGACACGTCAGCGTTGCTCTCCAGGTACACGCAGGCCACATACCTCCGGAAGGCCAGGAGGTCCACCTGGGCATCGTGGCTGCAGGTCCTGTGCAGCTGCCAGGCATTATTGAGGGCGGCATCAACGACGTAGCCAATGAAGCTGGAGTACCACTTCATGCCCCGGATCTTCACCTTGTACTTAGCCATGTTCTGGTCCATCCGACGGACACCGCCCCCCTTCTCCTGGTACAGCTTCACCAGGGATGGCTGATGGACCTGGGCCCGTGTCTTGGTGGTTCCGGAATGATGGCTGGCCAGCCCCACTGGCTCTATGCCCACAGCATTGGAGCAGACGGTGACCGCACTGCCGTCATACCAGCGGCACACAATAACCTCCTCACTCTCATCCACTTTATAATCAAATGAGCCCCTCTTCATTTTCTTAAGCTCTTTGGGATCTTTGAGGGGACATCGCTCAGTCCTATACTCACGAACAGTTCCTGTGGCCTTCACTCCCTTTTTCCTCAAAATGGACATGAGTTTGACACTCGTAAAAACCTTGTCAAAGAATATGTGGTATGGCAGACAGCCACGCTCCTGAAGCGCATCCACAAACTTGACTACCATACTGCCTCCTAGGTCCAGGCCCCCATGTGATTTGGTGAACAGCGTGCCCTGGGAGGGCTCAAACCACACCAGGTAGCCCCTGCTGGTTGTCCCACACCAGATCTTGTAGCCCAGCCGCATGGGCTTTCCTGCACGCAGCTGCTTGGATCCCCGGTGCCCAAAGTACTCACACATGGACTCACCAAAGCTGTAGAACTCTTCCAAGGGTGCGTGCTTCTGGAAATTGCAATTCATCCGGACAATGAGAGGCCTCACTTTGGCAAACCTATCACTTTCATCCAGCTCTGTGTTATCTGCGAAATGCAGGTACGAGAAGATCAGTTCAAATCTGTCCCTTCTAATTGCATCAGCCACAAGATGGTGATGTGAATCAGGGGATGTTTCCCAAAACATCCTTCTCCTCGGATAGGATATATACCCACTTAAAATCAAAATGCCCAAAACACACTTTAATTCCTGGGCTGTGAGCCCGAGGTTGACATTTTTCTGCCAGGCATAACGATTGGTTTCATTAACTATGAAATTAATTGTTCCTCCATCAAAAAACAGCTCGAAGAGGCCTACGGGACTCAGTTCCTGGTTTTTGAGATCCTCTATATGAGGATCTGATGCAGTCCAACTGCTGAAGTTGGGTCGGATATCTCTTTTGGTCCAAATACGCTGAGGTTCCGCTACTGCCTTCTGCCTCTTCATGGCTGGCTGCAGCTGCAGCTCATCTTCCTCTTCCTCCTCGGTGCCAGAGTCCTCGGGCACCACAGAGGCGTGCAGGACACTGCCGGGCAGGTGGGAGCCTCGCCGGCCATCTTCATCACCTGAGTCCTCATCAGTGAAGTCCCCTGAGGCATTGTCGGGCGGCGCAATGAAGATCTCCTCCCTGCTGTGGCTGGACTCCTCCTCCTCCAGTGCATTCAGAACCTCCAGCAGCTTCGTAGACTTTGGCTTTGAACCGGCACCTCTCCCAACAATGAAGGTGCTGCAAAGACAGGAAGCAAAATGTGAAGAGGCCACACAGGGGACGGTGTGTCAGCAGAAAATTCTGTTAAAGGACTGCCTGCGAGGAGGCACTCCCACTGCAGAGCACCTGAGCCTAAACAGCATCTCAGACGCAGCACCACCAGGCCCAGGGCCAGGTGAGGGAGTCTGGCAGGCCAGCACAGATTGCTCTTTCAAAGTGCAAAAGTATTTTAAGGGGAGGGATTCTAAGGAGACATTCCATTCTTCCTTCCTTCTTAAAGTGTTTTGAATAGAGGATCACCTGTAGGGATAAATCCAGGTGCCACTGTCATCCCCCAGCTACCAGTAACCACTGCCAGGGTGCCTGGGCTGCTTAAGTCTGACCCATGGATGTCCCCTGACTCAGTGGCCCCAGCAGCTCTACTTTCATCCCTCAGTCTTATCTGGGTCTTCCCTTTCCCTTATTAATTTATCAGTTAGAAGTTTCCTCTTTCCCAAGTTCTCAAACTCTCCCTAGTTGAACTCTCACTACCCCAATTCAGGACCCGAACAGATTCAGACAGATTTTCAGATGGTTCCCTCAATATCAGACATCTTACTATATCCTAGCTGCAAGTCAGAAACCAAACAGACTCCAGAAACATGGAAACCCCTGCTATCCTAACTCTCCCTGCGCAGAGGGGAACTAACTGGATGTCAGGAGACACTTGTATTTCATGAGCACCAACCACAAGGAGGCACTTCCCAGGGACTGGCAGTGGGCACACACTCCACTCCTGACCTGCACAGCAACGCTTCTAACTGGAGGGAGAGGACAGTTCAAGAAACAAGTAGCTATGCAGGATGGCATCAGGCTGTGAAAGGCGCCATCCTGGATAAGGGACAGAGAATATGGTGAAAGAGTAGGACTGGAGTCGCTATTTTTACATGGATAATGAGTGAAGGCTCACAACGTGGGTGGCCTGAAAGAGAGAATAAGGCTAGAGACAGGGTGTCCCAGGCAGAGAGAAAGAGCTGCAGGTACAAGGCCCTGAGCCTGAAGGGACTTGCTATCTGTAAACAGCAAGGAGGCTTTCGAGGTAATAAAAGGAGGAGAGCAGAGCCCAGGTCCCCAGGGCTCTAGAAGCCCTCGTCAGGACACTCAGTTGTGTTCAGCTGTCCCAGGAAGCCCTCTAGAGTGGATGGAACACGGCGCTGAGGCCTATCTGGTTGTGAGGATGGATGGGGCGGGGAAGGTGGGTATTCCAGCTGCCCTGTGCCACTCCAGCCCAACCTCCTCATGAGAAGAATTTCAAACCGGAGGGAGGACACAGGCTTTACCACAGAGCTGATTTCTCTGCAGACCTGCCCTTGGACTTTGGAGTCCAGACTGCATTATACACCCACTCCAACCTCACGTCCTGGACACTGAATCCATCAACCTCTGTGGCAGAAGCTAGGGCACAGGTCTGACCTCAGCAGAAGTAAGGTATTTCTCATGCTCTGTGTGGGCCAGGAAGGGAGAAAAAACTTGCAGCCTTTCCCACGGACCTCAGACTGAGTGGTTTGCGGGGGATAGTAGCCATCTTCACAAGCCCCCTAGCCTCTCCTGGTTTGTAGCAGCAGATCCGGGCTGGCACAGGCTCAGGCTGGCACACCAGTCTCACTACCTAAGCTGCTGTTTGCACCGCGGCCTCCAAACACCTTCTGTACATGGCTGTTCAGAGTCCTGGAGAAGGGTAGGAGGAGTTAAGATGAAGGAGGAGTAGGGGGACCCTATGCTTTCCTCGTGCCTTGAACGCAGCTCGATAAATAGCAAATCATTCTGAACACCCAGGAAATCAATCTGAGGACTGAAAGAGTAAAGTGCACACCTACACAGAGAAAAGAGGCTACATTGTGGAAGGTAGGGGGTGTGGAGACAGGATTTGGGGGAGGAAAGAATCGTGGGTGGTGGGGAGGGGAGGGAGCCCTGATCAGGGAGTGAGGAGAGAGAGCAAGAGTACGTGAGGGAGTACATGCAGAGGGCACTGCACAAGAAAAACATTTCCCCAAAACCACTGAGGGAAGGAAACAAGAGGGGCTGATTATAGCAAGCTCTTAGAAGCAGTAGAGCTCAAAGTCTGAAGTTCTGGAAGTGCACACCATCACCATGGGTGGAGCCTGGCCAGCACAGAGGTGCCCCTGTGGAAAAGGGGGGCAGAAGCCCAGGAGCAGACAGAGTGGTCTGATGATCCCGTGGGTCCCACTGGGAGAGACAGATGCTCTTTTTGGAGAGGTGGCACTGCCCTTCCAGGGACAAAACAGCCAGCAGACACCACTGAGCTGCCCTGCCCATTACCATAGGAGCACAGGCAGCTGCTGAGTACAGCTAACCTGGACATCGGATTCTGTGCTTTACCAGGAACCGCAAGCCCCCGTGTTCGGGTGACTGCCCTTCAGGGACAAGGTGGCACCAGCCACAGTGTGGCTAGACACTCCCCCAGAGGATTAGTGCAGGTCCATGATGCGCCGGATCCCTAAAATCTGCAGTTCTGAAACCCAGCCAGCATGCATGAAATAAAACAGGAGCACTGTGCCACTGGGTGGGCAGCTCGGACATGGGGTGACGGTAGGGATCTGAAGGAAGCTGGGGACAAGTGAGGGGAGACGGCTCCCTCTTCTGTGAGGGCTTCCTGGATAGCAGTGGGCACGAACTCCCCTCTCCAGGGAACAGAGAGTGGGTGACGCCATTTTAATCTGCCTCCCCCACCCGCCCCAGTCAGCACTGACAGGCTCCAGTGAGCAGTACAGTGCACACAGTGGGGGCTTCAGACACTTACACCAAGCCCCACCCTCTTAAACTGTGCAGGTCCTTTTTCACTAGGGCAAGTGTGACGGAGAGCCAGAGCGGCAGTTGGGCCTCTCCCCCAGAAAACCAGCTCAAACTCCCCACACCCAAGTCTACCAACCATAGAGTGATACCAAAACCAGCTCTAGTAGGTACTAAATCCGGCCTTTTTTTGTTTTTTAAAGGTTGCTTATTTATTTGAGGGGGAGGGGAGCACAAGCAGGGGGAGGGGCAGAGGGAGAAACAAACTCCCCACCGAGCAGAGAGCCCAGTGCAGGGCTTGATCCCAGGACCCCAGGATCACGACCTGAGCCGAAGGCAGATGCTTAACTGACTGAGCCACCCAGGGGGCCCCTGGATCTAGCCTTTTTAACAAGGAGACTACAGCACACCTACTTAAGCCTCACCACATACTGCACAAGGGTCAAACACTCCTCACTGAAGGTAGGGTGAAACTCTGCAGAGGACCGACCTGAGGGAAAGAGCAGCCAAAACACAGCAGCAGAGTGCACACAGCATATATCAGAAACACTTCCCGCAGTTCCAGGCCCTGGTCAGTATATGTCCTCCTCTTCTTTTTCTTTTTCTTTTTTTTTTTAATGACCTCTTCTTAATAAGCCCCTTACTCTAATGAGGTGGCAACATAAAGGCTTTCCTAACACATGGAAGGCAGAGACTTAGGTAAAATGCCAAGAGGGAAGAATTCATCCAAAAGAAAGAACAAGAAAAGGTCCAAGCCAGGGATCTATTCAAAACAGATATAAGTAATATACCTGACCCAGATTTTAAAACAACAATCATAAGGATACTAACTGGGCTTGAAAAAAGTATAGAAGACACCAGAGAGTCCCTTACCATGGGGATAAGACCTAAAAACTAGTCAGTGTGAAATAAAAAGTGCTATAACCGAGAGGCAAAACCGGTTGGATGTAATGACCACAAGGATGGAAGAAACAGAAGAATAAATAAGTGATATAAAAAATAGAATTATGGAAAATAATGAAGCTGAAAAGAAGAGAGAAAGAAAAATATTAGATCACAAATGTAGACTTAGGGAACTCAGTGACATCATAAAGCATAACAACATTCATATCATAGGAGTCCCAGAAGAAGAAGAGAGAAATGGGGCAGAAGGTTTACTTAAGGAAATTATAGCTGAAAAACCTCCCTAATCTGGTGAAGGAAACAGACATCCAAATCCAAGAGGCACAGAGAACTCTGACCAAAATCGACAAAAATAGGGCAACACCAAGACATATTGTAGTAAAATTTGCAAGATATACAGAGAAGGAAAACATGCTGAGACCATCAAGGGAAAAGAAATCCCTAAATTACAAGGGAAGACAAATAAGTTTAGCAGCAGATCTCTCCACAGAAACTTAATAGGCCAGAAGGGTGATGCATGATATATTCAACGTGTTGGATGGGAAAAATCTGCAGCCAAAAATACTTGATCCAGCAAGGCTCTCATTCAGAATAGGAGAAGAGATGAAGAGTTTCTTAGACAAACAAAAACTAAACGAGTTCATGACCACTAAATCAGCCCTGCAAGAAATTAAAGGGGACCCTTTGAGAGGGAAAGAAAGACAACAAGCCAACGAAGACAGGAAAGGAACAGAGAAAATCTACAGGAACGGTGACTTTACAAGTAACACAAACACAAATTCATATCTTTAATTCATATTAAAGAAGAAATAAAAAAAAAACACATGGAGGCAAATGAAAATGAAAATGGGACAGGCCAAAAATTTGTGACATACAGCATAAGCAGTCCTAAGAGAGAAGTCTACTGCAACACAGGCCTACCTCAAGAAGCAAGAAAAGTCTCAAATATACAACCTAACCTTATACCTAAAGGAGCTAGAAAAGGAACAGTAAATAATGACTAAAGCAAGCAGAAGGGAAATAATAAAGATTAGAGCAGAAATAAATGATACAAAAACAAAAAAGCCCAGAACAGATCAGTGAAACTAGGAGCTGGTTCTTTCAAAGAATTAATAAGATTGATAATCCCCTAGCCAGACTTACCAAAAAAAAGAGAAAGAGAGAGAGAGAGAAAGGACCCAAATAAATAAAATCACAAATGCAAGAGGAGAGATTGCAACCAATACCACAGAAGTACAAACAATTATGAGAATATTATGAAAACTAATATGCCAACAAATTGGGCAATCTGGAAGAAATGGATCAATTCCTAAAAACATATAAACTACCAAAAGTGAATCAGAAAGAAATAGAAAATGTGAACAGACCCATAACCAGCAAATAAATTAAATCAGTAATCAAAAATCTCCCAACAAATGAAAGTCAGGGCTAGATGGTTTCTCAGGGAAATTCTACCAAACATTTAAGGAAGAGTTAATACCTATTCTTCTCAAATTGTTCCAAAAAATAAAAATGGAAGAAAACCTTCCAAACTCATTCTATGAGGCCAGCATCACCTTGATTCCAAAACCAGAGAAAGATCCCGATGAGGCCAGTATCCCTGATGAACATGGATGCAAAAATACTCAACAACATACTAGCAAATTAAATCCAACACTACACTAAAAGAATCATTCAGCACAATCAAATGAGATTTATTCTTGGGCTCCAAGAATTGTTTGACATTTGCAAATCAATCAACATGATACACCACATTAATGAAAGAAAGGTAAGAACCATATGATCCTCTCAATAGATGCAGAAAAAGCATTTGACAAAGTACAACATCCGTTCTTGATAAAAACCTTCCACAAAGTTGGGATAGAGGGAACATACCTCAACATCATAAAGGCCATGTATGAAAGACTCACTAATATCATCCTCAATGGGGACAAATAGAGCTTTTCCTCCAGAGTCAAGAACAAAATAGGGATTGTCCACTCTCACCACTGTTATTTAAAATAGTACCAGAAGTCCTAGCCTCAGCAATCAAACAACAAAAAGAAACAAAAGGCATTCAAATCCACAAAGAAGTCAAACTTTCACTATTTGCAGACAACATGATACTCTAGAGAACCCAAATGACTCCAGCAAAAAATTGCTAGAACTGATACACAAATTCAGTAAAGTTGCAGGATACAAAATCAATGTAGAAATCTCTTGCATTTCTATACACCAATAATGAAGCAGCAGAAAGAGAAATCAAGGAATTGATCCCATTTACAATTGCACCAAAACAGATACCTAGGAATAAACCTAACAAAAGAGGTAAAAGATCTGTACTCTGAAAACTATAGAACACTTATGAAAGAAATTGAGGAAGACAGAAAGAAATGGGAAAACATTCCATGCTCATGGATTGAAAGAACAAATGGGAAAATGTCTATACTACCTAAAGCAAACTATATATTTAATGCAATCCCTATCAAAATACCAGAGGTATTTGCCACAGAGCTAGAACAAACAACAGTTAAATTTGTATGGAACCACAATAGATCCCAAATAACCAAAGCAATCTCAAAAAACAAAACCAAAGCTGGAGGCCTCACAATTCTGGACTTTAAACTATATCACAAAACAGTAATCATCAAGACATTATGGTACTAGCACAAAAGCAGACACACAAATCAATGGAACAAAATAGAGAACCCAGAAATGGATGCAGCCCTATATGGTCAACTAATCTTCAACAAAGCAGGAAAGAATATCCAATAGGAAAAAGAAAGTCTCTTCAACAAATGGTGTTGGGAAAATTGGCCAGTCACATGGAGAAGAAACTGAACCACTTTCTTATATCATACACAAAAATAAACTCAAAATGGATAAAGAACCAAAATGTGACAGGAATCCATCAAAATCTTAGAGGAAAACACAGGCACCAACTTCTTTGAAGTTGCCTTACCAACTTCTTACTAGATATGTTGTTAGAGGCAAGGGAAAGAAGAGCAAAACTGTACTATTGGGACTTTTGCACAGTGAAGGAAACAATCCATAAAACTAAAAGGCAATCTACGGAATGGGAGAAGATATCTACAAATGACATATCTGATAAAGGGTTAGTATCCAAAATCTAAAAAGAACTTATCAAACTCAATACCCACAAACCAAATAATCCAATTAAGAAATGGGCAGAAGACATGAATAGACATTCTTCCAAAGAAGGCATCCAGATGGCTAACAGACACATGAAAAGATGCTCAACATCACTCATCATCAAGAAAATACAATTCAAAATCAGGATGAGATACTACCTCACACCTGTCAGAATGGCTAAAATTAACAACACCAGGAACAACAGCTGTTGGCAAGGATGCAGAGAAAGGGGAGCCCTCTTAAACTGTTGGTGGGACTGCAAACTGGTGTAGTCACTCTGGAAAACAGTATGGAGGTTCCTCAAATAGTAAAAATAGTAATACCCTATGATCCAGCAATTGTACTACTAGGTATTTACCCAAAGGATACAAAAATACTGATTTGAAGGGGCACATGCACCCCAATGTTTATAGCAGCACTATCAACAATAGCAAAACTATGAAAAGAGTCCAAATGCCCACAGACTGACAGATCCACAAAGAAGATGCGGTGAATGCAATGGAATTTTACTCAGCCATCAAAGAGAATGATATCTTCTCATTTGCATTGATGTGAATGGAACTAGAGGGTATTATGTATGCTAAGCAAAGTAAGTCAGTCAGAGAAAGACAAATACCATATGATTTCACTCATATATGGATTTTAAGAGAAAAAAAAAGAAACAGATGAATACAGGGGAAGGAACTAAAAAAAAGAGGGGGAGGTATACCACAAGAGATTCTTTATTATAGACAACAAACAGGCTTGCTGGAGGGGAGGTGGGCAGGGGACAGGCTAAACAGGTAATGGGTATTAAGGAGGGTACTTGTTGTGATGAGCACTGGGTATTATAGGTAAGTGATGAATCACTAAATTCTAGTCCTGAACCGATACTACAGTATATGTTAACTAACTAGAATTTAAATAAAAACTTGAAAAAAAAAGACTCATTGAGTGGCAAAGCTTGCAGGGACTAAGGCAGCCCAACAGCAACCATCTTGTGCATTAAAAGATGAGGAAGGGGAGCCTGGGTGGCACAGTCAGTTAAGTGACGAACTGTCGGTTTTAGCTTGGGTCCTGATCTCAGGGTCGTGAGATTGGGCCCCCCATCAGGCTCTGCTCAGCCTGGAGTGTGCTCTCCTTCTCTCTCTGCCCCTCCCACTTGTGCTCTCTCTCTCTCTCTCAATAAATACATAAATCTTTAAAAAAAAAAAAAAAAAGATGAGGAAAGTACATCACATTTTTAAATACAGTGTAGACACTGGAGCTACAGAACCACACCCATACCACATACACTACCTTACCTGCCTCATCTTTTCTCCAATCTCTCTTTTCTCCTCTTCTTCCTTTTTCCTTCCTAGACACCAAATGTTTAGTGAGGCCAGCTGGACTAAGGGCTAAAAATGTCATGGGCTTGGCCTTTCAAAAAGAGAGGAGTAATTACTTGCATAAAGCCTTTCTTCAAACACACTTACCTTGAAGTTGAAGCCATGATGAACTGGGAACATAGAGTTGTCTATATGTGCAGAGTCAAAGAATCTGTAAGACAATAGAAGTTTATTTTTTAAAAAAACTGTATCTTAATTAGCAAGGCAATAGGACCCTCTCTACCATTTAAGGGAAAAGACATCTCTAGCTTAGGGTTCACCAGCAACCAGAAGGGGATGGATTGAGTACACACAGGAGACAGTGTCTAGTCAACTGGCTAATCAGAGGGAAAAACAATGAATTCTCTACCTCACACCAAAATATATTGTAGGGCAAAGTTTTTCACCATCAGAGCTATTGGCATGTGGGCTGGATGAGCCTTTGCTCTGTGGGGCTGTTCTGTGTATTATGGAATGTTAGCTTTCCAGGTCTCTACCCACTAGATACCAGTAGAACATCGATCCCCTAATTGTGGAAATCAAAAATGTTTCTCGACATTGCCATGTGTCCCATGGGGACAAAACTGCACCTGGTTGACCCAATAGAACCTATTGTAATAATTTAAGTATTTTCTAACAATGCTGCCCAATATGGTAGCCATGAGCCACATGTGGTTATTAAACATCTGATATATATGGCTAGCATGCCTGAGAAAGTGAGCTTTTAATTTTATGTAATTTTAATGAAAATAGTCACGTGTGCTTGGCCAGTGGCCACTGTATTAGATAGTGAAGTCCTAGACGTATAAAGAACTAACTAACTATGAAACAACATTCTCTTAACAACCAGTGGATCAAAGAAAAAATTAAAGGGGAAATTAAAAAGTATCTTGAGGGGCACCTGGGTGGCTCAGTTGGTTAAGCATTCAACTCCTGATTTTGACTCAGGTCATGATCTCAGAATTGTGAGACTGAGACCCACAGCAGGCTCTGCACTGAGTATGGAGCCTGCTTAAGATTCTCTCTCTCCCTTTCCCTCTGCCCCCCCCAACTAGTGTGCTCTCTTTCTCAAATAAATAATAGTATCTTGAAACAAATGAAAAAAGAAACACAACATACCAAAACATTTAAGTAGCAGCAAAAGATTTCTAGGAGAGACGCTTAATGCTATAAACACGTCTGTAAAGAAAACAGAATGATCTGAAATAAAAAACTTAACTTTACACCTCAAGGAACTATAAAAAGAATAGATGAATGGATAAAGAAGTGATTATATATATATATATATATATATACATACACACACACACAAATGTCAGCCATAAAAAAAGAATGAAATCTTGCCATTTACAACAACATGGATGGAGCTAGAGTATAACGCTAAGTGAAATAAGTGAATCAGAGAAAGACAAATACTATATGATTTCATTCATGTGTAATTTAAGAAACAAAAAATGAGCAAAGGAAGAAAAAGAGAGAGAGAGAGAAACCAAGAAATGACTCTTAACTACAGAGAACAAACTGATGGCTACCAGAAGGGAGGTGGGTGGGAAGATGGGTAAAATAGGTGATGGGGATTAAGGACGGCAGGCCACTTATGATGAGCACAGGGTGATGTATGAAGTACTGAATCACTATATTGTACACCTGAAACTAATATAACACTGTATATTAACTATACTGGAATTTAAAATTAAATTAAAATTTTTAAAAAAGAATAACCTAAGCCCAAAGTTAGCAGCAGAAAGGAAATAGAAGACTGGAGCAAAAATAACAGAGAACAGAAAAATAATAGGTGAGATTGACAAAACTATGAATTAGTTTTTTGAAAAGATGAACAAAACTGACAAATTTCTAGCTACAGTATCCAAGAAATAGAGAACCCAAATCAACAAAATTATAAATGAAAGAGGAGAAACTATAACTGATACCACAGAAACAAAAGATCATAGAGGCTACTATGAATGGTTACTGATTATATGCCAACAAACCAGACAACCTAGAAAAAGTTGATAAACTCTCAGAAACACACAATCTACCAAGACTGAACCAGGAGAAACAGAAAATTTGAACAGTCCAATTACTAGCAGAAAGACTGAATCAGTAATGCAAACTCTCCCAACCAAAAAACAAACGAGAAAACAAAAATGAAAAGCAAAATCCCAACACCAAATGCACTCACTGGTGAATTTTACCAAACATTTAAAGAACAATTAGGGGCTCCTGGGTGGCTCAGTTGGTTAAGCGACTGCCTTCGGCTCAGGTCATGATCCTGGAGTCCTGGGACTGAGGCCCACATCAGGCTCCCTGCTCAGCAGTGAGTCTGCTTCTCCCTCAGATCCTCCCCCGTCTCATGCTCTATCTCATTCTCTCTCTCAAATAAATAAAATCTTTAAAAATAAATAAAGAACAATTAATGCCAGTTCTTCTCAAACTCATCCAAAAAAGAAAAAAAACCACAAAGAGAAGGAACACCTCAAACTCCTAAGATGGCATTACTCCAATACCAAAGCCTGATAAGGATATGAAAAGAAAAGAATGGAATGTGAGGATGGTTCAAAAGACAAATATAGAGGAGGTGATGTCAGCAGATGGTGGACTGCTAAGCTCCAGGCCCTCATTCCCCCATGGAAATGCAAGTTAACAACAATATATGAACCTGAACACCTTTGTGAGAACTCTAGAGACCACTTGAAATGGTGTAGGACCCAGGCCAACAGAAAAATAAGATGGGATTCCACTGAAAAGGGTAGAAAAGTTCATGGTATTTTGTGCACAGACGGCTCTCTCCCTAGTCAGATCAGTAAGGTACAACTAGGGTAAATACAGTGACTCCTCCCTTGGGATGGAAATCAGAGTAGACTATGAGTCCAACATTCTGGCTTGTCTGGGGGCTGCCTGAGGGATAGATTTCTGTGTCATCAGATGTGGAGCACTGATGGGAATGGCAGCAGTTTGGAGGTTACTGAAAATGTAGGCAGGTGTCACAGTACACCAGAGCTGCAGAAATTCTTCAGTTTTACATGAAGATGCCAGGGAGAGATAAGATTATACACTTCTGAGAAGAAATTCAGGACAAGCTGCTCATGGAAATTGAGACAAATAAAAGTACATACTCAAGTCCAGAAACTATATCACCAGAAAATGTTGGTGAGGTTCCAAACTTCTAGGTGAGCTGACTGGCAAAGTATTCCCCGGAACAAAGCCAGTCCATAAAGACTGAGAGAGGAGGCTGTTTTTTGTTCTGTTTTATTTTGTTTTGTATGAATGGCCAATCTCAACAACAGATCACGAGCATACAAAGAAACTGGGAAACATGGTCCAATGACAGAAACAAAATAAAACTCCAGAAATGGGTCCTAAAGAAAGGTAGACTGCTGAATTTCTTGGTGAAGAATTCAAAACAATTTGTTAAAGATATTCAATGAGCTAAAAGAGAACACAGAGAGACACAAAATCAGGAAATGAATGAACAAAATAAGAATATTGACAAAAAGATAGAAACCATAAAAAAGAAGCAAACAAATTCTGGAGCTGAAAAATACAATAATGGAGCCAAAGATACTAGAAGAAAACTAAAGACCAATATTGATGAATACTGATCCTCAAGAAAATATTATTAGCAAAGTAAATTCAATAGTACATTGAAAGGATTATATACCACAACAAAGTGGGATTTATTTCTGTAATGGAAGGATAGTTCAACATGAGAAAAAAAATCAATGTAATATACCATATGAAGAGAATGAAAGGCAAAAACCCATATGTTCACATTAAATAATGCAGAAAAACATTTAACAAGATTCAACACTTTTATGATAAAAAAATCTTAATAAACTACAAATAAAAGGAAACAACTCAATAGAACAAATATGAAAAAAATCTTTCATGATAAAAAATCTTAATAAACTATGAATAAAAGGAAACCAACTCAACATAATAAAGATCAGATATGAAAAAAAAATCACAGCTAATATACAAAACAGTGAAAGACTGAAAGCTTTTCCTCTAGAAACAGGATCAAGATAAAGTTGCTTCTTCTGGTCTTTCTATTAAACATAGTACTAGAAGTCTTAGTCAGAGCAATTAGGCAAGAAAAAGAAATAAAAGGCATCCAAACTGGAAAGAAAGTAGAATTATCTATTTGCAGATAGCATGATCTTATATAGAAAGCCTAAAGATTAAAAAAAAAAGTTAGAATAGCTCTTTCTCTTCAACGAGGTGGTCGAGTGGTTTGGTAGCAGCGGCCTTGCGGATTCGCGCCAGAAGACACAGAGATGCAGATCTTTGTGAAGACCCTGACGGGCAAGACCATCACCCTCAAGGTCGAGCCCAGTGACACTATTGAGAATGTCAAAGCCAAAATCCAAGACAAAGAGGGCATCCCGCCTGACCAGCAGCGTCTGATTTTTGCAGGCAAACAGCTGGAAGATGGCCGTACTCCGTCAGACTATAATATCCAAAAAGAGTCCACCCTGCACTTGATGCTTTGCCTCCGGGGTGGCATCATTGAGCCTTCCCTCTGCCAGCTGGCCCAGAAATACAACTGTGACAAGATGATCTGCCGCAAGTGTTACGCTTGCCTGCACCCCCGTGCTGTCAACTGCCGCAAGAAGAAGTGCGGCCACACCAACAACCTGCGCCCCAAAAAGAAGGTCAAATAAGGCCCCTCCACCAGCTCTTCCTTTGCCCGCAGGGTAGCCTCCTGCCCGAGCCCCAAGGGCCTGGGGCCTCAATAAAGTCTCCCTTTCATTGACTGGAGCAGAAAAAAAAAAAAAAAAAAAAAAAGGTTAGAATAAACAAGTTCAGCAAAGTTGCAGAAATCAAAATCAACACATCAAAAATCAGTTGCATTTCTATACATTAACAATTTGAAGTGGAAATTAGGAACACAACTCCATTTACCACAGCACTGAAAAGAATAAATATTTAGGAAGAATCCTAACCAAAGAGGTGAAAGAATTTTACACTGAAAATGACAAAACATAAAGTAATTTTTTAAAAAACACACACAAAAAATAGATATCTTGTGTTCATGGGTTGGTAGACTTAATATTGCTAAAATGTCAATACTACCCAAAGTAATCTATGGATTCAATGCAATCTCTATCAAAATCCCAACAGCATGTTTTTTCTTGCAGAAATAGAAAATCCATCCTAAAATCATTTGGTATCAAAATACCCCAAATAGCCAAAATAATTTTGGAAAGGAAGAACAAAGTTGGAGAATTCAACTTTGAAATTTCCTCATTTCAATAGATATTACAAAGCTAAAGAAATAGAAACAGTGTGGCACTGGTATAAAGACAGAGAGACCAGTGAATTATAACAGAGCCAGAAATAAACCCTCATGTATATGGTCAGATAATCTTCAAAATGGATGTAAAAACTACCCAATAGGGAAAGGACAGTCGCTTTAACAAATGGTGGTGAAAAAACTGGGTATCTACATGCAAAAGAATAAAGGTGGGCTCTTACCTTACATCATATACAAAAATTAACTCAAAATGTATCAAAGACCTAAACGTAAGAGTTAAAATTATAAAATTCTTCAAAGAAAACATATGGAAAAGATTCACAATACTGGATCTGACAATGATTTCTTTCTTTATTTCTCTCCTTTCTCCCTCCCTCTCTCCCTTTCTTTTTTAAGTAGGCTCCATACCCAGTGTGCAGCCCAATGCGGGGCCTGAATTCATGACCCTGAGATCAAGATCTAAGCTGAGATCAAGAATCGGACACTTAAACAACTGAGCCACCCAGGCACTCCTGGATCTGACAATGATTTCTTGACTATGATACCAAAGCACCGGCAAAAAAAAGCAAATATAGACAAATGGGGCTACATAAAACTTAAGCATGCATGAAAGGATACAATCAAGAGAGTGAAGGGACAACTACAGAATATAAAAAATATTTGCAAACTATATTTGACAAGAAGTTAATATACAATTTACTCCTACAAATTCACAGCAAAAAACAAGTAACCCAATAAAAAAATGCACAAAGAACCTGTGTAGACATTTCTCCAAAGAAGATATACAAATGGCCAATAAGCATATGAAATGATGCTGAGTATCACTAATCATTAGAAAAATGCAAATCACTACCACAATGAGGTATCACCTCATACCCATTAGGATGACCACTATAAAAAAACAAAAACAAAACGAAAATAAGAAATATTGGTGAGGATATGGAGAAGTTAGAACACCTGTGAATTGCTGATAGGAATGTAAAATGGTGCAACCACTACGTAAACAGTATGGTAGTTCCTCCAAAAATTAAAAATAGAACGACCACATGATCTAGCAATCTTACTTCTGGGCATACAGTCAAAAGAATTGAAAGAAAGGTCTCCAAGAGACAACCATCTTCGTAGCAGCACTGTTCATCACAGCCAAGAGGTGGGAGCAAATCAAATGTCCACCAAAGATGAATGGCTAAAGAAAATGTGGTATATACTTAGAATGGAATATGATTCAGCCTTAAAAAGGAAGGAAATCTAGTCACATGTTATAGCATGGCTGAAACTTAAAAACGTTGTGCTAAATGAAATAAACCAGTCATGAAAAAATAAATACAGTAAGAATCTATTTATATGAGGTATCTACGGTACTTAAATTCACAGAAATAGAAAGTAGAATGATGGTTACGAGGGGAGGGAGGAGGGGGAAATAGGAAGATGATGTTTAATGGGCACGGAGTTTCAATGTTGCCAAGATAAAAATGTGTTGAAGATTGGCTGCACAGCAAGATGAGCATGCTTAACACTACTGAAAAGTGGTTAAAATAGTAAATTTTATTTTATGTTAATTTTTATAATTAAAAATACAGAAGCACTGGAGGGAGCAAGATGGCGGAGGAGTAGGAGACCTGGATTTCATCTGGTCTCAAGAATTCAGTTGAAAAAAAAAAAGAATTCAGTTGAATAGGGATCAAACCATTCTGAACACCTACAAACTCAACAGGAGATCGAAGAGAAGAATAGCAACAACGCTCTGAACAGAAGAGCGACCACCTTCTGGAAGGTAGGACGTGTGGAGAAGTGAACCCGAGGTGATATTCGGGAGGATAGACGGCGGGGGAGGGGGCCTCCGTCCGCCGTTTCTGGCAAGTGATAGAGCCACGGAGCCCAAAATCGGAATTTTTAGAAGTCAGCTCCGCTGAGGGACGTCGCTCCAGTGGCTAAGCAGGGGCTGGAACCCTTGCGAGACAGTGTGGTCTCAGGACCCTTGGGGTCACAGAAAGACTGGGGGTGCCTGAGTGCGGAAGAGCTCCCAGGTACCGGAGCAGGGAAGCTGGGTGCAGAGACGGAGCCGAGGCGCGGGCTCTCAGCTCAGGGTTGCCATAAACTGTGATCCACGGCCCACTTGGGCCACTGCTCCTGCAGGAGGAACCTAACAAGTGGCAGAGCCGGGGAGACTCCCCTTCCTCCCCCGGGAGGAGCGGCGCGGGAGCGCACCGCAGGGATCTGCTGGGTTTGGAGACTCCACACGGGGTCGGGTGCCAGAGATAGAAACACTCCGTCACAGGCCGGGTGAGCACGGAGTGCGGCCGGAGACCGGGGAGATGGGAGTGACTGCTTTTCTCTGGGGGCGCACTGAGGAGCGGGTCCCCGAGTTCTCAGCTCCTCCAGGTGGAGATTGGGAGGCCACCATTTTCACTCCGGTCCTCCAAAGCTGTGCCAAGAGCTTGCAGGGAAAAAAGCTGAGAACAAACCCAAGCAGATTGCTTACCCCGGACCACAAGGGTGGGGCAATTCCACCTCCAGCAAAGACATTTGGGAACCACGGCAACAGGCCCCTGAAGATCAGCACGAACAGCCAGCAAGCCAAGACCAAGTTTAGGAGAACAGAAGAACTCCAGTGCTAGGGGAATACTGTACATAGATTTCATGGCTTTTTTACCATGATTCATTAGTTTTTCAAAGTTAATTTTTTTAACTGTTTTTTTTTGTGAATTTTTCTTTTTCCCTTTTTCAACCAACATCTTATCAATCCCTTTTTTAAAAAATTTTTTTATTTTTCATTTTTAGAATATTTTATTCCTTCATAGTAGTTACCCTTATTTTTGGCATATATATATATAAGTTGTTCTCTCTTTAAAATTTTGAGATACAGTTTCTTCTAAGAGATCAAAATATACCCTAAATCACTAGTATATGGCTTTGTTCTAGTCTCCTGCCTGATAACATTCTCTCCCTTTTTTTTTCTTTTTCTTTTTTAAATCTTCTTCCTTTTTTCAAACAACTTCTCTTATCAATTCCTTTTATAAAATCCTTTATAATTTTCATCTTTACAGTCATCTTCCATCCCTTCATTGTATCAACCCTTATTTTGTACATATATAAGTCTTTCTTCCCTTAAAATTTTAGGAGGCACTTTCTTCTAATAGACCAAAATATGCCCAAAATCTAGTCTGTGGCACTGACTGATGCACTAGCCTGATAATATTTGATCATATTCTGTGTTTTTTGCTTTGTTCTGTTTTTGTTTGTTTTTATCTTTTTCCTCTTTCTTTCCCTTTCTTTTCCCTGGTTTCAGGTCTTTTCTGATTTGCATAGAGTATATTTGGTGGGGACGTCGTTAACCTGTTAGCATTTTGTTCTCTCATTCATTTATTCTCCTCTGGACAAAAAGACAAGACAAAAAAAATCACCTCAGCAAAAAGAACAAGAGGTAGTACCGTCTGCCAGGGACCTACTCAATACAGACATTAGTACGATGTCGGACCTAGCGTTCAGAATCATGATTTTAAAGATACTAGCTGGGCTTGAAAAAGCGTGGAAGTTATTAGAGAAACCCTTTCTGGAGAAATAAAAGAACTAAAATCTAACCAAGTCGAAATCAAAAAGGCTATTGATGAGGTGCAATCAAAAATGGGGGCACTAACTGGTAGGATAAATGAAGCAGACGAGAGAATCAGCGATATAGAAGACCAAATGATGGAAAATAAAGAGGCTGAGAAAAAGAGAGAGAAACAACTACAGGATCACGAGGGCAGAATTCGAGAGATAAACGACACGATAAGATGAAACAACATTAGAATAATTGAGATCCGAGAAGAAGAAAGAGAGAGAGGGGCAGAAGGTATGTTGGAGCAAATTATAGCAGAGAACTTCCCTAATGTGGGGAAGGAAACAGGCATCAAAATCCAGGAGGCGCAGAGAACCCCTCTCAAAATCAATAAAAACAGGTCAACACCCTGACATCTAATAGTAAAACTTACAAGTCTCAGAGACAAAGAGAAAATCCTGAAAGCAGCTCGGGAGAAGAGATATGTAACCTATAATGGTAGAAACATTAGATTGGCAACAGACCTATCCACAGAGACCTGGCAGGCCAGAAAGGACTGGCATGATATCTTCAGAGCACTAAACGAGAAAAATATGCAGCCAAGAATACTATACCCAGCTAGGCTGTCACTGAAAATAGGAGGAGAGATAAAAAGCTTCCAGGACAAAACAAAAGCTAAAGGAATTTGCAAACACGAAACCAGTCCTAGAAGCAATATTGAAAGGGGTCCTCTAAGCAAAGAGAGAGCCTAAAAGCAGCATAGATCAGAAAGGAACACAGACAATATACAGTACCAGTCACCTTACAGGCAATACAATGGCACTAAATTCACATCTTTCAATAGTTACCCTGAATGTAAATGGTTAAATGCCCCAATCAAAAAACACAGGCTATCAGACTGGATTAAAAAAGAAGACCCATCAATATGCTGTCTGCAAGAGACTCATTTTAGACACAAAGACACCCCCACATTGAAAGTGAGGGGGTGGAAAACCATTTACCATGCTAATGGACACCAAAAGGAAGCTGGGTGGCAATCCTTATATCAGACAAATTAGATTGTAAAACAAAGGCTGTAATTAGAGATGAAGAAGGACACTATATCCTACTTAAAGGGTCCATCCAACAAGAAGATCTAACAATTGTAAATATCTATGCCCCTAACATGGGAGCAGCCAATTGTATAAGGCAATTAATAACAAAAGCAAAGAAACACATTGACAACAATACAATAATAGTGGGGGACTTTAACACGCCCCTGACTGGAATGGACAGATCATCGAAGCAAAAGATCCACAAGGAAATAAAGACTTTAAATGACACCCTGAACCAAATGGACTTCACAACATATTCAGAACATTCCATCCCAAAGCAACGCAATACACATTCTTCTCTAGTGCCCATGGAACATTCTCAGAATTGATCACATCCTAGGTCACAAATCAAGGTCTCAACCGGTACCAAAAGATTGGGATTATTCCCTGCATATTTTCAGACCACAATGCTTTGAAACTAGAACTCAATCACAAGAAGAAAGTCAGAAAGAACTCAAATACATGAAGGCTAAAGAGAATCCTACTAAAGAATGAATGGGTCAACCAGGAAATTAAAGAATTAAAAAAATTCATGGAAACCAATGAATATGAAAACACAACTGTTCAGAATCTTTGGGATACAGCAAAGGCAGTCCTAAGAGGAAAGTATAGAGCAATACAAGCCTTTCTCAAGAAACAAGAAAGGTCTCAAATACACAACCTAACCCTACACCTAAAGAAGCTGGAGAAAGAACAGCAAATAAAGCCTAAACCCAGCAGGAGAAGAGAAATAATAAAGATCAGAGCAGAAATCAATGAAATGGAAACCAAAAGAACAGTAGAACAGATCAACGAAACTAGGACCTTGGTCCTTTGAAAGAATTAACAAGATTGATAAACCCCTGGCCAGACGTATCCAAAAGAAAAGAGAAATGACCCCAATCAACAAAATCATGAATGAAAGAGGAGAGATCACAACCAACAGCAAAGAAATACAAAGAATTCTAAGAACATATTATGAGCAACTCTATGCCAGCAAATTAGATAACCTGGAAGAAATGGGTGCATTCCTAGAGATGTATCAACTACCAAAATTGAAGCAGGAAGAAATAGAAATCCTGAACAGACCTATAACCACTAAGGAAATTGAAGCAGTCATCAAAAATCTCCCAACAAACAAAAGCCCAGGGCCAGATGGCTTGCCAGGGGAATTCTACCAAACATTTAAAGAAGAATTAATACCTATTCTCCTGAAACTGTTCCAAAAAATAGAAATGGAAGGAAAACTTCCAAACTCATTTTATGAGGCCACCATTACCTTGATCCCAAAACCAGACGAAGACCCCATCAAAAAGAAGAAATACAGACCAATATCCTTGATAAAATGGATGCAAAAATTCTCACCAAAATACTAGCCAATAGGATACAACAGTAAATTAAAAGGATTATTCACCACGACCAAGTGGGATTTATCCCTGGGCTGCAATGTTGGTTCAACATCCACAAATCAATCACTTGATACAATACATTAACAAAAGAAAGAACAAGAATCATATGATCCTCTCGGGCGCCTGGGTGGCTCAGTTGGTTAAGCGACTGCCTTCGGCTCGGGTCATGATCCTGGAGTCCCGGGATTGAGTCCCACATCGGGCTCCCTGCTCGGCGGGGAGTCTGCTTCTCCCTCTGACCCTCCCCCCTCTCATGTGCTCTCTCTCTCTCTCTCTCTAATAAATAAATAAAATCTTAAAAAAAAAAGAATCATATGATCCTCTCAGTAGATGCAGAAAAAGCATTTGACAAAGTACAGCATCCTTTCTTGATCAAAACTCTTCAGAGTATAGGGATAGAGGGTACATACTTCAACATCATAAAAGCCACTTATGAAAAACCTAGAGCGAATATCATTCTCAATGGGAAAAAGCTGAGAGCTTTTCCCCCCAGGTCAGGAGCATGGCAGGGATGTCCACTTTCACCACTGCTATTCAACATAGTATTAGAAGTCCTAGCCACAGCAATCAGACAACAAAAAGAAATCAAAGGCATCCAAATCGGCAAAGGGGAAGTCAAACTCTCACTCTTTGCAGATGATATGATACTGTATGTGGAAAACCCAAAAGACTCCACCCCAAAACTGCTAGAACTCATACAGGAATTCAGTAAAGTAGCAGGACATAAAATCAATGCACAGAAATCAGTGGCATTCCTACACACCAACAACAAGACAGAAGAGAGACAAATCAAGGAGTCGATCCCATTTACAATTGCACCCAAAACCGTAAGATACCTAGGAATAAATTTAACCAAAGAGGCAAAGGATCTGTACTCAGAAAACTATAAAATACTCATGAAAGAAATTGATGACACAAAGAAATGGAAAAACGTTCCATGCTCATGGATTGGAAGAACAAACATTGTGAAGATGTCAATGCTACCTAGAGCAATCTACACATTCAATGCAATCCCCATCAAAATACCATCCACTTTTTTCAAAGAAATGGAACAAATAATCCTAAAATTTGTATGAAACCAGAAGAGACCCCGAATAGCCAGAGGAATGTTGAAAAAGAAAAGCAAAGCTGGTGGCATCACAATTCCAGACTTCCAGCTCTATTACAAAGCTGTCATCATCAAGACAGTATGGTACTGGCAAAAAACAGACCCATAGATCAATGGAACAGAATCGAGAGCCCAGAAATGGACCCTCAACTCTACAGTCAACTCATCTTTGACAAAGCAGGAAAGAATGTCCAATGGAAAAAAGACAGTGTCTTCAACAAATAGTGTTGGGAAAATTGGACAGCCACATTTAGAAGAATGAAACTGGACCATTTCCTTACACCACACACTAAAATAGACTCCACATGGTTGAAAGACCTAAACGTGGGACAGGAGTCCATCAAAATCCTAAAGGAGAACACAGGTAGCAACCTCTTCGACCTCAGCCGCGGCAACTTCTTCCTAGAAACAGCACCAAAGGTAAGGGAAGCGAGGGCAAAAATGAACTATTGGGATTTCATCAAGATAAAAAGTTTTTGCACAGCAAAGAAACAGTCCACAAAACCAAAAGACAACCGACAGAATGGGAGAAGATATTTGCAAATGACATATCGATAAAGGGCTAGTATCCAAAATCTATAAAGAACTTATCAAACTCAACACCCAAAGAACAAATAATCCAATCAAGAAATGGGCAGAACGCATGAACAGACATTTTTCCAAAGAAGACATCCAAATGGCCAACAGACACATGAAAAAGTGTCCAACATCGCTCGGCATCAGGGAAATCCAAATCAAAACCTCAATGAGATACCACCTCACACCAGTCAAAATGGCTAAAATTAACAAGTCAGGAAACGACAGATGTTGGCGGGGATGCGGAGAAAGGGGAACCCTCCTACTGTTGGTGGGAATGCAAGCTGGGGCAGCCACTCTGGAAAACAGTATGGGGGTTCCTCAAAAAGTTCAAAATAGAGCTACCATATGACCCAGCAATTGCACTATTGAGTATTTACCCCAAAGATACAAATGTAGGGATCCGAAGGGGTACGTGCACCCCAATGTTTATAGCAGCAATGTCCACAATAGCCAAACTGTGGAAATAGCCAAGATGGCCGTCGACAGATGAATGGATATACAAGATACGGTATATATATATATATATGTATGTGGTATATACACACATATATGTATATATATATAGACATACAGTGGAATATTATATATTGTATTATATATATATTGTATACAATATATATATTATGTATTACACACACACAGACACACACAAATGGAATATTATGCAGCCATCAAAAGGAATGAGATCTTGCCATTTGCGAGGACGTGGATGGAACTGGAGGGTGTTATGCTGAGCAAAATAAGTCAATCAGAGAAAGACATGTATCATATGACCTCACTGATATGAGGAATTCTTAATCTTAGGAAACAAACTGAGGGTTGCTGGAGTGGTGGGTGGTGGGAGGGATGGGGTGACTGGGTGATAGACATTGGGGAAGGTATGTGCTATGGTGAGCGCTGTGAATTGTGTAAGATTGTTGAATCACAGACCTGTACCTCTGAAACAAGTAATACATTATATGTTACAAAAAAAAAAAAGAAGATAGCAGCAGGGGAAGAATGAAGGGGAGGAAACTGGAGGGGGAGACTATGGACTCTGAAAAACAATCTGTGGGTTCTAGAGGGGAGGGGGGTGGGGGAATGGACCTGGTGATGGGTATTAAAGAGGGCACGTTCTGCATGGAGCACTGGGTGTTATACGCAAACAATGAATCATGGAACACTACATCAAAAACTAATGAAATAATGTATGGTAATTAACATAATAATAATAATAATAATAAAAAGTAACTGACACTAACAAATCTATCACCAATAATGACAGATTTCAATGTATCTCTTTCAGAGATTAATGATCAAGCAGACAAAATTCCTGAGACTTGAACAGCAGAACTGACATTTTGAGTCGATCTTATATAAACAGCAATGATGTCAGCAAGATGGCAGAACAGAAAGTCCCCAGCTTGTGTCTCCCTACACAAAGATCTAGCAGCCAACTGTGGAAAAAGTGCTTTTGTAGGCGCTTTGGGATCCAGATAGAAGGCTTCAAAACCCAGATGAACCCCAAGACCAAGGGTCTCTTCTTTGAAAAGATAGGCCAACACTCTGGTTGCAAGCTCACCAAATGTGACCTGTCCTCTCATCCACAAGTAGCCCCAACTCGCTAGGGACTCAGCTCTAGGTCTACTTGGTCCTATTCTTGCAACCAGTGCCATGTGCCAAGAAACTCAGGAAGAGCCACACTGTACACACCCCTGTAACAGGCCTGCCAGCCTTGGACCAGACTATGGATCCCAGTGAAGCTCTGTGTCCAAGCTCTAGCCCTGCCCTTAGTCCTGCTCACTCAGGAACCCAGCAATCCCCATCCATGCCTCTGGTAATGGGCCTGCCAATGTCAGTGTCAGCTATGGACCCTTAAGCGGCCCGGAGACTTGGTTTCAGCCTCTCTCTGCCAGTCTAGGGAAAGCCCAGGGAACCAGGAGGAGACACACCTATCCAAGACCTGGGAGGCGGACCTGCTCACCTTAGTCCCAGCTGTGGACCCTGAAGCAGAACTGTGATCCAGCTCCAGCCTTGCTTAGATGTGCTCGTAAAGGGAGTCACATCTACCTGGGGAACCACATCTGTCTGCAGAAAGTATTAAACATAACGAAAATGATTGATCAATTACGCCACGTTTAAACTAAGAACTTCTTGGTTCATCAGGAGAAACTCATAAATAGAAAAAGTTATCTGTAACAGATACAAGGGATTAGTATCTAGGAGATATAAAGAATTTAAGACATATAAAGAAATCACAGGAACAATTAAGAAAAACATAATTAACACAACAGGGAAATGGGTGAAAGGATATCAGGAGGCACTTCTCAAAGGAAATACAAACAGCACACAAACATGCAAAGACAGTCAATCTCATTACTATTCAGGAAATAAAAATTTTAACCACAATTGAGATATCACTTTGCATATACTAGTTTGGCAATTTTTTTTTTTTTTTAGTTTCAGAGGTAGAGTTTAGTGATTCATCAGTTGCATAAAACACCCAGTGCTGATTACATCAAGTGCCCTCCTTAATGCCCATCACCCCAGTTACCCCATCCCCCCACCCCCCTCCCCTCCAGCAACCCTCAGTTTGTTTCCTAGAGTTAAGAGTCTCTTATGGTTTGTCTCCCTCTCTGATTTTATCTTATTTTATTTTTCCCTCCCTTCCCCTATGATCCTGTTTTGCTTCTTAAATTCCACATATAATTGACTTTCTCTGACTGACTTATTTCACTTAGTATAATACCCTCTAGTTCCATCCATATCATCACAAATGGTAAGATTTCATTCTTTTTGATGGCTGCATAATATTCCATTTTGTGTGTGGGGGGCTATATACCACATCTTCTTTATCCTTTCACCTGTCGATGGACTTCTGGGCTCTTTCCATACTTCGGCTATTGTGGACATTGCTGCTATAAACACTGGGGTGCATGTGCCCCTTCAAATCACTATGTTTGTATCCTTTGGATAAATACCTAGTAGTGTAATTGCTGGGTCATAGGGTAGCTCTATTTTTCACTTTTTGAGGAATATCCATACTATTTTCCAGAGTCGCTGCACCAGCTTGCATTCTAGGTTAGGAAAAATTTTAAGGGCGCCTGGGTGGCTCAGTCGTTGGGCGTCTGCCTTCGGCTCGGGTCATGATCCCAGGG
The DNA here is from genome assembly GCF_003265705.2 of Callorhinus ursinus. Classification (NCBI taxonomy): domain Eukaryota; kingdom Metazoa; phylum Chordata; class Mammalia; order Carnivora; family Otariidae; genus Callorhinus; species Callorhinus ursinus. The sequence goes on from NW_027397167.1 coordinate 280,155, forward strand.
TCCTGGGATCGAGTCCCGCATCGGGCTCCCTGCTCGGCGGGAAGCCTGCTTCTCCCTCTCCCACTCACCCTGCTTGTGTTCCTGCTCTCACTGTCTCTCTCTGTCAAATAAATAAATAAAATCTTTAAAAAAAAAAAAAAAGGAAAAATTTTAAGACACACATTATCAGGTGTTGGAAAAGTCAATGAGTAATATTAGAAGCCCCATACTGCTGAAGGGAGTGTAAATAATGCATTCGTATCTACTAAAGTTGAACACACCCAAACCTACCTACCCAGAAATCCACCCCAGGTATTTACCCAGGAGCAGGCATTCTCAGCCTTAGCACTGGTACCTGGAGCTCAACAATTCTTTAGTGTGTGAGAGGGATGGAGGACATGGGGAAGGCTGTCCTGTGCATCACAGAATGTTTAGCAGCACGGGTAGACTCTACCGGTTAGATACAGTAGCTCCCCACTTGCCAGGTATGACAACCAAAAGTGTCTCCCTGTCTCCTCCACACCCATTTTTCCCCTCCCCATGCCACACCACCCTATTCGATCACCACTGCTCTAATGGAACTACCGTACCTGTGCACCCGAGACCAGAATAAGAATGCCCACTCCAACACTGTTTATTTACAGTAGCAGAAACCAGAGACAGCCCCAATGGCCACCACTGGAATGGATGCAGTACCATCCGACAGAAAAAGTGAAATGAAGAACTTCAGCCACACATCCCACTGAATGAATCGCAAAAATACACTGAGCAAAACACCCCAGAAAGCTTGCTACATGCTTCATTTTATAAGGACCAAAAAGTTAAAACAAAACATATATATATAATCTGCAAACACATACACATGGTAAAACTATAAAGAAAAGCAAGGAAATGATTAAAAGGAACTTCAGGATAGTGGTTACCTCTGAAGAGAAAAGATGCAATTGGAGCAGACACACAGAGGATTTCTAAGGTTTTAGTAAAGTTCTATTTCTTAAACTGAGTGGGATAGTCAGAGTTGTTTCATTATTCCGGCTCATATGCATTTTATATGTATTTTTGCACACTCAAACATGCACACACAAAGGCACTGGGATACTTGCACACACGTGAGCAAACACTACTGGGGTAACCTGCTCAGTGCCCCTCAGGTGGGCAGCGGTCTGCAGTGATAAGGGAGTGGCAAGCAGAAAGTGTTCATCTGGGGTGTTCCAGAACACATGTATCTTGCACAGCGGGTGGAAGAAAATTAGAAAACAGTCATGTCCCCACTCTACAGTCTCACGAAGAATCTGCTTACAGAACCCTTATTTCCCAAAGCCCAGCCTGCCCACATCGCAGCTTGTGCACCGGCGTCTGTCACCACCTTACCTCCTCCTCTGCTCTGCTTGATGCTGCATGTAACTTCCCCTACAGCTTTTGAGAAAAGCTCACTGCCCAACCAGACCACAGGATGCAGCATCCTGGAAATGAACCCCCACGGGCCCTCAGGGAATCTGAGTATGTGACTATGACCTCTTTGGGTCTCCCACCTCCCTTCCCTGCAGACCTTCCTGGGCACTCAGGCAGGCTGGCTGTAGATGCTAGGTGTCTAAAGATTGGGAGAAAGACCTGGTCCTTCAAACTCTCTCCCCACTTCCCATTCACAAGTCAGCAGCCTGGTAAGAATGTAGATGACAGGGCCACCAGTGGTGAGCTCTGTGACTACAGGCAGATCACTGACCTTGTCTCACCTATAAAATGGGATCTTCGAGGTACCAATCCTAGTAGGGTTGTTGTGAGTACAAGAATCAGTGCATGTGAAGCTCTATAAGCATTAGCTATCATTTCAGATCCACAAACCCTCACCCACAATTCTCGCAAGTCAAAAGTGCTGGGAAAACTGAATACTTCTTCAAAATTCAGCAACAAACTCTGGTAGCAAAATCTAAAATGATGGGAGGCTCTTTGCAATGTCTATTTCTATTCTTAACTGTAGATATCCATACATTTTGCTACAGAAATTCTGTGTTTGATTAGGAGTGCTTTAGTATGACTTTGATAAACATAAAAATAACAAACACGTCTGGCCAGTTTGGGGTCAGAGAGTGTGACCTCCTGTGCTACCATTTCAGCCAGGCCCACCTCATCCCCTTTTTCTCTGTTGTGCCCCAGGCCCTCCTCTTCCATTCACCAGCACTCAGTGACAGCCCCCACCCAGTCATTGTGACATGGGCCCATCCTTACACCCAGCTGAGAACCTCTCCAGGTCACAATTGCAAGAGTCCTGGAATTAGGTCAAGACCACCAACCAGCCTGGTCCCCAGGGCTCCCCCACCCAGACCCTGCCTCTGCTCGTCCTTCTCCAAGTCAAGGGTTCCTCTCATACGGCTTTCACCTTGATTACCACATGCTGACCTCACCATGTGCCCCATGGCCAGGCAGTTGCAGAATTTATTCACCTTTATATCCCCAGAAGCCAACACAGCTCCTCACATGCCCCCAGTGAATACCTGCTGAACTGAACAACTCACACCACAGAGCAAGTGGCCATAGTTCAGGGAACCCAATCCACCTCCTCCTCCATCAGGCCTTCATTTCCATTTCACCTACAGACTTTGAGCCAGCTATTTAGAATAGAACTAGGAACTACTGATATTTGCTTGACCCTAACCAAAATATATTTGTAAAGATTCTCTGAAACCATGCACAGGAAATGGAGAGTAGGAGAGAGCCTGTCAATGAAGTCAGTTAACACAGTGGATTCAACCAGGACAGAAAGAGAAGCTAAGCAGCAAGAACAGCAGAAGCTACTTCTCCCTTTCAATGCTCCTCTGGCTGTTCTCTCTAGGTTCTCCATCCCCTCCTGTGTGGCTCCCTCTTGCCCTGCCTGACAGCACCAACAGAGAAATGGAACAAGAGTATGCAGTGCCCCTATATGCTAAGCAAATTCCCAACAACAATAACGTTCAGATAGAGGCTGTTAAGCAATCGTATTAAGTACCCCAACACTTCCTCATTCATTTGGAAAACATCAAAAGTGTCTACCAGGTGCTAACCATGTATGTGTAAAATTGCCACTTTAACAGGGCTACCAAGCAGAGATGGTAGAGATTAGGATCTGCAAAACAGGACATGGACCTAATTAGGGAGGTCACAGAAAACTTCCCTAAGGAAAAGATGACTAGATGGAGATGTGCAAGAAGAGTTAAGAATTCCCTGAGTAGACAGGGAACAGAATCCCTGTAGGGGAAACAGCAAACAAGGAGAAAAGCAAAGCCGTTAGAGCAGAGCAGGGAACCTGAGGGAGAGGGTACAAGAAGAGGCTGGACCAGCCATTTCAGGGCTTTGAGGGCACCACTAAGAAGACTCACCTTTGTCCTACAGCACAGGGAAGTTTTATTTATTTATTTTTGCATCTTTAATTTTAAGTTTTTATTTTTTTAAAGATTTTATTTATTCATTTGAGACACAGAGATAGAGGGAGAAAGAGAGCATGAGCAGGGAGAGAGGCAGAGGGAGAGGGAGAAGCAGGCTCCCCGCTGAGCCAGGAGCCCAATGTGAGGCTCGATCCCAGGACCCTGGGACCATGACCTGAGCCGAAGGCAGACACTTAACCTGAGCCACCCAGGCGCCCCTTAAGTTTTTATTTTAATCCTAGTCAACATACAGTGTTATATTAGTTTCACGTACAGAGTGATTCAATAATTCTATGTATCACCTGATGCTCATCAAAAGTGCTCTCCTTAATCGCCATCACCTATTTAACCCATGCCCCCACTCCCATCCCCTCCAGTAACCATCAGTTTGTTCTCTATAGTTAATGGTCTATATCTTAATTTATCTCCCCCTTTTTTTTTTTAGTAAAGGGAAATTTTAAAAGATTACAGACAGAGTATGACACAATCACTTGTACATTTTAATAAGCTTAGTCTGACTGTGGTGTGGACAACTGAGTGAGGGCACCAAAGCAAGCACAGGGAGACAAAATGTAGGATGGTGGTTCCCATGGAGAAAAGTGGGGCAGCCCAGGGAGGGTTCAAAAAGGAAACCAAGTCTGGATTGACTAGGGGTAGGGAAAGAGCTCATCAGGGAGGCCTTCCCCAGGAGTGGCTGAGTGGCTAGGGTAGGGTGGTATCATTCACAGAATCTGGGGGCACTAGAAGAGGACCAGATGTGAGTGAGCTGAGATATACTCATATTGAGACAGAAATGCTTTTGAGATAGCCCATAAAGGTATCGTGTACACCACAGGCTATGTGAGTCTGGAACAGAGAAATGGCCTGGGCTGGAATCATCACCGAGTGAGTTTTCTGAGGATTTGGGGTATGCTCAAAACCACAAGAATCCTTGAAGCCACAAGAGATCACCCAGGGAAAATACCTAAACTGAAAGAGAAGATGGCCAAAGAGGGCATCTTCAGAGATATCAGGACAGAAGAAGGTAGGCCTGAGAAGCAGGAGGAGAACCAGGTGAGGCTGACCGGCTAGGATTAGGTGGGTCAAGGCACAGAGGGGGACCACGAGCGCCAAAGCTGCCCGAGGCCCTGCTGGACATTCTCTATTGGGCCTGGCACAGAGGAAGGAAAGACCCTTTGACTTGAGACCTGGTGCTTCCAAGGCCACTC
>NW_027397167.1:284839-313703 GCF_003265705.2 Callorhinus ursinus
GCCCTTTGTCTATGTGGGTGGCGCGGCGGCGCATGGGGTGGGGGGGGGGGGGGGGGGGGGGGGGGGGGGGGGGGGCTCCACTGTTTAAAATGTAAATTTTTCCAGTGAGACAACACAACTAAATGCAACTAAATCCTGACTTGGATCCTATCCCACAGAAAGGAAATGGGTGAGAGGAGCAGGCCAATCCGAATAAAATCTGTAGATAAAGTGTCCTAGTTTTCCTGTTCTGTTAAATTAGATGTTAACATTTGGGGAGCCTAAAGGAATAAAAGGTGAGAATACTTTGTACTAGTTTCTAAACATTTTTTTAAATTCTGAAATTATTTCAAAAAGAATAAAAAAAAGACATTTTATAAATGTAAACGCCTCAAAGTTGAGCCACGTGCAAAACGGCTCCGGAAAAGCCTTTGTGAGACAGCGGCCCCCTTCCCCCCTGCCCCAATCACAACATCAAACGGAAAAAGGGAGAGGTAAACAAAAGACACTCCGCAATCGCAGGGGCAGGCAGGAGCGATAGAAGCGCCCGAGACCCGCTGCATCCGCACGTCGCAGAGCCACCCCTTCCCTGAGGGTGCGTGGCACGCGATCTGCGCCCCACCAGGCCCCACCGCAGCCCCGACTCCGCCCACAGGTCCCGGCCCCTGTTCCCCAGGGCATCCTGCGTCAGAGCACCCTGGCTGCCCAAAGGTTCTCAGGTCGCCCTGGCTGAGTCCGCAGCGCCCGGCCAGCCTCCCCGCCCCGCTGCAGGAGCGCCACTGCCGGCCCCTAGCAGCTTGGTGCCCAGGAGCCCATTGTCCCTGAACCAGTCCCTCCCGCCCACCATCCGCGCACGGCACGGAGGGCCCCCGCCTCGGGCACCGTTGAGAAAACGCAACGCCAGGCCCTGCCTCTCACACACCCAAACCAGGGCAGGTCAGCGACTCGAACGGGCCGACGCCTACCTCCGCGCTCCGGGCGGCCGAAGTCTGGGCGAGCTGCGCGCGACGCAGCGCGGCGCAACGAACCCCGAGTGCCCGACTGCGAGAGCTGGGGCGTCGCGGCCGCGCAACGTCCGGCACCAGAGCGCTCGCGGCGCCCGGGCTCGCCTTCTGTGTCCCGCCCCGACCACGCCCCGGCCACGCCCCCGACCCGAGCAACCACCGAGAGGCCCGGGCCTCCGCGGAGCCTAGAGGGAACTGGAAAGTACCTCCGCGGGTTGGTAAAAGCGGCAGAAATGTCCGCGGAATTGCACGCCGGCTCCTCTCACCCAGCTCACTCCCGAAGTAGCTCAGACACGTTTGTCGCTCGTACTCGCAAAGGCACGAAGCCATTTTTCGCTCTATGATGGTGGTTCTGTAAACAGGAAGATGTAGGGGGTCTCTGGGAAAAGACAGTCATCGCTTTCTCGACAGAAGAAAAGTCATTCTAGGCCCTCCGGCCATCTTGCCAAAGAATATAAGAGCCAACAGCCACATAATTATGTAAGGTACAACAAATCAGCGGCAAAACTCCCAGGGCTGACTCAGGAGTGAAGACTACCTGACACGCATACTTCGGTTACTTTTGCAGGATCTAAACCTCTCCGAGCACCCAGATAACAAGACCAAATGGAGCCACAGAATTGATGGGGCCGACCGTGGCTGGCATTGAGTTTGACCTGGACTCAGTCAACTTAGGATGACTTCTACCCCACTGCCATTATGGATTCCCCTTGTGAAAACCCCTTCAGGAATCTGTATGCTCCCTTAGCTTGAAACTTACCCAATTTTGTTCAAAGGAGGAGACACTGTTTTGGGAAAGATCCCCGGTTTTCTCCTAGTTGCAAGTAAAACTCTAATTTTCCTATTCTTTGGCGTGGTTGTGTCTTTTGGCTCCACATCCACCAAAAGGCGGACCCAGCAGTTCTCCAGTGCGGCCCCAGACCAACAGCTGCTTCACCTGGGAACTTAGTAAAAAAGCAAATCCTGGAGCAATGTCCCTGGAGCAATGTCGAATGAGAAACTGAGGGCAGGCCCAGCAATCCCTGTCTTTATGTCCCTTGAGGCGATCCTGATGCAAACTAGGTTTTGAAAACCACTGTTCTGTGACAGGATTTCTTAACCTCCGCAGTCGGGACATTTTGGCCTGGATAATTCTTTGTATTGGGGGCCTGTCCTGTGCATTAGGAGTAAAATCACCGGATAAAATACATGGTGACCTGTTAAATTTGATTTTCAGGTAAACAACAGTGTTAATTTAAGATTCATATATAATTGAGAGTTCTGTATTTTATGTGGAGACACTACCCCTTGTGTATTTTATTTGCTAAATCTGGCAATTTTAATTGTAGAATATTTGAACGTTCCTGGCCTCAACCTACTAGGTGTCAGTAGCACTACACCCTTGTCCCTCCAGTTATGACAACCAAAAATGTCTCCAGTGTCTTCGATGTTAAATAAAAAATTCAACTGAGTAAATTTTAAAGATCTAATTGGCTTTATTAAATAATTCACAAATCAGGCAGCATCCCATCTAGCAAACAGAAGAATGCTATGATGAATTATACAAAACGGAAAGTTTTTATAGAAGGAAGGTGGGACAAGAAAGCTATTAGCAAAAGAAAAGGATTGTTCTGGGAGATACTTCTATCACTTGTGGGGAAAGGCAAGGAGTCTTATCTGCAGTTGACCTCATCTGCCTTTGGGGGATGGAGAGGGCCCATGAGGAAGACTGGCACTGATCAAAAAACATTATTTACTGGTAAAGACTACATTTCTGGGGGAGGTTGAAACTGCAATTATTATATTTTTTATGTATTTTCTCGTTTACAATTTCTTTTTTTTCCTTTTTTTAAAAGATTGTATTTTTTAAAGTAATCTCCACACCCAACATAGGGCTTGAACCCACAACCCTAATATCAAGAATCGCATTCTCTATTGCCTGAGTTAGCCAGATGCCCCTAAACTGCAATTAGATTAGTATTAATCCTCAATTTAGGGATTCAACCTAAGTGACACCATTTTGGGGCTGTGGTTTTCTTTTTAACATTGGAGAAGCAAAATACCCCCTTCACCCCAACCCACCCTTACCTTCACACCTTGAGGATCACTGCTTTATAAGATACATGGGGCAGTGTACTTCACAGAAAAGGGTGACTTGGCTTCAAAGAGTTTGTCTAAACACAAATATTCTTGGGAACAAACTATGCTAAACATCTAAGACAGCTAAGTAGAAGAGCTTTTGCATTTGCTTTTCTCCACAAGGCGTTTATTTTTTGTTTTTATCGTTGTTAAAAAGAAAATCAGGCTCAAAATGGTGTCACTTAGGTTAAGACCTCAAATCAGTAAAGCAATGCTTAATGCCTAACCTAACTGCAGTTTCAACCACACAGAAATAATAGCCTTCAACCAGTCAACATGGGGATTTCCTGGTCAGCACGAGGAAATATACTGATAGATCCCTTCAATTCTCCTTAGAAGGACAACTTTGCTTAAAACAATGGGTTCTTGGCTAATAATTTCCTTTTTTCCCACTCCCTCATTATCTTTAAAAACATTTCCTTTTGTGTAGCCCTTTGGAGCTCCCCACTGCTTGCTAGATGGGATGCTGCCTGGTTCATAAATCAATTAATAAAGCCAATTAGATTTTTTAAATTTACTTAAGTTTTTGTTATTTAACAGATTTGGTAGCAGCGGTGGGATTCGAAGCAAGCCTCTGGCAGCTTTCAGGGACAATAAGAAAAATGGGCATGCTCTCTATGACCACTTTGATGTCACTGTCTTTCTCACATTTCCAAGGGCTATAGGTTAGTTCTTCTGAGTTCTGAGTTCCACTCCTTTTGCATTTGAGCTCCCAATCTAATTGGCATTCTTTTATAGGGAACATCAACTTGAGTTGCTAGACAGTCATTCCCAGAACCAACTGAGTTTGTATATTTGCCTGGAGCACAACTGAGCTGGCAGAGGGTCAGCCCAGGTCCAAGCACCTAGCCTTTCAGACCACAATTCCCTGGATGGACAATCTCAGCAGGTTCCATGGGAATTGGCAGTGGTGTGCAACAAGGCCTTCTTGTGACCACTAATATCTCTTGGTTACTGCCAATACACTAAGGTGCACGTATTTGTTTGTCTTGTTTGATGTAGATAAGGGCTATTGCTAGTGGGGATCTCAGAAGCCAAAAAGCTACAAAAATTGGTGGGCATAGGTCGAGCACTTAAAGGCTATTAGAGCACTTGCCACTTCAAGAAGACTCCTGGGTTAGGATAGGTGGGTCATGGAATGGGTTAGAGTGATACTAGTTCACCCACCAACATCAAGAAAACTTCCATGCAACAAGGTACACTGTAAAACATGCACAAACATCAACCCTGTGGCCCATCCCTTCCAGGTATTAGTTCAGGTCTGAGAACCCAAAGGCTTAGCTAATGGGATCCTTAAATTCTAGAGCCAAGCATGCCACCTTCCAGCACATTTGCTTATTTTATGTCCAAGAACTATAGTCCTGAAAGTTGCAGATATCTAGCAAAAACAACAAAATCTTACTAAGCTTGTTTTGTGTCCTGAGGAATTTGGGTTGATAACCATCAGGTTGGGAGCCCCCGAATAAGACAGGACATAAAAGTGAGCTGCAAAATGAACAAACCTTTTAGAATCTCTAAAAGAAAGAAAGAAGATTTTATTTGAGCCTAAGTTAGGACAGCTGCCCAGGAAACATGATCTTCACAAAGAAGGGAGTGCTCTGGAGAATGAACCGGTTTTATAGGGTTATATGCTTTTTTACCTCTTGTAAAAGCTCAAAAGATTAAAGATTAACATATAGGCAGGAATAAAAGTTGTAACATCAAAGAATGCAGGAATAAGAAGCATTGTCCTAAGGACAAGGTAGTTTTCCTACTCATTTACCAAGCAGATATACAATGCATGCTTGGAGGACTTGAGTACAGTTTTGACCCCCCCAAGATATTTAACCAGTCACTGTGGGGATTTCTTGGTCAGCATTAGGAAATTTAATGATAGACACCCTCTAATCCCCTTAGGAGAGCAACCTTGCCTAAAACAATGAATTCTTTGGTAATAATTTTAGTTTTTCTACTCCTCTACCTTTAAAACCTTTTTCTGCAGCCTTTGGGAGCTCACCTCTATTTGCTAGATGGGATGCTGCCTGATTCACGAATAAATTAATGAAGCCAAAGAGATCTTTAAAATTTACTTGCCTGAATTTTGGTTATTTAACATTGTAAAGTGTGTTCCAAAACACCCGGGTCAGAAAAATAAGTTATGCCAATTTGTGAGATTCTGCAGCCAATGGTGCACTCAAGTTTGTCATTGTTCATTCCACATATATGCACTGAGGCCCTAGACACCAGGAACAGCAGAGGACAAAACGTGCTTGCTCTCATGGAACTCACTTTCTAATAAACGAGGTACTCAAGAATCAAGTAATATGTAATGTGCCAAAATGTGATAGGCACTGTGAAAAATAAAGCCAGTTAAAGGGATAAACGATGAGCCCTAGAAGGGTGGGGTGCTATTTTAAGTAAGGTAGAGGCAGTGTTTCTTAGACTGCTTTGTTCCCCAGAACCTGTGTCTCACTTATTCCTTCATTCAACAAATGTCTAATGAATACCTACTCTGTAAGTCACTGCTCTACTCTAAGCGCTGTTGTTAGAACAGTGAGGGGAAAAAAAGACCAAAAAAGCCTCTTGTCTTCATGGTGCTTACATTATAGTGAAAAAAACAATAAACAAGCAAGTAAAATATATATTAGAGAGTGCTATGAAGAAAAATGAATGAAGTGTTTCCTATAGTGAGTCTCACATGGTTTGTCTCCCTCTCTGATATCTTCCCATTCAAGTTTCCCTCACTTCCCCTATTGTCCTCTGCACTATTCCTTATATTCCACATATGAGTGAAACCATATGATAATTGTCTTTCTCTGCTTGACTTATTTCACTTAGCATAACCCCCTCCAGTTCCATCCATGTCAATGCAAATGGTGGGTATTCATCCTTTTTGATGGCTGAGTAATATTCCATTGTATATATGAACCACATCTTTTTTTTTAAGATTTTATTTATTTATTTGAGATAGAAAATGAGAGAGAGAGAGCGCGCGCATTAGAGTAGGGAGGGTCAGAGGGAGAAGCAGATTCCCTGCTGAGCAGTGAGCCGGATCCAGGACTCGATTCTGGGACTCCAGGATCATGACCTGAGCCAAAGGCAGTCGCTTAACCAACTGAGCCACCCAGGTGCCTCTGAACCACATCTTCTTTATCCATTCATCTGTTGAAGGACATCTTGGCTCCTTCCAGTCTGGCCATTGTGGACTTTGCTGCTATGAACATTGGAGTGGATGTGCCCCCTCTTTTCACTACATCTGTATCTTTGGGGTAAATACCCAGTAGTGCAATTGCTGGATCATAGAGTAGCTCTATTTTTAACATCTTGAGGCACCTTCATATTGTTTTCCAGAGTCACTGTACCATCTTGCATCCCCACCAATAGTGTAAGAGGGTTCCCCTTTCTCCACATCCTGGCTGACATTTGTTTCTCCCTGTCTTGTTAATTTTAGTCATTCTAACTGGTGTAAGGTGGTAACTCATTGTGGTTTTGATTTGTATTTCCCTGATGGCTAGGGATGTGGAACATTGTTTTATGTGTCTGTTAGCCATTTGTATGTCTTCTTTGGAGAAGTGTCTGTTCATAGTCTTCTGCCCATTTCTTGACTGGATTCTTTCTTTTTTGGGTGTTGAGTTTGCTAAGTTCTTTATAGATCTTAGATACCAGCCCTTTATCTGATATGTCATTTGCAAATATCTTCTCCCATTCCGTGTGTTGCCTTTTAGTTTTATTGACTCTTTCCTTTGCTGTGCAGAAGCTTTTTATCTTGATGAAGTCCCAAAAGTTCATTTTTGCTTTTGTTTCCCTTGCCTTTGGAGATGTGTCTTGCAAGAAGTTGCTGTGGCCGATGTGGAAGAGGTTACTGACTATGTTCTCTAGGATTTTGACAGATTCCTGTCTCACATTTAGCATTATCATGAGAGCAAAGAGGCAACGTACAGAAAGGGGAAAATATTTTCAAATCATATGTCTCAGTATCTATATTTCCAGAATAAATTAAAAAAACTCTTATAACATAAGAAACAAACAACACAATTTAAAAATCGGTGAAGGAATGGAAGTTTTGAATCAGTATATTGTACACCTGAAGCTAATATTACACTGTATGTTAAAAAAACATAATTATTTATTTATTTATTTATTTATTTATTTATTTTTCAAGGTTTGATTTATTTATTTGAGAGAAAGAGTCAAAGAGAGCATGAGTGGGGGGCAGGGAGAGGGAGAAGCAGACTCCCCAGTGATCAGTGAGACAGGTGCACGGCTTGATCCCAGCACCCTAGGATTCATGACCTGAGCCAAAGGCAGACAATTAACTGACTGAGCCACCCAGGCACCCTTAATAACCATAATTTAAATAAAAACTTTTTAAAAAATGGGCAAAGGACTTGAGCAGCCATTTCTCCAAAGACGATGTACAAATGGCCAATAAGCATGTGAAAAGATGCTCAACACCACTAATCATTAGGGAAATGAAAATCAAAAACACAATGAGATACCACTTCACACCTTTAAGAGTGGCTGTAATAAACCAACGAACCAATAAAAAATGGAGAATAGTAAGTGTTGGTGAGGACCTGGAGAAACTGGAAAATATATATCTGTTGGGAAGGTGAAATGGCGAAGCTGCTGTGGAAAATAGCAGTCTCAAAATGTTACACATAAAATTACTATATGAGGGTGCCTGGGTGGATCAGTCGTTAAGCATCTGCCTTCACCTCAGGTCATGATCTCAGAGTCCTGGGATCAAGTCCTGCATCGGGCTCCCTGCTGAGCAGGGAGCCTGCTTCTCCCTCTGCCTCTCTCTCTCTGTCTATTATGAATAAACAAATAAAATCTTTAAAAAAAATTACTATATGAGCCAGCAATTCCACTCTCAGGTATATACCCAATAGAACTGAGAATAGGGGCTCAAACAAATATTGTACACAAATATTCATAGCAGCACTATTTACAATAGCCTGAATGTAGAAACAATTCAAAGGTTAATTAATGGTTGAATTGATGAACATATTGGTGTGTGTGTGTGAAAAATATTAGTTAGCCATGAAAAGGAATGAAATAGTGATACATATTACCAACGATACATTTGGAAACATTATGTTAAGTGAAAGAAGCCAAATACAAAATGGCCAAGTATTCTATTCTATTCCATTTATATGCAATACACAGAATAGGTAAATCCATAGAAATAGAATGCATATTGGTGGCGACCAAAGCCAAGGGCATGGGGGTGGGGGCAGAAGCTGGAAATAAGGAGAAACTGTTTAATATAGGGTTTTACTTTGAAGTGGTGGGAATGTTTTGAAATTAGATAGAGGTGGTGGTTGCAGGACTTTGTAAATGTACTGAATGCCACTGAATTGTTCACTTTAAAATGAATGATTTTATGTAATGTGAACTTCACCTTAACAAAATTTGTAGAAACAAATAAAATATGTGGTATGTTAATCATAAGTCTGCTAGGAAGATGGGAGAGGGCTTCAATTTAAAATAAAGGGGACTAATATAACATTGTATGTTAGCAACTGGAATGAAAATAAAAACTTAAGAAGAGTATTAATACATGAACAAATAAATAAACAAGCATTTATTTATCTGAAATTCAAATTTAATTGTGAGCCCTACAAGTACAGCATCCTTTCTTGATCAAAACTCTTCAGAGTATAGGGATAGAGGGTACACACCTCAATATCATAAAAGCCATCTATGAAAAACCTACAGTGAATATCATTCTCAATGGGGAAAAGCTGAGAGCTTTTCCCCTAAGGTCAGGAACGCGGCAGGGATGTCCACTCTCACCACTGCTATTCAACATAGTATTAGAAGTCCTAGCCACAGCAATCAGACAACAAAAAGAAATCAAAGGCATCCAAATCGGCAAAGAGGAAGTCAAACTCTCACTCTTTGCAGATGATATGATACTGTATGTGGAAAACCCAATAGACTCCACCCCAAAACTGCTAGAACTCATATAGGAATTCAGTAAAGTAGCAGGATATAAAATCAATGCATAGAAATCAGTGGCATTCCTATACACCAACAAGACAGAAGAGACACAAATCAAGGAGTAGATCCCATTTACAATTTCACCCAAAACCATAAGATACCTAGGAATAAATTTAACCAAAGAGGCAAAGGATCTGTACTCAGAAAACTATAAAATACTCATGAAAGAAATTGAAGAAGACACAAAGAAATCGAAAAACGTTCCATGTTCATGGATTGGAAGAACAAACATTGTGAAGATGTCAATGCTACCTAGAGCAATCTACACATTCAATGCAATCCCCATCAAAATACCATCCACTTTTTTCAAAGAAATGGAACAAATAATCCTAAAATTTGTATGGAACCAGAAGAGACCCCGAATAGCCAGAGGAATATTGAAAAAGAAAAGCAAAGCTGGTGGCATCACAATTCCAGACTTCCAGCTCTATTACAAAGCTGTCATCATCAAGACAGTATGGTACTGGCACAAAAACAGACACATAGATCAATGGAACAAAATAGAGATCCCAGAAATGGACCCTCAACTCTACAGTCAACTCATCTTTGACAAAGCAGGAAAGAATGTCCAATGGAAAAAAGACAGTGTCTTCAACAAATGGTGTTGGGAAAATTGGACAGCCACATTTAGAAGAATGAAACTGGACCATTTCCTTACACCACACACAAAAGTAGACTGCAAATGGTTGAAAGGCCTAAACGTGAGACAGGAGTCCATCAAAATCCTAAAGGAGAACACAGGTAGCAACCTCTTCGACCTCAGCCGCAGCAACTTCTTCCTAGAAACGTCGCCAAAGGCAAGGGAAGCAAGGGCAAAAATGAACTCTTGGGATTTCATCAAGATAAAAAGCTTTTGCACAGCAGAAGAAACAGTCCACAAAACCAAAAGACAACCGACAGAATGGGAGAAAATATTTGCAAATGACATATCGATAAAGGGCTAGTATCCAAAATCTATAAAGAACTTATCAAACTCAACACCCAAAGAACAAATAATCCAATCAAGAAATGGGCAGAAGACCTGAACAGACATTTTTCCAAAGAAGACATCCAAATGGCCAACAGACACATGAAAAAGTGTCCAACATCACTTGGCATCAGGGAAATCCAAATCAAAACCTCCATGAGGTACCACCTCACACCAGTCAGAATGGCTAAAATTAAACAAGTCAGGAAACGACAGATGTTGGTGGGGATGCGGAGAAAGGGGAACCCTCCTACACTGTTGGTGGGAATGCAAGCTGGTGCAACCCCTCTGGAAAACAGTATGGATGTTCCTCAAACAGTTGAAAATAGAGCTACCATACAATCCAGCAATTGCACTATTGAGTATTTACCACAAAGATACAAATGTAGGGATCCGAAGGGGTACGTGCACCCCGATGTTTATAGCAGCAATGTCCACAATAGCCAAACTGTGGAAAGAGCCAAGATGTCCATCAACAGATGAATGGATAAAGAAGAGGTGGTATATATACACAATGGAATATTATGCAGCCATCAAAAGGAATGAGATCTTGCCATTTTCAACAACGTGGATGGAACTGGAGAGTGTTATGCTGAGCGAAATAAGTCAATCAGAGAAAGACATGTATCATATGACCTCACTTATATGAGGAATTCTTAATCTCAGGAAACAAACTGAGGGTTGCTGGAGTGGTGGGGGGTGGGAGGGATGGGGTGACTGGGTGATAGACATTGGGGAGGGTATGTGCTATGGTGAGCACTGTGAATTGTACAAGACTGATGAATCACAGATCTGTACTTCTGAAACAAATAATGCAATATATGTTAAGAAAAAAAGAAGAAGAAGAAGATAGCAGGAGGGGAAAAATGAAGGGGAGTAAGTTGGAGGGGGAGACGAACCATGAGAGACGATGGACTCTGAAAAACAAACTGAGGGTTCTAGAGGGGAGGGGGGTGGGGGGATGGGTTAGCCTGGTGACGGGTATTAAAGAGGGCACATTCTGCGTGGAGCACTGGGTGTTATGCACAATGAATCATGGAACACTACATCAAAAACTAATGATGGAATGTATGGTGATTAACATAACAATAAAAAATTATGAAAAAAATTGTGAGCCCTACAACTCATAGTATGTATCACCCTTATCTTTAGTAAAGACATGAAGGAGTTGAGGTTTCCAGCTGCTGTATTGACAGTTAGACAAAGGGGGGCACAGCAGATGTAGGGAGGGAAGGAGGGAGGCTCGGAGACTACTGAGTTTTCGAGACAGGAGATGAAGTTGAGTGGGGCCAGAGTGGAAGCAACGAAGTTGCTACAAAATGGTGGGTTATATTTGAAGGTGGAGTGGATGGAACTTGCTAATGTGAGTGCAAGAGAGGAGTCTGGGCTGACCCCCCCTCCTAGGTTTTGTGTTGAACTGCTATAAGTGTGGAAGGGCCATTAGTTAAGATCAGAAATATGGCAGTGAGAGGAGCAGGTTGGGCCTGGGGTGGGCAGAGATCAGGAGTTCAGTTTGACCTGTTCCGTGTCAGCTGCCTGTTACACATCTGCAGTTCAAGGAGGAACTCCCAGATGGAGAGATAAATTGGCTGGAGAGTATGAATGGTATGTAACGCTACAAGTCACTGGGTGTTATATACAACTAATGAATCATTGAACATTACATCAAAAACTAGTGATGTACTATATGTTGGCTAATTGAATATAAATAAAAATAAATAAATAAAGCTACACAAGTCTGAGTGAAAACATCAGTCATGAGAGTGAGTGAATGGGGATGCCGGGTAGAAGCAGGGCCCCTTTCCAGGCCATCTGTCCTTCTGACCAGGGAAGCTGAGCCGGGTAAGCTTGGGTCCCTGAGCCAGTCTCAATGCTTGCCCATGCATGTAGGCAAGATCTCCACTGCTGAGGTGGAAAGGAAAGGACACTGGCCCCCCAGACCCAGTCAGGAAGCCCAGGCAATTTAAACAATTCCCAAGGAAGGAGCATAAATTTCTGTATCCAACTCAAGTTTCAGTTATGTGGAGATAAAACAGAAATTTGGGGTTGAACTCTTCCTGAAATGTATTTATCTGCTCACAGTATGGTGACCATCACTAAATAACTCTCAAATCATTCTCTTTATTCTTACTTCAAAAAATGAAATAGAAGACAAAATTTCAGAGCATCACATCTGGTAGAGATAAATTCTACACAAATTTTATTTCAGTTTTGACTGAGTATGTATAACTGTGAGTGATTGTGTTTATGTATGTGAGAGTGGGTGGTTTGCATGTGGTGTGCGTGTGATATGTGCTGTATGCATGAGTGAACTGGGTCCACTCACAAAATGGATCATTCCTATGGCCCTTAGGCTAGTTGCAGACAGTGTGATGTGTGGTAAAGGGTCACACTTGAGGACCTGGAGGCCTGAACTTGAATCTTGGCCCTGCCTCTTAGAAGCTTAGTAACCTTGGATGAATTTCTTGGTCACATTGGATCTCAATTTTTTTTTTTTATCCAAGAATTAGGGACATAATGACAGTACCTACTTCATGATGTCATAAGAATTAAATGAAAAATATCAAATGTAAAACGTTTAGAAAGAGACTAAAAGCACATGCCAATCACATGCAATACAAGATTCTGGTTGGACGCTAGTGAAAAAGCTTGTGAAATGTGAATAAGGCCAACAGTTTAGTTAGCTTCCTGGTTTTGACAACAGTGCTATGCTTACATGAAATATTAGCATTAGGAGGGGCTATATTCTTTTGGCTATTTTTGTAATTTTTCTGTATGTCTAAAATATTTTTTAAATAAATATAAACATGTATGTTGTATATACATACACATGTATATATGCCCATAAACATATGTAAATATGATCTATGTTGAGTGTATTGGCGGCAAGAAGCCACTGCATTTTACCCTCCTGAGATTTTTTTATTAGCCTACTCTTTGAAAAATTATGATTCTTCCACTATAGTTCCCTATTGATGGCCTTCATTATCACAGAAAAGTAAGCATTGTTTTCTTAAAAAGTTTCCTATTGAACACTCCAGGGAAGATCCCAAGTGGCACTGGTTAATGAGCATTTATTATGATGGTCCTTTGGCTTCTGCCAACATTCCTTTTCCCCAAAAGGCCAGGCTTGGGCCACACAGACATACATGCTGCCTCCCTCTTGGGGAAGCAAGGAAGCAAGTGGTAAGAGTCCAGTATGGGATTGCAGGGAGCTGGGATTTTTTTAACTCCATAAATATACTTCTCCAACATAGAAATCAAACCCTCCAAACACCATCTCCCATCCCAACCACTTAGGAAGATATTTTTCCTCTTCAGTTGTACTATTTGTTCAATACCTGAGTCTATAATTTGAATAAAAGAAGATCAACCTTGGAGCAAAAATTATTCCTAAAGGAGTCCTGACGGTAACAAATCCCTTGGTACCAAATCAAAAATCACCCTCATTTCTTAGCACAAGAGAGTAATTAGTCGCTAAGGTGAGAGCTCATTTCAGTGATCACATTAGGATTAATACAAACACTATTTCTTTCTATTACTGGAAGTATACTCAACTATCAAGCAGTGATAGTAATAGCAATAATTCATACATGCATATTATTGACAATTTTATCCTCTATCTTTATGCTAATAAAATAAGCATTCCTCAAGAAACCTGACATATAGCAGCCACTAAGAACTCTGTCTTCATTACTTTGCCAGTTTGGATGGGAAGCAAGTTAGTGCAGACTGGAGGTGAATTCAGCAAGTCCTTTAGCAACAATAGTTTGCACAAAATGCATTAAGACAGATTATTAAAGGGACATGTTGTACATTGAAGTGCACATACAGGATAGGAAAGGTTGTCAGGAAGAGATCTATCTCCAAGGTAAGCTAAGAACAGAAGCTTGGGTGGAGAGTGTAGAAGAATGCAGCGGAGTAGGAGGACCCTAGGCTCATCTTGTCCCAGACACTAGATAACTATCAAATCATTCTAAATACCACAGGAATCGATCTGAAGACTGACAGAAAAACTCCACAACTACAGGGAAAGAAGAGTCCACATCAAAGAAGGTAGGAAGTGCGGAGACATGTTTTAGGGGAGAGGTCATAAGTGCCCTGAAGGGGAGGGAGCTGTGGTTGCAAAGAAGGGTGGGAGAAAGTGGAGCACAGGGGAATGGATAAGAACATTTCTCCAAAACCATTGGCTGGGAAGGGCTGATTTTTGTGAGTTCTTGCAACCAGTGGGGCTTAAGTCTGAAGTTTTAATGGTCTGTGGGCTTGACTGCGTTAGAACCCTAAAGGGCACTGCCCTGCTCCTAGAGAGAAGGCAGGTAAACAACCCAGAGATAGACAGCATGATTGGAAGAACACCTGGGGCACACAAGCAGGGAGATTAGTCACTCTTCTTGGAGCACATCCCTGAGAGGCAGCATCCACAAGAGATGCTTCACCCGGAACAAAGGAGCTGGCCAGCACCTTTACTCTGCCACCCCTCAGCATGAACACAGAGCCATCTGCAGGAAGCAGCACAATACCCAAATGGCTACATAACTTTGCAGGATCCCCAGGGTCACAGAAAGAACAAGGTGCCTGAGTGTGGCAGATTTCCCAAGCATTAGTGAAGAGGAAAATTACCCAGAGCAGGCCTGGGCCGGCAGGCCCCCCAAAACGGGAAGTTACTAAAAATGGCTTGAGATAACCAGAAGCCCCGCTGGGAGCAAGAGGTAAACCAGCTGATTCTGCTTTGGTGAACAGGCTTCCCGCCACAAGCTCCCATCTGCTCTAACCACTGTTCCTGCATAAAGCACCACCCCCCGCCCCAGTTTAAACCCACCTATCAGCAGTCAGCACAGTCCTTGTAACCTGACCCCCTGCACTCCCCTATAAAAAAGCTGTATAACCCCAATGCCCCGGGGCCCAGAATTTCGAGCGTGAGCTCCTCTGGGTCTGTTGGCATAAAATAAACCCGAGTTCTACTTCTCCGAGCGTCGCTTGGTTTCTCACAGGTCTGATTTTTATTCTTCCACAACATTGGAGCAGGGAAACCAGTTACAGCCTGTGAGCCCGGGAGGGGGCTCTCAGTTGAATTCGCCCATAAACCGCAAACCCTGCACAATCCAGTGACAGCTCTCAGTGCGTGTGATGTGGTTTTTAGAGTGTAGCTGAGGTTCAGTCCAGAGCTGACGACCAAGAATTAATTCTTGAGAAGTCTTTGGTGCAAAACAGCGGTTTTATTAAAGCAAGGGGACAGGAACCGTGAGGAGAAAGAGCACTGCACTGGGGGCTTGAGGAGTGATTATATACTCGGGAGGTGGGGGAAGTAAGGAAAAGGGAGGTTTCAAAAGAACTTTCATATGTTAAAGAGGACTGACCTACAAGATACTGGAGGCCTTGCCATTGTCGAGTTAAGGTTGTTTTCCCCTCTAGCAAGGTATTAACATTAAGATAGTTGGGAGCTTCCTGGAAGAATGTCACACTTGTCCCACCGAAGGAGTAGGTTACAGGTGTCAGCTTAGGCTTTGTCTTCAGCTAGCCTTCTGCACCCTCATCACGTTGTGGGGGGGGTGGGGTCTTGCAGAGGACAAAAAAGTGGTGGCCCTCTGCCTTCCCCAGGTAGGGACATTGTGGGTGCAGGCATGACCAGATGACCGCTTTCCTTGGGGGTCCTGCAAAGGATAGAAATGCAGAGACCCTCTGCCTTCCCCGAGTAGGGGCAGTAGGGGCGGCACAGACACGCACATGACCTGGTAACTCTCGGGGCGGGGCGGGGGGGGGGAGGGTTGCTGCAAAGAACAGAAAAGCACAACCTCCGCCTTTCCCCAGAAGGATCAGTGCAGGCGAGCACCACAGGAGTCTGCACAGTGTGGCACACACAAAAGTAAAAACTCAGTATCCCTGAATTTTACTGAAGAGAGGGGACCACAGTCTTTCAGTTCCTGGGTTGGAGATCTGGGTCGGCCATTTTTATTTTCATCCTCTAAAGAGTTCCAGAAAGCCTTCAGGGAACAAACTCCACATAGAAAAGTCAAAAACAGCTTAGGCTGAGCGCAGCCCTCTGGCAAGGGGTGATACAACTCCTTCCTGGCAAAGACACCTGAGAATCAATGCAACAGAATCCTCCCCCAGCAGATCAGCTGGAAGAACAGGGAACACCGAGTTTACGGAACACACAGCACTGCAAAACTCTAGCTCTAGGGGAAAATAGTTTATAGAACTCAAGATTTTTTTCTCATGATTCATTTATATTTCCTTTTCTCCATAACATACCTAGTAATAAACCTAACAAATAGGTAAAGGATCTGTACTCACAAAACTATAGAACACTTATGAAAGAAAATGAGGAAGACACAAAGAAATGGAAAAACATTCCATGCTCATGGATTGAAAGAATAAATATCGTTAAAATGTTTATGCTACCTAGAGCAATCTACACATTCAATGGAATCCCAATCAAAATACCATTGGACATTTTTCACAGAGCTAGAACAAATAATCCTAAAATTTGTATGGAACCAGAAAACACCCCAAATGGTCAAAGGAAAGTTGAAAAAGAAAAACAATGCTGGTGTCATCACAAGGCCAGACTCCAAGCTATATTACAAAGCTGTAATCATCAAGACACTATGGCCCTGGCACAACAACAGACACATAGATCAATGGAACAGAATAGAGAACCCAGAAATGAACCCTCAACTGTATTGTCAACTAATCTTCAACTGTGCAGGAAAGAATATCTAATGGAAAAAGGACAGGTTTTTCAACAAATGGTGTTGGGAAAATTGGACAGCCACATGCAGAAGAATGAAACTGGACCATTTCCTTACACCACACACAAAAATAGACTCAAAATGGATGAAAGCTCTCAATGTGAGACAGGAATCCATCAAAATCCTTGAAGAAAACACAGGCAGCAACCTCTTCAACCTCAGCTGCAGCAACTTCTTGCTAGATACATCTCCAAAGGCAAGGGAAACAAAACCAAAAATGAACCATTGGGACTTCATCAAGATAAAAAGCTTCTGCACAGCAAAGGAAACAGTCAACAAAACTAAGAGGCAATCCATGGAATGGGAGAAGATATTTGCAAATGACATTACAGATAAAGGGCTGGTATCCAGGATCTAAAAAGAAGTTACCAAACTCAACATCCAAAAAACAAATAATCCAGTCAAGAAATGGGCAGAAGACATGAACAGGCATTTCTCCAAAGAAGACATACAAATGGCCAACAGACGCATGAAAAAATTCGAAGGAGCCTCTGCACTCCAATGTTCATAGCAGCAATGTTGACAAGAGCCAAACTGTGGAAAAAGCCAAGATGTCCATCAACAGATGAATGGATAAAGAAGATGTGGTTCATTTTTACAATGGACTATTACTCACCATCCGAATGGATGAATATTTACCATTTACATCAACATGGTTGGAACTGGAGGGTATTATGTTGAACAAAATAAGTCATATAGAGAATGACAATTATCATATGGTTTCACTCATATGTGGAAAGAAGAAATAATGCAGAGGTTCATAGGGAAGGGAAGGAAAACTGAATGGAAGTCATGAGTGGGATACAAACCATGAGAGATTCTTATAGGAAACAAACAGGTTGCTGGAGGGGAGATGGGTGGGGGAATGGGGTAATTGGGTGATGGGAATTAAGGAGGGCACATGATGTGATAATCCCTGGGTGTTACATGAAACTGATAAATTATTGAACACTACATCTGAAACTAATGATGTACTATATGTTAGCTAATTGAATTTAAATACAAATTTTTAAAAAAATGAATTATTGGGACTTCATCAAGATAAAAAACTTCTGCACAGCAAAGGAAACAATCAAAAAAACTAAAAGGCAACCTTCAGGATGGGAGAACATATTTACAAATGACATATCTGATAAAGGGCTAGTTTCCAAAATCTAGAAAGAACTTACCACACTCAATACCCAAAAAACAAAATAACCCAGTTAAGTAATGGGCAGCAGACATGAATAGATATCTACATCTATATATATAGATATATATACATATGTGTGTGTATATATAAATGTGTATATATTATAAATTTGTATATACATTTTTATATATGTGTTTATATAAAGTATATATATTATTATATATATCTATTACATATCTATATGGATAAAGCATAAAGAAGATGTGGTATGTTTATATATCAGATATGGAAATATTCTTATTGTTATTATTTATCATTTTATTTTATATGTGTGTGTATACAATGGAATATTACCCAGCCATCAAAAAGAATGAAATCTTGCTATATGCAGTGACATGGATGGAACTAGGGAGTATTATGCTAAATAAAGTGAGTCAGTTCTAATATTTGTATGGAACCAGGAATGACCCCAAATAGCCAAAGTAATGTTGAAAAGGAAAACCAAAGTTGGAGGCATCACAATTCCAGACTTCAAGCTCTATTACAAAGCCATAATCATCAAGATGTTATGGTACTGATACAAAAACAGACACATATTTCAATGAAATAGAATACAGAATCCAGAAATGGACCCATAACTATATGGTCAACTAATCTTCAACAAAGCAGGAAAGAATATCCAATGGAAAAAAAGCAATCTCTCCAACATATGGTGTTGGGAAAATGGGACAGTAACATGCAGAAGAATGAAACTGAACCACTTTCTTACACCATACACAAAAATAAATCCAAGACGGCTGAAAGACCTACATGTGAGACAAGAATCAATCAGAATCCTAGAGGACAACACAGGCAGCAACCTCTTTTACCTTGGCTGCAGCAACTTCTTACAAGACACATCTATGGAGGCAAGGGAAACAAAAGCAAAAATGAATTATTGGGAATTCATTAAGATAAAAAGTTCTACAAAGTGAAGGAAACAATTAACAAAACTAAAGGTCAGCCTATGGAATGGGAGAAGATATTTGCAAATGACATATCAGATAGAGTTAATGTCCAAAATCTACAAAGAACTTACCAAACTCAACACCCAAAAAACAAATAATCCAGTTAAGAAATGGGCAGAAGACATGAATAGACATTCTTCCAAAGAAGACATCCAGATGGCTAACAGACACATGGAAAGATGCTCAACATCACTCATCATGGAAATACAAATCAAAACCATGATACCACCTCATACTTGTCAGAATCACTAAAATTAACAACACAGGAAACAACAGGTGTTGGCGAGGATGCAGAGAAAGGGGAACCCTCCTACACTGTTGGTGGGAGTGCAAACTGGTGCAGGCACTCTGGAAAACAGTATGGAGGTGCCTCCAAAAATGAAAAATAGAATTACCTTATGACCCAGCAATTGCACTACTAGGTATTTATCCAAAGGATGCAAACATAGTGATTCAAAGGGGCACATGCACCCCAATGTTTATAGCATCAATGCCCACAATAGCCAAACTATGGAAAGAGCCCAGATGTCTGTTGATACAGATAAATGGATAAAGAAGATGTGGTATATACATACAATGGAATATTACTCAGCCATAAAAAAAATGAAATCTTGCCATTTGCAATGACATGCATGGAGCTAGAAGGTGTTATGCTAAGTGAAAACAAAGTCAGTCAGACAAAGACAAATACCACATGATCTCACTCATATGTGGAATTTAAGAAACAAATGGTTGAACATATGACAGGGAGAGAAAAAGAGAGGGAAACAAATCATGAGGCTTTTAACTACAGAGAGAAAACAACATTGTTGGAGGGAGGGAGGTGGGGGGTGGGATAGATGGGTGACAGGTATTAAGGAGAGCACTTGTTATGTTGAGTACTGGGTGTTATTTGTAAGTGACGAATCACTGATTCTATTCCCAAAACCAAACATAAAATTTAAATAATAAAAAAATAATTAAAAAATTTAAAAATAGGGCGCCTGGGTGGCTCAGTTGGTTAAGCGACTGCCTTTGGCTCAGGTCATGATCCTGGAGTCCCTGAATCGAGTCCCTCATCGGGCTCCCTGCTCGGCAGGGAGTCTGCTTCTCCCTCTGACCCTCCCCCCATCTCATGTACTTTCTCTCTCTCTCATTGTCTCTCTCTCTCTCTCAAATAAATAAATAAAATCTTTAAAAAAAATAAAAAAAATAAAAAAATTTAAAAAATAAAGGTGCAAAGGAGGCTAGATACTATTCCCCCCTAGAGCTGAAGCTTTGCAGCCGTCTATGATTAGTAAACTTCACCAAGTTTACTTTGAGGGAGGGGCCAGTTGCACTGATTCTCAGGTGGACTTACCCTAGTGGAAATGCGCCTCCGGGGTGCAATGAGGCAGGGCTTGGGGTATGTAGCTTCGGACTCCACTAGGCGGCGCTGTTTTGCTCCTTGAAGGCATTCCGCACTGTTAGGTGGTAGGACTATGGCAGTGCCCTGCTCTCTAGCCCCTGAGCTGAAAATTCACGCTCCCCCCACTGTCTTCAGGGAGCCTTCACAGAAAAGCACTCAGTCACTCTTGTCTTCCCCGTTTCCATCAGAATCCTGTGTCTACCCTGCCTGAGTCTGAGCGTTTTTATCTCAGGTGGGCGACTGAGTTTCAAAACCCCAAATTTTAGGGATGCCCATGGTCTGTACCCACGCTGTTCCTCCCCGCGGGGGGGGGGGTGTCGCCAGGCCTCTGCCGTTTGCTGGGCCATCCCAGAAAAGCGGTCACAGGGCCGCGAAGCAGTTCCCAGGTTGTGTCCACACGGAGCAGAAAGCCGGCACCTCGATCCACTGCTCCCAGCTGGTTCCAGGCTCCTGTGCCTGGGACCAGTCCAGCTGGTTGGCACCACCCGTCCTTCTTGTGACCCGGGGCATCCTCAGAGCACGCTGTCCCACCTGGGACTCTGCCCGGCTTCACCACCTGTAGGCCAGGCACATCCCCCACTGTAGCGGACTTCAAAAGTTCAGATTTGCGCTCTGCTGCTTATAATACTTTGTGGTAACCTCTGTAAGCAGGCTCCCTCCCCGCCACCACATCCACAGCTGTATCTCCCCAAATTCAAGAATCCGCACCTCCTACCTTCCAAAAGGTGGTCACGTTTTTACTTGTAGACTTGCAGTTTTTGTTCTCTTAGACCTCCGACTGACTACTCAGGTGTTCCGAATAATTTGATATCTCACAGTATCCAAGGGAGAAGACTAATCCTCTGCGGTCTTCACTCCCACATCTGCATTTCTTTATAGCTTTATCACCCAAAGAACATCCCTGGACATGATGATTACGTCTCATCCTTCATGCTTTTCACAATTCAAAATGTCTTAAGTCTCTTTTAATTTGCAAGTTACTCCTCTACCTCTTCTTTCCTTTATAATTTATCTGTTCAAAGGTCCGGGTCACTGGACCTGTAGTTTCTACTAGTGTGGATGTTGCTGTTTGTGTGTTCATTGTGCTGTTGAGCTTGCATATCTGTCCTTAGAGTTTCCTGCAAACGGGTTCAGAGGCTTGATCAGATTCAAGTTTGGTTACTTTGGCAGAAATATGGAGGATAGTGTTGTGTTCCTTCATCAGGAGGCACCTCATACCTAATTTGTCTTTTGTGATATTAGCAGCTGTTGATGCTCAATGCTTAAATCCATTAAATCCACTGGTTTGTTGGAGGTTAAAAATATGAGTTTCTAAAAACAATTCTTTTTTTTTTTAGCCAAAATACTTTTATGAAGACCATTTCTCCTTCTTTACTTTTTGTTTTCCCATTGTTTTAAATTAAAAATAAAAGTTAAGCGAAGAAACTCCATACTGTTTTACACAGTGCTTGCACCAGTTTGCTTTCCACAAACAGTGCAAGAGGGTTCCTGTTGCTCCATATCCTATCCAACACTTGTTGTTTCTCGTGTTGTTGATTTTAGCTATTCTGACGGGTGTGAGCTGATATCTCTCTTTTAAAAGTTTTATTTATTTTTTTATACTTTTTTAATTTAAAAATTAAAAAAATAAATAGAATTAAAAGTTTTATTTAAATTTTAGTTATTTAACATATAGGGAATGAGGAAGAAGGGGGCAGGAAGGTAGGGAGGATGCTCACAAGCCCTGAGTGCCACCTCAGAAGGCACAGGGTAACAAAACAGCCCTCTATTGTCTGAGGCCTGGAGATAAGCAGCACTGACCAATAAGAAATCAGTGAGGCTACAGAAGGGCCCAGCCAAGGAACACACAGCTGCTGGAATTGTCAGAGTTTGGGAGCTTCTGTTGATGTAGCCTCATGAGTAAACTTGTTAGTACCCTAGCTCTCCACCTCTCCATGTCCTCTGTCCCTCACCTCCTTCTTCCTGCAGAACCAAGGTAATCCCAGAAACTCCTTGACTGGCAGCCACTCACCCTGAAGAGAGTTTCTGGAAGCCTCAATGCAAGCAGTATTGTGCTTTGTCTGCCCAGTTGTGGAAAGATTAGTCAGATGCCCATTAAAGGGATTTCTAGCAGGGGAAAGAAAATGTACAGGGCATTTAGGAACCCCACATATGCTTGACTGGTGGAATTGTGGTGCGCCCTGAGCACTCTGGCTGTCTCTGAACCGTGGACCATCTCCTCCTTCACACACTCCCACTCCTGCAGGGAGTCAAAGACACAGAGTTACCAGGAGCCAAGCTCTGCTGTTTCCACCATTTCTAGATATGTGGCGTGATCTTGCAAGTTACTTAGCATCTTTGAGTCTTGCTTCATACACTGTAAAATGAGGCAATAGTGCTGCACTGTTAAATGAATGACCATATGTAAGGTATAGGACATGGCTCCGAAGAAGGGCTCAACCACTGTGACTATTTTACCCTGGGGACACCATGGCCCCGGACAAACAGAGCCAGAGAGTGACTCAATTCGCTTGTTTCCTGCACAGCTGGGAGCTGGGACTCTGTCTTCTCTTCTCCCTTCCTTTACCACCCAGCACCACCCCCCCTCCCTGGCAGCTAAGCCTGCTGCTGCAGGTTCTGCCCCCAACCCCAGGCTCTCAGCACATATAAGGGGCAATAAGCTTATCGTCAAGGAGAACTGGAGGGGAGAAAGTTATTATGGACCGAATGTTGTCCATTCTCTCCCAAATTTATATATTGAAGACCTAATTCCCAAAGTGATGGGTGTTTGGAGATGGGGGCCTTTTGGAGGCAGTTGAATTTAAATGGAAATGGGAGGTGGGGGTGGGTGAAATGGGTGAAGGGGGTTAAGAGGTACAAACTTCCAGTTATAAAATAAATAAGTCTTTTGCCATTTGCAACGACATGGGTGGAGGTAGAGTGTATTATGCTAAGTGAAATAAGTCAGGAAGAGAAAGACAAATACTGTATGATGTCATTCATATGTGGAATTTAAGAAATAATACAGATGAACATATGTGAAGGGGGAAAAAGGAGACAGGGAAACAAATCGTAAGAGACTCATAACTATAGAGAACAAACTGAGGGTTGATCAGGGAGGTGGGGGGGGAAGGGCCAAATGGGTGATGGGTATTAAGGAGGGCACTTGT
The DNA here is from genome assembly GCF_003265705.2 of Callorhinus ursinus. NCBI lineage: Eukaryota > Metazoa > Chordata > Mammalia > Carnivora > Otariidae > Callorhinus > Callorhinus ursinus. The sequence continues at coordinate 308,323 of NW_027397167.1, forward strand.
TATGAGCACAGAGTATTGTATGTAAGTGATGAATCACTAAATTCTACTCCAGAAACCAATATTGCACCATATGTTAACTAAATAAAATTTAAATAATAAATAAATAAATAAGTCATGGGAATTTAATATATAACATGGTAACTTGTTAATGCAATACAATATACAATAGTATATTTGAAAGTTACTAAAGAGTAGATCTTAAAAGTTCTCATCACAAGAAAAAAATTGTAACTCTGTGAGGTGATGGATAGGAATTAGATTTATTGTAGCGATCATTTTGCAATGTATACATATATCAAATCATTATTTTGTACACCTGAAACTAATACAGTGTTCTATGCCAATTATATCTCAATCTAAAAAACAAAACAAAACATTATGAGTGTGTCTGTTAGAGTGTTTCTTGATGAGACAAATTAAATAATTTAATTAAATTAATAAACTAAAATAAATGGTACATCATGACCCTTCAAATTGATTTCAGAACTGAATGTTATTGTTGAAATTTTTTACAAGTGTCAGTCTAAATTCACGCCTGGGTGCCTCAGTCATTAAGCATCTGCCTTCAGCTCAGGTCCTGATCCCACGGTCTTGGGAGGTCTTGGGATCAAGCTCCCTGCTCAGTGGGGAGCCTGTGTCTCCCTCTGTCTGCTGCTCCCCCTACTTCTGCACTCTCTCTCTCTGTCAAATAAATAAAGTCTTTTAAAATAAATAAATGAATAAATAAAGAATTTTGTCCAAGAGACAATAAACAAATTATGTAGTTTTCACCTTTGTATATCAATTTTAAATAATATACCTGCATGCTATATGATGAGAGAGAGTGGCAGTGGGTGAGAGACTCTCCTCCTTTGCCTCCAGTTCTCTGTGGACCAGGGGATGATTTCTGGAGCCCTGGGCACATACAGCAGAATTCAGTGGGTACTTCCCACACATGTGTACACATGTGTATGTTGCACCACCCATATACAGACTGAGAGATTAAAGGAAGGCATAGGCTATGAGGTGTAAGCTCCATATAATCACCTGCACAGCGGTTCCACAAATGCACATACACACCCTCACCCAGACAGATGGCTGCGTATACCTGCCATCTGTCTATTCAACACAAAATAGATGCTAACTACCTAGTAATATCGATTATATCCACACCAAGCACGCAATGCTACCCTTGCTCACCCCAGAGATCTATGTAATCACCCACCACACCCTCTCCTTGCCACCCACATTTAGCCAAACCAAGCTGCTGATCAAGAACCGGAGGTACTCTGGTGACCTGGGCCTGAGGATGGAGCTCTGAGATGGGGAAGGAGGACCTTTCATGCTGAATTCCTTGTGTTCTGTGAATCCCAGGAAGGTACTAGAAGCCTGGCCAGAGATGGAGCAATTACAGTACAACCTCCTTCTGGAGGAGAGTCCCTGTGCTCTGCAGGTATTCAGGCATATTTCAGAGTAACTAAATGAAGAGGTTTGAACGAGGACTGATTGAGTGGTTGGGTTGTTATTAAGTACAGCTATTTACTTATGCAAATAGGAAGTTTTTTTTAAGATTTTATTTATTTTTATTTGACAGAGAGAGAGAGATAGTGAGAGAGAGAGCACAAGCAGGGGGAACAGCAGGCAGAGGGAGAGGGAGAAACAGGCTCCCCACTGAGCAGGGACCCTGGGATCATGACCTGAGCCAAAGGCAGTGGCTTAACCAACTGAGCCACCCAGGTGCCCCTAAATAGGAAATTCTTGAAGGCAGGGACTTTTTCTTCTTCTTCTTCTTCTTTTTTTTTAATATTTTATTTATTTATTTGACAGACACAGCGAGAGAGGGAACACAAGCAGCGGGGAATGGGAGAGAGAGGGAGAAGCAGGCTTCCTGCCGAGCAGGGAGCCCAACATGGGGCTCGATCTCAGGACCCTGGGATCATGACCTGAGCGGAAGACAGATGCTTAATGAGTGAACCACCCAGGTGCCCCCTTTTTCTTATTCTTTTCAGTGATTTAATAAACACTATTATGTGTCTGTCTGCTGCTCCCCCTACTTGTGCACTCTCTCTCTCTGTCAAATAAATAAATAAAATCTTTTAAAATAAATAAATGAATAAATAAACTGACTCTTTAACACTCTGTAGGTCCATTTGGCCATTTTTTTCCCTCCCTCCCCCTTGCCTCCCCTTTTCCTTCCTTCTTCTGTCTTTTCTTCCCTTCAATTGCACCTTGTTCCAGTAGGCATTTAAGGTAACACAGAGCCTGGCACATGGCTGATGATTTGCTCAATCAGTCTTTAACTGTGAATGAAGGACTGAGAGAGGAAAAGAAGAAGGTCCAGGAAAGATGACAAAGCCTCCTTCAAGCCAGTTTCCGGCCCACCATTCAGACAGACAAGTAATTTTCCTGTCTTCCCTATTTTAACCAGTCCATTAAGTGCTCCAGAGGAGGTCTTCTGAGGTCAGAGTCAGCAGAGATAGAGAAATGGGAAGTTGTCTTCCTAGTAACCCTAAAGAGCGTGAGTCAGTGTCTCACCTCTTCCAAGTTCTCTCCTCCCAGCATCTGTCTGGGCAGGGAGGCCCTGACTCTACTCACACCAATGTTATCTCCAGGGAAAAGCCTTCACAGGGGCCCCTGAGGCCCCAGCTCCCTGGACTGCCCCTCTTGAGACTTCACTATAATTTTGTTATTTTTACAATGATAAATAAAAGAAATCCTATAGTACATGACCTTTTGAGATTGAGATTGATTCTTTCACTCTGCATAATTACCTGGGCTCTGTCCAAGTTGTTGCCTATATCAATAATTCATGTGTTCTTATTGATAAGTAACATTCTATGGTATTCTATGGTTCTAGTCTATGGAATTCTATTTTACAGTTTAACCATTCACCTACTGACTGAGTTGTTTCCTGCTTTTGGCTGTTACAAATAAATGTGCTATGAATGTTTGTGTATAGGTTTTTTGTGAGCAGAAGTTTTCATTTCTCTATTTCTCTATCTATCCTGAGATAAATGCTTAAGAATGTAATTGTTGGGTTGTAATGTAAATGCCTGTTCAATATTGTAAAAAATTGCCAGGCTCTTTCCAGAGTGGCAGTATCATTTATATTCTTTTTTTAAAAAAGATTTTATTTATTTATTTGAAAGAGAGAGACAGCTAGAGAGGGAACACAAGCAGGGGGAGTGGGAGAGGGAGAAGCAGGCTCCTGGCTGAGCAGGGAGCCCAATGTGGGGCTTGATCCCAGGGAATCATGACCTGAGCCGAAGGCAGACGGCAGACGCTTAACGACTGAGCCTCCCAGGCGCCCCCCCATTTTACATTCTGACCAGCAATGAATAAATGATCCAGTTTCTCTTCATCCTCACTAGCATTTGGTATTATCACTACTTTTTATTTTAGCCATTCTGCAAAGAGAGTGGGGGTATCTCGTTGTGATTTTAACTTGTACTTCAATAAAATAAACATTAATGTCTTTTCATGTCTTTGGCTTATTTTTTTCATTTGGATTGTTTTACTTTTTTACCATTGTTTTGAGAGTTCTCTATGTATCCTATGTATGAGTCCTTTGATGTGTGGTTTACAAATATTTTTTTCTATTTATTCCTTGTCTTATCCTCTTACGGTCTTCTGCAGAATAAATTTAATTTTTACAAGGTCTGATTTAATAATGTTTTATGGATTATACTTTTGTTGTTATCTAAGAACTCTTCACTAAGCCCTAAGTCCTGAGGATTTTCTCCTAAAAATTTTATAGTTTTATATGTAATATTTAAATCTGTGATTCATTTTGAGCTGATTTTTGTGTAAAATGTGAGTAGTTTTTCAAGAAAATTAAGAATTTTCATAATCCTACCACTTATAGAAAATCATAAAAAAATCCTAAAAGTTACATTTAGATGTTTGTCCTTTCAACTTTCTTTTTCCTTTGTTCTTATGTATGTTTGGATCCCTTCCAATTCCTTTTGAAGATGAGGGAAGTTTTCAAAATTAAACTTAAGAGGTTAGATAGAATTTCATTCTTTCTTCTTCATCCTTTAACCAGTTTTACCGGTTAGAAACTAAGTTTTAGAGAGGATAAGCAACTTGCCTTCAGCTGGAAAGGCACAGTCAGGACTTACACATCTCAACCTGACCACTTACCTAGCCATCCATCATTCACTGTGACTTGCTCCATAGTGGGCTAAATTACAACAAACAAAAAACAACAAAAGCAATTGCTAGAACACAGTAGAGCAGAAGTAAAATTTTTTGTGCAAGATTTGGAGCTGTCTGGGAAACAAGGTTCTGAATAATAGGGAAATAGAGTGTACCCTAGGGCAGCCCTGGCTTGGAGGTCTAGAAAACATGTCCAAAGAGAAATGAATACTTTGAAAAACAATAAATTAGGCATAGAAGCTCAGAACATTATACAAATGTTAAGAAGACAGAATTTAAATGTGATTTAATTGTTTTTATTATTACAATATATTATTTTCCACAGGCATTACAATAGAAAAATAGTGAAAATTCCTAGAATAAAGAACTTTAAAGAGAAGCTATAAAAGATATTTTGGGAACAATTGGGAGAAATTTGAATGTGAACTGGCATATGATGAGATGTTAATGTTGAACAGTGTAATGATGTCTGCAACTTTCACATGGGTGGCAAGCTGGGGATGCAAGAAAGAGAAAGAGAAATGCAGCAAAATATTAACCAATGTCGTATCTAGGCAGAGAGAACACTTGCCTGCATTCTGGGTATACCACAATGCCAGACACACAGCCAGCGCTTATTAATCGTATTGCACCGTTCACTTAGCGTTACCTTCTGCAAAAACAGAAACTTACCAGATACAGTTTGAGGTTTTGTAGTGGGAAGCCAGATACCGTTTCAGGTTTTGTAGTGGGAAGGAAAAAAAAAAAAAAAGCCATTCCCTGACCGGGAATCGAACCCGGGCCGCGGCGGTGAGAGCGCCGAATCCTAACCACTAGACCACCAGGGACGATCTGCTCTTGTCTCTTCTAGTAAGCTAGACAAAATATGTGATGTATGACACAAATTGGGAGCATAAACTCGATTGGCTAAATTTTGGCTGCCTAAACCGCCTCTGCCACTGCAGATCTGGAAAGAGAAGTAATGGAGGACTGCGGCGACGTTACAGTCTGAGAATGGCTGCCTTCTCGGAAAAAAAAAGAAACCGCCAACAGCCCCTGGATGGCTTTGGGATCCTTTGGAAGGAAGAAAACGGTATGTGTCAGAAGTGGGATTCGAACCCACGCCTCTATTCAGAGACCAGAACGCCCGCAGGGAAGGTAAGCACCTTGAGTCTGGCGCCTTAGACCACTCGGCCATCCTGACACCCGAAGGCGAAAGCGGCTGTGCGGAACCAGCTTCCTATGCGGACTTGCCCCCCCGCCCC